>NW_021604601.1:4988621-5100968 GCF_004785775.1 Grammomys surdaster | reverse complement strand
ATCTCAAATGTCCAATACTGTAATTAATTTATTAAAGAGTGGCTCTCCAGTTCTAAAAGAGTTATGTAAACTAGCGAATGTCGGCAGGTAAACAATAATAAGCGTGATAATCCAGTTTGGGAATATGAAGGAAGAGATACAGTAAAGGAATGCCTACGTGTAGCACTGTACAAAATCGTCTTGAAGAATTGCATGTGCCGTGCTCACCTTGAATGTATAATCCTGTGAAAAGCTTCAGTTTCTCCTAAGCAACATTTTACAAAGGATTATAAAGAAGAGAACCCTCGATGTCAGACCTTAACTGTCTTCACATAGTCTGACAAGAAAGACTTATTTTAACGTTGTTAAAAGCAAACTATTAACCCTCATCCATAATTAAAAGGCAATACAGTGCTCAAATCTTTTAGCTGCCAATATTATTTTTTTATAATTACATTAACTCTTTACATGAAATACTCCCCTGACTATGGCATGTATTTCTGACCTTCAGAACAGTATCGTCTAGTGCACAAAACCAAAATTACAATCAATGTCATATTTGTATCAAGGTCTTACCTTTCACTATCAAAATCCCCTGGAGACTATTTTTTTAATCTTAAACTCAATGAATATATGTTGAGTGACCTTTAAAAAATGAAAGATTTAAAAAGATTTATATCCATTGAGAATACTGGCCTTATATTAAGGATGACATTAAAATTATAGGTTTTATTTGTCATTTTTAACTACCTCTCATTTTTTAATTTATTAAACATATTTTTTTAAAGTGCAAGTTTGGAGTTTTCTTCTTCACTTCATTTTACTTGAAAGGTTGGCATCATGTTTCTTTTTCCATAAATTTAAAACATTTCAAGAATTGTTTTTTAAGTGACTATGGTTTTCTAATTTATATAGAATTCAGGAGCTATGGATTCAAAGGGCTATTATATATTCCCTATGCAAATATTTTAACTGTTGCAGTGTTTGAGAAAATGGGATTTAAAAAAAAAAAACAATTTGCAGAGTGGAAAAACAAAACGTTGTGTTTACACTGGCGCCGCTGACTATCCTACCACGGTCAGCACTTTTAAATACATTATTTATGGAAACATAGTTCAAAAGCAAGATAGAAGATATTTATAATAGTCATCTTTTAACAAATGCCTGTAGTTTTTTTTCCTGAAAGTGTTAGTGTGTTTAAGATACGCTTTGCCCATGTCACCTAGATATTTACTCTTTGAATAGTCTTAGTAATCTGTTGAGAAAAAAGATAGTTATGAAGATGTTTACAAAACAAAAAAATCCTATTTTTTCCTAAAGAGTCAAGAAAACATAAAAGCATCATCGCTTCTACTGTGAAGTCCATTGTTCTGAATGATTTGATTCTTTTCTTGATTAGTGTTTATTATGGTAATATGATGTGTACACATTATAGTATACCATCATGCTTATTTCTGTGTTTGGGGCACAATGAATTGGTGCACATGACCAGGAGATATGTAATATACTACAACACCCTGCATGCATAATTGTTTTTGATGTAGACTTTATTATATTCCTGTTACTGTGGATGCTAGTGACTTACTGTCACAGGTGATCTTTCCAATATGCTCTGGACTACTGGGCGAGTTGTCTGCTTGACAATACATTTAATATTTTACCAAATGTAAGTGGTAAGGACATTTATAGAGTCCTCATCTCTAGCCTAGGCATTTGCAGTGTTTGATTTCAAAGTTGCTGTGTCTTTAGAACCTGGGTACGAAGTTTCACTGAGGAGGTTCTAGAGCCGATTTGCACAGTCCCTGTCATTAGCCGTGCTGTGTGACCAGCTCTGAGCTAAATTCATATTTCAGGGGGATGGTTTCTTATTTCACTTCAGAATGTTTCAAGTTTTGAAGAGTGTGTCTGTGGACTTGTGACTATGCTAGTATGGGTTATTAAAGTATGGTGTGATTTCTTCTGTTTACGACACAGAGCTATAATAAACAAAAGCCCACAACTGGTGTCTCTGCCACCGTTTCAAGAGCACAACATTTGCTTTATTCAAGTTTGATTTAATTCCTAGAGAGTAAATCGCTCCCTGGGGAGATCCTAGCACTTTAAATGAAGCACCTTGTATTTATGATGGCCGAGATAACTTTGTATATTGTTAGAATCTGCTCATGCGTACACAAGAGGTTAATGCACTTTCCGTAGTACCTGTCTGTAGGCATATCTATTGTGGAAAGAAAAGGAGATTGTATAGGTGATGTATACAGAGGTGACTCAATGGCATATGTCTTCATAGGTGGATCTTACACATAGACATGCTAACACTGGGGGGGGGTGACTCCTCTCTATCTGGCTTATTATGATGTCATCGAAAGTTAGCACAGATGCTTTGACAGCATAACAAGGTACATATAAATGTAAGCAAAACAGGATTTTGATACTGAAGTTATAAACATAAAACTCAAAATCATAATATGGGCTTTAAGACATTCTTACAATATTTATGTGTGACCAGTTCTAACAGTGTGTCACTGTGCCAAGAACAGTTATTAGTGCCCTTCAATGTCTCCTAGTATAAAGAATGTGCTATATTTATTTGATAGTTAAATGTCAAAGGACTATAGAAATAGATAAAGGCTTATCTGTTGAAAACAAATGTACATCTCTCCCCATTGTGCTAATTTAAAATAATACTTGAATCTTAATTTAAGTTCATTCTTTTTTTTTCTAGAATATTTTAATAGTCTCAGAAAAAAATCACATTGTAATTGTGGAAACTACACTTGCAACGAATAAAAAATTTCAGGTGCTTTGGTGAAGGTTTTTAAATGGAAGGAATGAAAATAAAGCATAGAAAAATGAACTTTTTGAAGAACCATCAATTTCTTTTTAAACAGGTAGAAGATACACCTAGAATCCAACAGAGCATGAGTTTTTGAATTCATATTATATATTGACAAAATTAATTTGAAATAGGAAATGTAGTCAAAAGATTGAATTACCTATCTATTTAGATTGTCAGTTAATGACCGATCTCCAAAGTATCTATGTTAAAATCTGTTTGAGTACTCTTTTCTGTTCTTAAATTCCCAATCAACATAAAATGCTCTACCTAGAAAGGAGCATACCACGTGTAATAATGTTAGTAACTGTTCACTTGCCACAATTGCAAATATTTACCACTAAAACCTACCAACCTTTCCTTCAGAACATATCTGCAAGTTTATAATACCGTTATAATATTGTTGCAACACAGTGCATGGAGAAGCACTGGCTTTGATGTCTGTGGATGTTAAAAAATATTACCTTTACAGATATAGTCTTATGCAGCCATAATGGACATGCTTTCTTTCTCACTAGCTAAAGAGAATATACCAGATCATCATTCTATTAAAACACCTAGAGATGGACTGTTGACTTTGGCAAATGGGGTTGGGGACTCATTTGATTCTCATGACCAAAGCTCCAAGTTGGGAAAAAGCAGTTTATCTAAAACACTCATGATGACAACCACATGTAATATTTTAATGTCGTGCATGCAATCGGAAGTTCAGTTCCCTCCTCCTGTCTTACATCAAGTGTTTTCTGTTGCAAATTTTTCCGTTGATTCGTACCTTTATCACATCATTTCAGCTTTTTAAACAGTTAGAAATTTGTGTGTTTTAAGCCGATGATTAAACAAACTGTCTAAGGTTTGGGCACAATTCCGTTTGAAATGACGGAGCTGATTTTGAGTTATATTTATATCTGGAGATGGTAGGGGAAAGTCACATAACCTTTCTGCATCTGTTTCTTTGTCTGAAAATGAAGACTATTGATTATGGGGTGTCCATGGGAACAATAATGTTGCATATAATAACTGATCAGAGTTCTTCAGCCCAGTAATAATCACATTTTTAGGAAGGTCTGTAGTGGATGTCATTTCGGTGTACTCCTCATGTTTTCTTGAAATGTTTAGGTTAGCACACAAGGAGGGTTTCCTCATGACATTTTCATATCCGTGTCTCGTTCTCATTGGTTCCCCACTGCCTTTTCCTAGGTCCTCTACTTTCTTTGCTTATTCTTTTAAACATACTTGAAAGTTTTAAATTTGCACAGGTCTGCAAAACACTTGCCACACACACACACAGCGACAGACACAGACACATACACATGCACACAGGCACATGCAACACCCTCACACAGACACATGCACAAAGCACACATACACACAGACACATGCAACACACTCAACACACACACACACACACACACACACAGACGTGCACACACAGACATACATACAAACATAGACACATGCACCACCACACACACATACACACTCAAAGATGGAGACATAAGAAATAAAATTATCTCCATGCATCAGAATTATACAGAATCGTTAGTTACCAATATTCCAAGTACGCCAGTGGGTGACAGAGCTGAAAGCAATTTAATAAAGCATGCCTGAAAAAATAATCCCTTTAATATTAGTGTGACTTTGTCGATTCTATCATGAAACTGTGACTAGAAAGATGAATACGAGTGGTTAAGTGTTCATTACCAGTTTCACCAAATTTTAGAATGTTTTCAGCTTTATGGAAAAATTACAAAAGTAATACAGAATGCCCTTGTGTGTTCTCCATGTCTGGGAAGCAATTATTACTACTTAATAACTAATTGACCCATTGAGTCTGTACTCTGCTCTGTCATACTGACCTGTCACCTCTTGTCTTCTCTCTGCCCTTCCCATCCTGTAACCACATGACCTCCTGGTGTTACCTCTCTTTTTGTTCCTTTCAGCTATGACTATAAGTGTTCTTGTGTTTTTCAAAACCTTGACAGTTTTGAGTGGAAATGGCATTTAATGTGCAGAGCATCACTCTGCAGGGTGGTATGTGTCAAGATTCCTCACGTTTAGACTAGTGGTTTTGGTTTCTGGAAGGAATAATGTTATTCTGTTCTATCATAAAGATTTTTTTTTTACGTGATTGTTTTGTCTGCATGATGTATGTGACCATGCTCATGCAACACCTGAGTCCAGAAGAGTCCACTGAAATTGGAGCTACAGATGGTCTTAAGCCCCTCCATACAGGTTCTGGGAACTGAATCAGGCTGTTCAGTAAGAGCAGCAAGTGCTGTTATCAGTTGAGCCACCTGTCCAGCCCTGAATAGCCAACCCCATTACATGATATCTCAAAGGCACCTGCCACCAGGGTTAAGTACTCTTGCTTTGGGCTCCTCCTTGCTGTTGTTGTTGCTGTTCACCCTGTCACACTGCCTGTTGGATACAGGCTCTGTGACCAAGTGACACGCAAGCAAAGAGGATATCTTAGGGGCAAAGAGACCCTGCAAATACACTGAGCCAGAAGAGTAACCAAACAACAACAATAAAAAACAACTCTGGCTGACTTCTTAGCATGAATACTAGGCTCCATTAAAGGATTACTAACAAATACTATAAATAAAATGCAATGGATCAGGAAGTGAAATAAGTCCAAACCAGTGTTAGCTTGGATATCTTCTTAATAAAAGTGCAACTGTTCCCTCTTCCCTGAAACACCCTGTGTATGTATTTAGATCCTGCACACATGCTGGATTTGAAAATTTTAGTCTCATTAATTGTAGCAAGAGGTTATTTATTACTCATGTTTAATGCCTTCCTATATATTGTCCCCTGAGCAGTGTATACAATGCTGAAGTGTAGAAGAGTCGATGCTGTTCCTCAAGCTTTAACCTGTTTGTCATAGTGTTTCTTGTGTGTGATTTTAAAGAGTTTGCAAAAACACTAAAAAGTATTTTAGCGAATTCAACTCTGTGAAAGACATCATTTTGAACATGTACAATTTCTTACTTCCATGTTCATTCTATTTAGTGATCTATTTCCATATTTTGTATTCCACCAATATATTTATTAGTGGACCACAAAAGGGTTCTGAGTACATGAATACAAGAGTAGCCCTGCCTGGCTATTTTATATTACCGAAATACCTGTGGGTTCTCATAGTTGAATAGATACTCCAGATTCTTTTTCTTGCACCTCAAGTTTTTCTGGGTTTTTATTCCATTGAACCTATTGTACCTGTGTACAATAATAGACTTCCTGAAAGTGCTACAGTTTTTACCATGTAATAGATTTGAGCATGACAATACTGTAAGAAAACTCAGAAGTTTCTAAGTAGATCTGAGTTTTCAAAGGAAATCGAATAATAGGTGTTTTCATTTAACTATATTGTGGCAATTTATGGGTATTATTGTAAAATGCATATGCATATTACACTGATTTTCTTAACCTGTTTTGAATTAATAAAGACTTCTCCCATGTATCCTTAGACAAGTTATTGTTTGCTTATTGGTGTTATGCTATCTGAATACAATGACTTCTGGGTGGAGCCTTCACATTATGTAACATTAGAGTACCTTTTTTATAAAAAATAAAATATATTCTTGAAATTACTGATGTCTTAAAAGTGCAGTGGAGGGATTTCTCACACTAAAATCAAAGTACCTAACCATTCATTTCTATGGCAGAAAAATGACTTCAAAATGGAGTATAGGGTTAGAAATAACTTTTCCTGGTAGAGATAGAAAACACATGACAGTTCTTTTCTATACTCAGGTCAGAATCAAGGGTCTCAACCTCCATCTTAGAGCTAAACATTTACATTAGTGTCACTTTGGGTGTAAAAAGGGAAGGGACATTTGAGGTGCTGGAATTGCTTGCTATTACTTAGAGTTGAAAGGCCCCCGAGAGGCGAGACCCTCCCTCCAGTCTCAGGAGATCACAGCCACTCAATGACTCACGAGACACCATTCTTGATGCAATCAGCAAGAGGTATATTTCAATCAGCGCGCTGAGGTTGAGGCTTGTGACCCACGCAGGGGCACAGGAGCTTGACCCTTAGCTTGGGGAGTGTAGGATATTTAAAGGAAAAAAAAAAAACACAAACCAGGGGGAGTGCTGGGTAGTGCCAATAGAAAGTCCCAGCCTATTATTCAGTGTGTGACAGGATTCAAGGAACAATCATGAGGAAGTACAGGCCCTTTCTCTCTCAAGAACCCAATCTTATTCAACCGTATCATCCACCTTGTGGTCAGCCAAGTTCCTGGAACACAAAGCTCCAGAACTAGCTGACCCACTCTCTTGGCTCTATTCTATCTGCCAGTCTGCTAGGGGTAAACGTTCTATATTAACCCTTCAGAGTCACTTAATTTCTTCATGCCAGTGCCCTTGTACGTGATGCTAAGGATTGAATAGATATGATGCAAAATTCATTTTCTATAAAGAAATCTTGTAATTAATAGTCTTGGTTTCTGTTGGCGGTAAGAGTAGCGATTCTTTACCATTTGATTCTAAAAAGAGAACAGTTTGATCAGCAGTGAACCACCATGGTCCAAAAAACAGCTAGTAATCAGGTAGACTAAGCTTCAATTCCTCCCTCCCCAAGAGTGGCTTGTCTGTATTTATTCAATACACTTCCTCCTCTGGTGGGCAGTGGGTAAGTCTTCTGAAATTGCAAATGCATCAGTTAGTAGTTAAGAGGATGGATGGCCACTAGACGTAGGCCTTTGATATCTCTCTCTCTCTCTCTCTCTCTCTCTCTCTCTCTCTCTCTCTCTCTCTCTCAATTGCAAGGCTGGAGACTGAACCTTAAGCAAGCTAAGCGAGTACTCTCCGTGAGTTACAACTTCAGAGCAGAATAAGGGAAGTATTTAAATGCTTAGTTGTTTTGTACTTTGTTAGTTTTAACTTGGATTTGCAGGAGGAAGGAGCGAGAGCAAGAAAGTGAGAGGGCAATGGAGAACTGGACTGAGTGGATCAGAACGTGAGGCAGGAAACGGAGAAAGCTAGTGAATGGAGTGGTGGGTGACAACAGGAAAACATGGATTTTGTAGCATCACTGGGAGGTTTAGTAAGATATGCATTTGCTTGAAAGGAACCTAATTATGTCTGATGACCTCCCTAAAATTAACCCTTAGAGACTGGAGACAGATGACTTCTGTGCCTGATGGTCGCTTGACTATCCTCAAGGCTCTCCAAGTCCCCACAGCCTTGAGAAGCAAACCTTCACTTTCAGACTGCAGAGACCTGCTGGTCACTTCCAGCCTGGCACGCTGGGGAATTGGTCTTGGGGAGCAGGCAAGCTCAGCTTGAGGGCGGAGTCGAGGCTTCGGAGTCGGTTTGGAGGCGGGGCCGAGGCTTCTGAATTCAACCTGTAGGCGGAGCTAGGAGGTGGAGCTCCACCCTTAGAGGCCAGGCCGAGGAAGTGCTTCCTCAAGGAACAAGGCCGAGGAGGCGGGACTGAGGCAGTAAAGCTCCTCCCTAGAGGCAGGGCTAGAGAGGTGGAGCCGCGGTTTTGGAGCTTCCTTTGGGGACAGGGCCGAGGAGGCAGAGCTGAGGCGTTGGAACTCTTCCCTAGAGGCTGGTCTGAGGAGGTGGAGTTCTGGCCGGGCTGAGGCGTTGGAGGCACTCCCCACCTCAAGATCCGGCCTAGTCAGGTGAACTCACCCGCTAGAAGAGCAGAACCCAGGCGCTGGCGGTCCCCCACCCCCGTGGAGGCGGGGCTGAGGCGGTGGAGCTCCGCCTCCAGAGGCGGGGCTGAAGAGCTGAGGATCCGGAGCCCCTCCCCCGAGGTGGGGCGGAGACTTGTGCGCTCGGGTTGGAGGCGGGGCAAACGCTTCATGACCGCCCCGCCCTCTCACCGTTTGACTTTTGGAAACGTAGCCGGGTTCCCCACGCTTTGCCGGAAGTCCTCCTAACATTTCCGGTAGAGCTTTTAAATTCCGGCCTTGGAGACCTGGATCCGAGTCTTTCCTAGAGTGTTCTCTGTATAACTTCGACCAGGATGCGGAGCGGGTTTCTGAGCGGTGCCCGGCGCCTGTGGGCACGCCGCGCCATCAGCCGCACGCCGCCGCCTTCCGAGGAGCTCCTCGCCCGCGGCGGGCTCCTGCGGGCCTTCCTCGAGCGCCGCGTGGGCTCGGAGGCCGGCGGTCTGGACGCTGGGAGCCCCCAGCTGGCCGCGGCGGCCCGGCTGCTGAGCGAGAAGGAGCGGGAACTGCGGGACACGGAGTCCTTGCTGCACGGTAAGCCATCCGCTCCGTGGGTTCGGCGTTGCGGATCTCGTCGCTAGGGTTCTGACAACCCTCAGTAGCGCTCTCTAGAGCTCCTTGGACACGGTGCTCTGCCGATCAGTCAGTCCTCAGAAAGTGCTAAGGTTTTCGGTTACCTCCCCTTCCCTCCCCTCCTGGCAGCTCAGATGTTCAGGAAAGACTTGTTAGTCCCAGCAGAGGAACTGAAGCCGGATGAGTTTATGACATTGACCCGCTACAGTGTGAGAGGAGTGAGTGATGCTCTGTATAGTTAGAACCCGAGACCTGGAAATTCGAATTCTCGGCACGTTTCCCTCGAGGATGCATCGGAGTCCGAAGTGTTCCTGAAGCCTCCAGAGACGTCTGCCCAGTAGAACACACATGGGAACTCTAGGCTTGATTCAGAGACCCTGCCTCGATGAAGAAAGTGGGAAGAGGGATTGAGATTGGTTACGGAGATCAAGCTCGGGGCTTCACGTTTATGTGTGTTCACACATATGCAAACATGCGTACTCTCATACGCACGATAATGGGAACAAATAAAATGTAGGGACTTTAAATATCAATGTAAAGGGCAGTGCTGGAAAGCAGAAAGTAAAATTAAAATGGATCGCTAAAGGCAAGAAAGAGGTGGTTACGTGGTATAGGGACTAGAAGGCAGAAGTGACCAACATGGATGAAGGTACCGCTTGAGAAGTACTGTGTGGTGGAAGTGTAGTATAGGTATGGGAGATGGCAACAGAAGAGAAACATTGTGTTAGTTTGAGTTTCTGTTGCTGTGAACACCATGACCATGGCAACTCTTAGAAAGGAAAGCATTTAATTGGGCCTGGCTTACAGTTAAGAGGTTTAGTCCATTATCCTCAAGGGGAGAAGCATGGTAGCGTGCATCAGACATGGTGCTGAAGATGGGGCTGAGTTCTGCATCTTGATCAGAAGTCAGGAGAAGGAGACTGTGTGCCACACTGGGCATAGCTTGAGCATAGGAGACCTCAAAGCCCACCACCTCCACAGTGACCCATTTCCTCCAACATGGCCACACCTCCCAAAAGTGCCACTCACTATGGGCCAAGCATACACACACACACACGCACGCACGCACACACACATACATGTCTCTGGGAGTCATTCCTGTTCAAACCACCGAAAGCATGAAACCAGAAAGATGAAGGATTAGCGTTATTTCTATAGGCTGAGGGTAGTGCCTCACATTTTAGGTAAAGAAGTGACATCATCTCGGGAAAGTCCACTGTTGACATCAGTGTGGCGAATTGAGTCAGGAGGAAGCTGCTTACCTTCCAAAGGAGAGGCAGTAGTAGATTGGCACAGAGCAAGACACTTAAGAAACAAAATTTGATGGATTATATCATTTTTAAAAAGGGTAGAATTATAGTGGTCGGGGGCAGCTTCTGTTATCAGACTGAGTTCTATTTTTAATTTAAGATAGGGATACAAAAGTTGAGTTTCCTTGAGGGAAAAAGAGCTTTGCTGTTGAGTGCATACTGAGGAAATAAAGGTAAACCTAGAAGGATACTGGCACAGAGATCCGAACTGGCCCAGGAGAGCTGCAGTGGAGGAGCTCTTGAGCCTGCGTAATCAAGAGAGGTCAGAGTAGGTGCTAACAGATGGAACTGTGGAGGCAGTAACAAGGCAGGAGTGCATAGTGCTGCACATCTGGGCCGGGGAAGAAGAAAACCAGGAGTTCCAGAAAGATCTGGCAGACCCGTGGGATTGGGGTGCATTACCTAAATGAACCTGTAGAAACCAGTTGCAAGAAACGGGAGCATGCCACTACCTGACTTAGAAAGGCTGAGGTCACCTTTTTTAGTTTATACTAGGAAACGTCTTTAAATTTGGCAGTTTTGCCAATGGGAATTTTAATTAAAAGTCTGATTATTGTAATCTGAAAATCTAAACATAAATTCTAGCTATCAAGTCAGCGTTTATTTCCCAGCAGTTGGGGTGGAGAACTGAGGTTGACAACAGCCATTACCTAAAGAATTGGAGAAAGCTGAACCCTTTGGAGGGGGGCAGCCATTGAACCTAGAACTGTAAAGTGTCGCTCTAAGAGAGGTCCTGTGTGTGCACTGTCCCACCTCCCATTGACGTAAGGCCTTGATAAGCACACACACTTAAGGCGTGTGGACATTTGTTGTTTCAGAGCAAAAACAGCGTGTAATTCCTTTCTTTCCTAGGCTGCAAATGTCCATAGAACAGGGAAACAAATGAGAAAGTTTATCTTTAAGTCAAAAGCGAAAACTCAAAGATGAAATAATCATAAAACCAGAGATGAAAGGAATATTTCTATAAACATGGGGCAGACTCCAGTGAATGTTTTGTGTTGGATACTTTATCCTAAGGAAACATTCACTAAGACTAACTTAACTGTAGGTTTAATTTTGCTTGACCATTCAGACCTTCTGTGCCCTTGCCTGGCATTCTAACTAGTTAAATGCATCCGTTTGGTGATGTGAAGCCTAACTTGGTAAACTGAGTCCGTTTAGTCCATTTACTGGGGCTGGAGAGACAGCACAGCTGTGAAGAACACTCTTGCAGAGGACCCAGGTTTTGTGCCCAACACCCAGGTAGCATCTCACAACTTTCTGTAACTCCAGTCATAGGTGATCCAGCACCCCATTCAGGCCTCTGGGGGCACAGCATACATGTAGTACATACACATACATGCAGGCAAATACCCATAAATATCAAATAAAACCCATAAACATTTTTGAAATGTAATTTTATGCGTATGAGTATTTTGCCTGCATGTATGTACGTGCACACCATGCATCCCTGGTGCTGATGCCCGAGAAGTAAGAGAGTGTCAGAACCCCTGGAACCAGAATTACATGATTGTGAGCCAACATGTGAGTGCTGGCAACTGAACCTAGGCTCTCTGAGAGAGTATCAAGTGCTCTTAATTACTGAGCCATTTCTTAATTTTTATTTCTCTTAAAGTCTGTTATTACAGCTTTTCTGGAATTGAAAATATGGAGAACTTTAGTCTTAATATTTATATTGGAGTTTTTTTGTTTAGCTTTCATCATCAGGAAAAACTTTTATAGCTACATACTTATAAAAACTATTATATCAATAATTTTAATTAGTGGCAACTATGAAAAGAACAAGAAAAATATTTTCCTTTTTCCTTCAGCTGTAGTAACTATAAACACACAAACTGAAAATCTAATATCAACTTAACAGCAATTAAGCAAAATGTAACTGCTGCTCTTTTTCCTAGATGAGAATGAAGATTTAAAGAAACTTGCAGCAACTGAAATAGCTTTGTGTCAGAAAGAAATAACTGAGCTGAAGCATCAGGTATGTTACATATTCATGAAGAATTAAGCCTTTAGGAAAACCAAGCCAGTCCTCTTTCCGTGTCACTACAGACTTAGCAGAGAGCCCAGGAAAGGAGCCTGTTGCTACTTACATAGAATTTGTTTGTTGCTGTTAATTTTTCTTTTTATTTGTATGTATTTGTCTGCAAGTGTGTCTGCACCACAAGCATGCCTGGTACTTTTAGAGGCCAGAAGAAGGCGTCACATCCCCTGGGATGGATGTAAGGGTGGAGTAAGTTGTTGGAAAGTGAACCTAGGTCCTCTGCAAACTTTGCCCTTGTTCTTAACCTCTCCATCTCTAGGCCTCAACTCTAGACTTTTTTTTTTTTTTCAAAGCTCTTGTCTGTTTTTCTTGTGTTTACTCCATGAAGGAATTACCAGCATCAAAGAGGATTTTAAAGCAGAAAAAGACATGCTTCTCATCATCCAGATTTCTCAGGCTACAAGTCTGGCTGATAAATTCCTATACCAGCTCTTAAAGATACAGAAAGCTCTGCTTTTGCCTTTTTCCCCCCTTTTTTCACTGTGGCTAGACAATGGTTAGCAAAGATTGTAGACTGACAGCAAAGTGAACGTCCTGGGGTGAGAAGGAGACCTTATCCTAGTACTGATAGAGGGCCAGTCCTCAACTTCCAAAAGCAATAGCCCCCTCTTCCATCTAAGTGAACTTACCTAGCAAGCGTAAGACGAGCACCTCTGTTCTCCTTCTGTATCGGGCCTTGTATTTCAAGACATGTGGTGTAATGTCCTGATCCCAGACATTTCATTCCTAACTACCTGGTCAGGGAGTTGATAGAGTTCAGCCCTTAGCACCACATAAGATCTGATGTGGTGCTGTACACCCATGTTCCTGGCACTGAGGAGGTGGAGACAGGAACATGAAAACACAAAAGAAAGAATTCCAAGAAGTACAAACAAGCCGGGTGGTGGTGGCACGTGCGCCTTCAATTCCAGCACTTGGGAGGCAGAGGCAGGCTGATTTCTGAGTTCGAGGCCAGACTGGTCTACAGAGTGAGCTCCAGGACAGCCAAGGCTGCACAGAAAAACCCTGTCTCGGGAAAAAAAAAAAAGTACAAACAAGCCTATCAAAAGCAGATGCATTTTATAACCCTTAAAATGTAACTGTAACATTAATACTGTACTGGAAATTATGCATTGTACATTTTTAGTTAGCAAGATGGTCAAACTGTATCAAAGAGCACTATTAAATTATTTGTTTAGAGAAAATTAGGTTCCGTATTTAAGTTTCCTGATGTGTAGCTCTGAGCAGTGGTCTTGAGGTGTGCTTAATTACAGGAAAGTGTCGTCTTTTGTTTATAGATCATCTCACTTCTGGTTCCTTCAGAAGAAATGGATGGGAGTGACCTGATCCTGGAGGTGACTGCGGGTGTGGGTGGTCAGGAAGCCATGCTTTTCACTTCTGAGATGTTTGACATGTACCAGCAGTATGCTGCATTTAAAAGATGGCATTTTGAAACACTGGAATATTTCCCAAGTGAAGTAGGTCAGTGTCTTAGTTAGGTTTCTCTTGCTGTGATAAAAACTCCATAACCAGAGGCAACTTGGGGAAGAAAGGATTTATTTCATCTTTCAGTTCGCAGTACCTGGAAGACAAGTCAGGGCAGGAATTGCAGGCTGGAGCCTGGAGGCAGGAACTGAAATACAGGCCATGGAGGAAAGCTGCTCATGGCTTCTTCCTTCTGGCTGGCTTAGCCTGCTTTCTTATGCACCCTAAGACCGTTTGTCCAGGAGCAGCATCACCCTCTACCTCAGTTAAGTGGTCCTTCCCCATCAGTCATCAGTCAAGATATTGTCTCCCAGACTTCCCTACAGAGTAGTGTTGTGGAGTCATTTCTCAGTTGAAGTTGCTCCTTGGATTATTCTAAGCAGCACAGGCAGTAAGTGCATTGATTCGTTTTCTTAAAGCATACATGTACCTACAGTATGTCTCAGGGAAAGGGTTGGCAAGATGATGATAAGAACGTATTTGTAAGGACTAAGTAAGTACTCATGTGCTCATTATTTACCTAATGATTTTAAATACAAGCACAATTTTGAAATCTCCTGTAAAGCATGGTGGTAAGCTATTCCATGAGAAGCACTTCTAGCTTTGAAAAATAGTTTAGGATACACTTAATCCTAGCACCCAAGAGGCTGCAGCAAGAGAATTGCACTGAGTTCAGGACTAGACTGGGCTACAGGAGATCCTTTCTTAAAAAGAAACCAAAAAGGTGGTCTTTTCGCTGTTGCTCCTGTGAGTTCATCGGTACCATACTTTACTACGTGAAAGTAAATAGTTCTATAGTAAGGGGCTGGAGAGTGGCTCAACAGTTAGAGGCTTCTGCAGAGGCCTTGAGATCAGTTCCCAGCACCCAGACGGTGGCTCTCAACTACCCAGAAATTCATCTCCAATGGAACTGGTGTTGTCCTCTGACTCCATATGCACCTGGTATACATGTGTTACACACGCATACATACATGTACACTGTTAAAACACTCAGACCTAAAATTAAATACATACATTTTAAAAAGTAAAGATTATGTGTTAAAACGGCAGATATCAAACTTTAAAGTTTTTAATGTGCTTGCACTCTCTACTGACAGTTATATTGTAGCTGTGTTAACTTCATGAGAATCCATGTGATAGTCAGTTGTTTGTGCATGGCAGGAATGATGAAAACCATTCAATTCTGTTTTCAAGGTGGCCTTAGACATGCATCAGCCAGCATTGGCGGTCCAGAAGCCTATAGACACATGAAGTTTGAAGGAGGAGTGCACAGAGTACAGAGAGTACCAAAGACAGAGAAGCAAAGCCGCATCCACACTAGCACCATGACAGTGGCGATTCTGCCCCAGCCTACTGAGGTAAAGCATAGGAACGGAGCTGGTGTGGGGCCCCTCTCCCAGCAACTGCATAAACTTATCAATTGTCTTCTTCCATAGTTTGAGTTACTCATAAATATTTAATTCAAGAAATGTAATTTTACAACAGATGGTATGAATGAAAATGTTTCTAGATTGTGTAGAAATACACTGGAAAAAAAAAAAAAAGGCAGGGCGGTGGTGGCGCACGCCATTAATCCCAGCACTTGGGAGGCAGAGGCAGGTGGATTTCTGAGTTCGAGGCCAGCCTGGTCTACAGAGTGAGTTCCAGGACAGCCAGAGCTACACAGAGAAACCCCGTCTCAAAAAAAAAGAGACCTGACAAAGCAAGACCTCAGTATGTAAGAAAACAACCTGTTTTGTTCATTTCTCTTCTGCTAAAAGTGACAAGTTAATTCATTTAAAAAGTAAAATATGAGCGATTTGGGATTTCTTTTTAAACTCTTTTTTTTTTTTTTAAAGATTTATTTATTTTATTTATGAGTACACTGTAGCTGTCTTCAGACACACCAGAAGAGGGCATTAAATCTCATTACAGATGGTTGTGGTTGCTGGGATTTGAACTCAGGACCTCTGGAAGAGCAGTCAGTGCTCTTAACCACTGAGCCATCTCTCCAGCCCCCGATTTGGGATTTCTACTTAATAATTTTAAGAGGGTGTATGGTAGGGTTGATGGGTTAGTTTCTCTGGGAAACCTGAGTGAGAAAAGAAGAGCTAAGATAGGAAGTGCAGGAGAGTCCAGGTCAGGACCCATGCTAGCTCCTGGGACATGAGCGTGGTCTAAGTTCTGTCCAGCTTTTTTAGCAACTCCGAGAGGGGTTGTCTTACTGCGAGATGATCGGCACACCATAGAGAGCAGTCTCTAGTTGTTCCTGGAACAGACATTTTTAAACATGGTGCTTCTCATGCTTTCTCCTGGGACACTGCATTACCCTGTTGGATTCCAGTGTTCGTGGAATGTATAACCTGGCTTCATGGTCTTTGCCTCTAAATTATGGTTATAATATTTTAAAAACAATATCCCCTCTCTCCCCAAAACAGTTTCATGTACTCAAATTGCTATTTTTTTTTCTTTCCTTTGCTAAAATCTTTGAATTCAGCAAAATTCTACATTTTTTTTATTTATCTATTTATTTTTTAAAAGAATCACATTTATGTTTGCGCATCTTTGTGCATGTGGCCCAAAAAGGCCAGAAGAGGGCAAGGATGCCCTGGAGCTGAGGTTAGAGGAGGCTGGGAGTCACCTGACATGTTGACCACACTCAAATTCTCTGTGCACACGCTCTTCACCAATGAGAGGATCTGCTCAGCACCACATTTCCTGTTTTAACAGTCCCTGATTTTGTTTGTGAGGCAGAAAGCTCAACTTCTGAGGATTAGGAAGTGTTGGTACTATTCTGCCTTTATTTAAAAAAAAAAAAATTTAAATAATATTCTGCTTCTGGTCTATCCTTAAGCCTTTTACGTTTTATGTCAATTCTATGTATGGCATTTATTTACAATGTGTAGGTCTCACCTGAAGACAATTGGTACGTGTAATTGTTTTTTATAGTTCCAACTTTTTTTGTATGTATAGATTAAACTGGTGATTAATCCTAAAGATCTGAGAATTGATACTAAGAGAGCGAGTGGAGCTGGAGGTCAGCACGTAAACACCACAGACAGTGCTGTTCGGATAGTCCATCTTCCTACAGGTATGTACTCGTTTTTCAATGGGAAACTTTGAGTCAAGCTCAATTTCTGGGGGACTGACTAATTTTTCACTGAAACAGACCTCCAGATACCAAAATACACCATTAAGGGCTCTTAACTAACCACATGGTTCTGTAGCTAATGCTGTTTAGGATAATTACAAAGCCAGGAAGAAGGAGGGGCTAAGCACAGGAATCTCCATGTTAGTCATGTTAGAGAGCAGAGTCCTGCCAATTGAGTTATGGAATATATACGTATTGGATTTTACTATTTCCAAAAACCTCTGTGACAGACTTATCTGAATTATTTATCAGAAAATGTTCTAAATTACCAGTTACTAGTTGTAGGGCTAAGATAGTAATAAGGACCCTGAAGGCAATAAAAGCATTGGACTTCCTACACAGAAGCATGATACATGGATGGTTTTAGATAAAGTTTCAGGAGCGGCTTTCCATTGAGACTGTAAAGCCCAGTGGAATTTGAATCTAGATGATTAGGCCAAGTGTGTTTTTAAGTGTTACTAGAGCACTGGAGTGGCTTATGAACGACAAGGAACATCTAGGAAATACAGTTCAGGTTCCCCTGAACTCCCACATGCATGGATCTGAAATTGCCCATAGCTCCTGTTAACCAGGGGTAATGAAGATAGGCGGCCAGGTAGGACATTTCCTTTAAATACAGAAAACCATTAAATATTGCGGTGACTAGTGGGGTGTATAAATAAAAGTAGGTTCAAAAAGGAAATCCTAAACTCTATTTCTGCTGACTCTAATAGGATATGTAGCTTCTATATATACATTCATTTCTATAAGTCTATTAAAAATTATGATAGTTGAAGCTATGAAAAAAGTCTGTATTAAAAGTATTTAAAGTCTGCCAGGTGTGGTGGTGCACGACTTTAATCCTAGCACTTTGAGAGGCAGAGGCAGGCAGATCTCTGACTTCAAGACCAGCCTGGTCTACAAAGCAAGTTCCAGGCCAGCCAGGACTGTTACACAAACAAAACTAGTCTCAAACAAACAAGCAAACAAACAAATTAAAGTCTTCTGTATGATTCTTGTTTTTATTGCCTCATAAAAGAAGAAAAAGTTCAAGGCCAGCCTGGTCTACAGAGTGAGTTCCAGGACAGCCAAGGCTACACAGAGAAACCCTATCTGGAAAAAAAACAAAAAAAAGAAGAAAAAGGATGAGAAAGAAAAGGAATAATCCTTGATAATAAAGAAGATTTTTGTATTAAAACTCTTTAATTTTCATAACATTATTCAGGCATTGTTTCCGAATGCCAGCAAGAGAGATCTCAGCTGAAGAACAAGGAGCTGGCTATGAAAAAGTTACGGGCAAGGTTATACAGCATGCATCTAGAGGAAGAAACTACTAAGAGATACAATGCTCGAAAAATCCAGGTAAAAATGAATTTAAGAAACTCAAAACTATTTATTGGTAGTGTAGTTTTTTTTTTTTATTACTATGTTTGTATCTATTATAAGGACAAATACCTGTATACACTTTATCCTGTTTTCTGTAGTCAAAGGCATTTTTCTCAGATTCGTGAAAGTGTACCAAATCCCTACTCAGTTTTTAATCCTTTTAACTTACGGAAGCAAGAGTACTGAAGATTACACCTGCTGTCTTGTATTTGATTGTATGTCATACACAGTCCTTCCATGACTTCTTTAGTATGTATACCCATCACCTTATCTCCACAACAGGATGATATTTATTCCCAGAGGTACCATATACATAAGTGCATATATAAATATGCTGCTTCTACTGTTCAAATATCAGCCATTTGCCAGACTCTGTCATTATGTAATCAGTATTTTGCTAATTGGAAATTAAAGTTTAACTTTAAGTCATAGAGCATTGAAGGGGCACAGGCAGGACTCAGATACTTGCATCTTGACTATAAAGTCTATCTTCTTTTCTCTGGATCATATCCCCATGTTATTTGGGGAGTCAGGGGTTTATACTTGGTTCTTGCATTGCTGTAGATTTAAGTTGTCCTGGATCTAAGTGCATCTCATATACTCTCCCCCAATTTGTTTGTTTGTTTGTTTGTTTGTTTTAGGTTGGAACTAAAGGAAGATCAGAGAAAATAAGAACATACAACTTTCCACAGAATAGAGTCACAGATCACAGAATAAACAAATCACTACATGACCTTGAGAGCTTCATGCAAGGAGACTGTCTTCTGGACGACCTGATACAGTCACTGAAGGACTATTCGGATTATGAATCTCTAGTAGAATTGATTTCCAGAAAAGACTAAGCTTCTTTGTAAAGATATATTTTTTTTTTATATAGACTAAGAAAATTCTAGTGCAAATCCATTGTGTGCAAATATTTAACCAGTATTCTCTTGAGGAATGTAATTTAACAGTTTCTTGGACAATTCTCTATAAAAAATTAGACACAAAGAAAGACAATTGTTTTTATGCAAAATATTTAGTCAGAAATTTCAAATATGTGCTCGCTTCGGCAGCACATATACTAAAATTGGAACGATACAGAGAAGATTAGCATGGCCCCTGTGCAAGGATGACACGCAAATTCGTGAAGCGTTCCATATTTATAAAAAAAAAAAAAGAAATTTCAAATATAAAGCAGATATGTTCATGTTAATATGACAGAAGGAACCAGAAGCTGGCAGTGGAATTAACAAGAAGTGATACAGTCAAGCACATTAGGACTGTTAGGATTGAAAACAGCCTATACAGACAGAGTTCTTAGAGAAAGGAGGCACTTACAAGGTGCTCCCTCCCTATAATGGAGTCAGCCATGTTGTAAGGATAGCCCTCTCAATGGTGGAAATGTTCCTGGGTTGCCCTGCAGCTGGTAGCTTTGGCCTTGTAAACAGAACCTCAAGCCCGTGGGTCCTGGTAAGCCAGAAGCCTTCTGTCAAGGTGTGAACTTGACTGGATTGTAAGCCTTGGTGGTCTTTTATATCAGTTCCCCAGAGAAACAGAACCAATAGGATGTGTCTACACAAATTTGCTCTAAGGATGGCCTCACATAGAGTACCACATGTCCAAGATCTACAGTGTGAAGCAGCTAGGTGGAGACAAGAGTTGATGGTTCACTTTACTTGGTAGTTTGCTGGGGAAATCTCTTTGGGTTGGAGGAGGCTGGATTTTCTCTACTCAGGCCTTTAGCCCAGTTGGATAAAACATGTTAGCAAAAACATGTTAGCATGACTGATATTTCACTGATATGAAACCTCCAAATCTTGAGGACACCCAAAATAATCTGTTACCAAATATTAGGGTTCTCTAGAGTCACAGAGCTTACAGAATGAATCTCTCTCCCCCGTCTCTGTACACACACACACACACACACACACACACACACACACACACACACACAGGTAAATAGAGTTCATTGGAATGATTTAACAGTCTACAGTCTACCTAATCCAACAATGGCTGTATGTGAATGGAAAGTCCAAGAATCTAGTAGTTACTAGGTCCAACAAGGCTGGGTGTCTCAGCTGGTCTTCAGTGTCATGTGGGAATCTAAAGAAGTTAAGTAGGCTCTAATGCCAGTGAAAGAGTGGATGCAATAGCAAAGCCAGGCAAGCAGCAAAGAACAAAAGCTTCCTTTGTCCATTGCCCTGATTTAGACTTCTAGCAGAAGGTGTGGCCCCAGATTAAAGGTGTCTTCCCAACTCAAGACCTGGATCAAAGGCACGTTGTCTTCTTGCCTCAAGAACCAGATAACAGGTGTAACCTTCATTTCTGGATTGTAGTTCATTCCCTATATAGTCAAGTTGACAACTAGCCATCACAGTCACGATAAAGGCTAGCCAAGTCTACAAAATTAACCATTATGGTATCCAAGAGTACCCCTAGACGCTGTGCCATGGAATGCTTTCAGTGTTTCTCCACCATTTACTACTTAACAAGCTTCACATACACCAGCAAAAAACGTGTAAACGTCAATAGTTTGAATGTATCCCCTCTAAAATCCAGGTCATGCTAATATGATCATATAAAGTATATAGCTTCACAACTAAGGTTTTAAGAATCCCTTCTCAATGGGGCTAATGTCTACACTACCAAACATCCAGAACCACTGCCCAGTTCCAATAATGTTTTCATACTTTCAGTGTCTGAAATAAGTTACAAACATATTTTACTTTGATATCTACACATATCAGCTGACACTTAAAACACAATTCTATTTAAGTATGTATCATTGCCTGACAAAATTTATGGTAAATCCCAAATATTTCATTCAATACCTAATAGTTCAGATTTCTCTCCTTTTTTCCTAGATATGTTAGAGTTGGCTTCTTCAAACTAAGATCTAATTATGTACTATCTAGTGGGCTTTCCCTTACTGGACTCCTAATCCCCTTTGTCAAGGCACTGGATTTTCATCTATGAAGATCAAACTAGATATTTTGGTACTATGTGAGTTGTTGAGACATTATGGGACATTAGCGCTTGAGACTTGGCCAGTTTAAAGTACCTACATCTTTTCTTGTGACTTAGCACTGTTGTCACAAAAACACATATTGGAAGAGGGAGGGTTGGACTGCTCCATGCTGCTTATCCTTCAAAACCAAGCTTGTAATTTGCAGTATACTTTATACCGAATATTTAGTGCCTCACTATTTGAAAGGAAGTATCACAAAACCATTAGTAATAGGCAAGGATTTTTAAGCTGCCTACAATGCCTAACACATAAACCAGGTTATATGAGCAGAATCCCTTCTAACCTCATGAAAGGTACTTTACCTTTAAAATGTATATATTAATCTGCTTTTTATACGCCTAGGTGTTTTTCATGCATGTATGTTTGTGCACTATGTGTCTACAGTACCTGTGGAGGCCAGATTAGGGTGTATGATCCCCTGGGATTGTAGTTAGAGACAGTTGTGAGTTGCCCAGAGTGCACTGGGAATTGAACTCAGGTTCTCTGAAAAAGCAGCCATTGGTCTTAACTACTGAGCCATCTCTCCAGCCCCTTATTTTGCAGTAGTTAGGGGTTTTTTTTGGGGGGGGGGAGGGGACTAGACCGTTTTTCTGTAATAGTCCTGGAACTCACTTCATAGACCAAGCTAGCCTCTGCCTCCTGAGTGCTAGGATTAAAGAAGCCTTATAATTTTTAATATTTTTAGAAGTTGGTAAATAGTTTTCAATAGCCTATACAACTCAAGACTGGCCATTCAACTATACTCAGAGCCTCCCATATCATTTCTGCTTTAACCTTAACATTACAATTATATTAAGTAATTACACTTTACCTAATCTCTCCTTGATCTGAAAGACAGTTAATAGAAAGTTAAGATGGATTGCAAAGGATATTAAATGTTAGATTTCACTGGGCAGTGTTGGTGCACTTCTTGGAGGGAGAGGCAGGCAGATCTCTGAGATTGAAGCCAGCCTGGTCTACATAGTGAGAGTTCCAGGACAGCCAAGACTACATAGACCCAGTCTCAACAAAACAAAATGTTAGATTGCATTCTACTAACAAGGGAAAACGGTCTCCCTTACCCCTGAGGAGAGAAAGGTGTGAGACCTGTAGCTTATAGATCAGAAGAGCCTTAGATGGAATTTTAAACTACCGGTGCATTAGGATATAGCTGGTTAGGAAAGAACTGAACGAAGCTTATGTGACTATTTCAACAATACAGGCATAAAATGTGTCAGGAGCCTTAGGGTGCAGCTCAAAGGCACTGTATGTGCTTATTATGACCATATTGAAGGTTTTCAGCTCAATACTCAGGACTGCAAAAATAATACGTTTAAAACTAAGATACCATTGAGTGCATTATCAGCCCATGCAGAGTAACTGACAGATTTCCATCTGTGAACTCACTAAGTAATCCCTAGTTGTTAAATGTGATTTGGAAGTAAATACAAAGTTAAGGCAGAGCGGTGTAATAATAACAATAGAAGCCTACTAGATCCATAATGTGTTGAGATCCTTGGAATGGTTCCAACCATCTCATGAGCCATGCCCTTTTTCCTACCTGCCTAAACCTAGAAACTCAAACTCTACTTACCTCTGCAGATAGATGTCAAGGTCCAACTCAAAGGATACTTTACTCTCAAGACAGAAGTAATGACACCTTTTATCTGTACCCCACAACATCCATATGCTGTGGTCAGAATGTGTCCTCCCAAATTCAAGAACTGAAAACTTAATCCCTATACAATGAGTAGGTATGTGGACCTACACCTTCTGGAAGGTGTTCAAAGCTTCTAGACATGGGATAAATAGAAGATTCCAAGTTTGGGCCTGTTTGTCTCTCTCTCTCTCTCTCTCTCTCTCTCTCTCTCTCTCTCTCTCTCTCTCTCTCTCGGATTTTTTCTTTCTTTACATTTCAAATGTTATCTTCTTTCCCTGACCCCCCCCCCCCCCCTACCTCCCATTCCCCTGCTTCTATGCGTTCCCCCACCCACCCACTCCTGCCTCCCTGACCTCAAATTCCCCTACACTGGGGCATGGAGCCTTCATAGGACCAAGGGCCTCCCCTCCCATTGATGCTAGATGAGGCCATCCTCTGCTACATATGCAGCTGGAACCATGGGTCCCTCCATGTGTACTCCTTGGTTGGTAGTTTAGTCCCTGGAAGCTCTACAGGTCAGGGGGGATCTGGTTGGTTGATATTGTTGTTCTTACTATGGGGTTGCAAACCCCTTCAGCTCCTTCAGTCCTTTCTCTAACTCCCCCATTGGGGACCCCATGCTCAGTCCAATGGTTGGCTGAGAGCATCTGCCTCTGTATATGTCAGGTTCTGGCAGAGCCTCTCAGGAGATCGCTGTATCAGGGTCCTGTCAGCTTGCACTTCTTTTTTTTTTTTTTTTGGTTTTTCGAGACAGGGTTTCTCTGTGTAGCCCTGGCTGTCCTTGAACTCACTCTGTAGACCAGGCTGGCCTCGAACTCAGAAATCAGCCTGCCTCTGCCTCCCAAGTGCTGGGATTAAAGGCGTGTGCCACCACCACCTGGCCAGCTTGTACTTCTTGGCATCCACAATATTGTCTGGGTTTAGTGACTGTATATGAGATGGATCCCCAGGTGGGGGCAGTCTCTGGATGGCCTTTCCTTCAGTCTCTGCTCCACACTTTGTCTCCATATTTGCTCTCGTGAGTATTTTGTTCCCCTTTCTAAGAAGGACAGAAACACCCACACTTTGGTCTTTTTTTCTTCTTGAGCTTCACGTGGTCTGTGAATTGTATCTTGGGTATTCCGAGCTTTTGGGCTAATATCCACTTATCAGTGAGTGCGTAATACCATGTGTGTTCTTTTGTGATTGGTTTACCTCACTCAGGATGCTATTTTCTAGTTCCATCCATTTGCCAAAGAATTTCATCAATTCATTGTTTTTAATAGCCGAGCAGTTGCCCTTACCTCTTAATTCTCCTGAGGCTATCTCCAAGGCACCAAGCAGCTCTCATCCCACACTAGTGCCTTTTCCTTCGCTTTCCTAAGTTCTAAGACTCAGGGAAGTTTCCACTATAGAAATTACTATGATACTTATATAAGCAGTATAAAACAAACCAAGGTAATACCTAAGAAGCAACATTCACTTCAACATAGTAAATTTATTGGTTGATTTCTATCCCAAGTTTGTATGCTTAATAAAGAATGAAATGGTAAAGTTACAGAATAGGGTAAAAATATACCAAGTCAGACACTAATAATGGCCAAATTTGCATATTTTTAAAAAATGTTATGGTAGAACAACCCCTTATGATTCTGAGCAGTGTTGAGTCTCAGCACTCTGGCACTTCACAATGATTCATTTTATTACTTATTTTTATTTTATTCATAAATGAACATTCAGAAAATCTCAAGAGCAGAGACAGTAAGCACAGGGCAGGCTGCATGTCTCTATTATTTCTGTATACCTCAATGTCTTGTCTGCACTAAGTCTGCAAAAAGAATTTGCAGGGATGAAGGCGATTTTCTCTGTACTTCACACTTCACCCAAGAGGAGGAAAACAAAAACTTGACATGAATGGGCATGAAAAGCTTGGCATCTAGTGAATGGCGGCATGGCCCTCTCTATCTCATGGAGGGAGAGATTCACAAGTGCCCACGAGCCGGCTAGGCGCATCAGTTAATACTGTTCCATCATAATAAAGATCAAATAACATTTAAAGTCAATGATTAATTAACCTGGAAAACTGACAAATTTTTGCAGCATGTAAGAAAACATGCTTGTCTCTTATAGAAATGTGAGCCGGGGGTGGTGGCACACGCCTTTAATCCCAGCACTTGGGAGGCAGAGGCAGGCAGATTTCTGAGTTCGAGAGTTTGAGGCCAGCCTGGTCTACAGAGTGAGTTAGTTCCAGGACAGCCAGGGCTACACAGAGAAACCCTGTCTTGAAAAAACCAAAAACAAACAAACAAACAAACAAAAAACAAAACAAAACAAAAAAAAAAGTGAGGTTTTCCAATAAGCCATTTTCTTCAGGAAGGGAAAAAGTGCTGAAAAGTACTTTCAGGCTATAGGGAAGGACCAAAGGTTACATTCCAGGTGCTCAGCTGTTTACTAAGCTTGTCTTCCCATCTCAAACATCCAACTCTCTGTCTATGCAAATACAAGATGATAAGGAGGCTCCAAGGTCAAGCAGAGTAGAAACAGGAATGTGTACTATCAACAATTAAGATTCCAGCAAATGTTACTACCTGGTATAACAGAAGGAAGTGCTTGGGCTTTTGAACTCCTGGACTCCTTAAGTCTTGCTGAAAGGAACTTGGTTCATTTTGCCCTCAAGAATACCTGCCACTACCCCAGGAGGAGTCAAAAGTTTGTGCGCTCTCTTCACTAGCTCTGAGACCACAGTGAGATCTTAGACTTCTAAGCACAATCCGTATAAAGTGAAAAAATACTGCTAAGATTATTTAAGAATGTCAAGCTAATAGTAAGCTTTTTTTTTTTTGGTTTTTGGTTTTTCGAGACAGGGTTTCTCTGTGTAGTCCTGGCTGTCCTGGAGCTCACTCTGTAGACCAGGCTGGCCTCAAACTCAGAAATCCACCTGTCTCTGCCTCCCAAGTGCTGGGATTAAAGGCTTGTGCCACCACCGCCCGGCAATAGTAAGCTTTTTCTTCTCACTTCTCAGCACTGACAGGTTTCCACAGCCTCTAAAGCCCAAATCCACTATTGTACACACGATACACCAGTGGTCTGCATCTAGTGTTATTTCACATCAGGGAGTATATTTCGCATGCACAAAGATCTCCCAGGTACAGTATTTAAAGTTGTTTACTTATTTTCGTTTTTTGAGACAGGGTTTCTCTGTGTAGCCCTCTCTGTCTGGAAACTAGGTTTTCAGGCTCCTTGGTGTGCGTGTACCTGCCACCACGCCTGACCACGCAGCATTTTAGTATCCATTCAGCAAGTTCTCTAGCCAAAAGTCATACAATCTACAAATACCACATGATCTAGCTTCTGTGAGGACCCCCTGTTGTGTGAGGAGCTCTAGGCACTTTTTAAATGTAGTTCTTTACTAGGTCAATATAGTTCAGCTAATAGTTCAAAGTCTCCAACTTAACTGATCATTCAAGAGTCTCTCCCTAAGTTCTATTAACAGTTCTTTTAACACGCGGTTTAGTATCTTTCATTTACTGAAAAATTTGATTGCCAAATTCCTTCTCATTAATATATAAACGTCCTGAAAGACAGGGCTCATGTCTTTTCAGCCATTTTTACTTAGAGGCTTAGTTCTCTGGTACAAACCAGAAAAAGCTGTGAAGATTTTGGTAAGCAGCACCATCCAAGTCACTAAGCAACACTTTCAAACTTGAAAAGGTCAGAAAACTACGGATTAAACAAAAAGAATTTAGATAAAAACTGGATCCACCCAGCATTTGTATGACTCAGTCCAATCTTAGCCCCGCCTTACACAGGAGCTGCATGAAACACTAATAGAAAGTCACATACTCTTGCAGAAAAGCAAGAGGGAAATGGCAAGTGGAGGGGTTTGGCACATCCTGTAGCTTTACTGAGCGGTATTCTGAATAGGAGTCCGGTGTATTGTCTCCACTTAGGCAAAAATTCAAGGTGCGCAAGACTCAGTATCATTAGTGGTGCACTACAGCTCACCAGAAGACTTAATAATTAATATACTTTCACTCTCGCTTTTGCTACAAAAATATCCACGTAGCCAAGGCCCTACACCCCATGGGGGGAGTCTGACTTATTTAGGACTTATTAGGGGGAACAGGTCGGCTGTTTTTTGCGCCTAAGCCAAAGAAGATTAAGAACACATTAAACAAAATACAAATTAACACTTGTATGAATTCGTGGTGTTTGAAAACCCAAAAGAATGCAGTGGTCTTGTTTAGGGATTAGGCCGCGCCCTCAGCCTCCGGGAGGCACGAAGCTAAGGGACGCCGAGGTCCCGCAGCGCGCCGTCCCGGGGGCAAGGGCGGTTCTCCGGTCACCTGTCCCGCCCCGCTAGCCCACCCCGCCCGGAGGGAACCGCCAGGCCCCTAGCGCGCAAGCGCCAACCCGCCAACACGACAGCCGACCTTGCGCACTACGCAAGCGCAGGAGCTCCAGGCAGGGGGCGGAGCCAATTTAGGAGGGAGAGTAGAGCGCGCCTAAATCCTAGAGAGGCGGGTCCGGAGCCAGGGGAAGGGCCTGTTTTCCGGAAGGTGTAGACCTTAGGGTGGCGGGTTTGCAGCTCAGCAAACTCGCAAGTAACAGACGATGGAGGAAGACCGGGACCCCGTCTGTGTACACCACAGACCTACAGGCAGAAGTCGGAGCTGTCCGCAGGACATGAGGACTCCCGGGAGGCCGGTTCGCGGGATAACGGGGGAGGGGGGCAGGGCAGCATGGCGGGTATAGCCGGCGCCCCGCCGCCTCGCAGGCCACGCCTACATGGGGGATTCTTGCCAGCTCCCTCAGCATCTTTGGGGAGGCGAGGATCTGGACGTGTGGGAGGAGCCTTGGCTCCAGGGCTGGCTCCGCCCCCGCGCCTTCCTATTGGGCAAGCGAGGGCGTCCTCTCATGCCGCCTGCCTATTGGCACGCGCGTGCAAACGCCGCGCCCCATTGGTCTGTTCTGATTTGGGCACCAAATTCAAAGATTTTAAAAGTACCAGCTGGCGCCTTTTAAGAGCTAAGACTCGGCGCAGCCACTGGCCACCTCACCTGCGTCGGGGCCCGAGTTTTCCGGCATGAGCCGGCGCGCCTGCAGCGATCTACCCCGGCCATCCCCCTGTCCCTGCCGTCTTGGCGCGCGGACGACCGCGGATGGTGAGTGTGAGGCGGGCATCGGGGAAATCCTCACTCTGTGGCCGCAGCCTCAGAGAGACGGGGTGCATGCAGATCATGGGGTTCCGGGCCTCGGGCGACCTCCCAGACCCGGGACGGGGAGAAAAGAGACTGTGAGCGCCGGACAAGGGTGGCTGGTGCAGAATGGGGCAGATGTGGTCGTCCTTGCACGAGGTCCTACCATCCCACCCAGAGATCCCACACCGGGGACGTGCAAGGTGGTGGCTTCTGCGCACCGGATTACATCCCACCCTCCTGCCTGGGCGCCAAATGCCCCCTCCCATCCCCCATTCCTGACCGAGCTGTGACAGGACTGCGGGACTCCAGGCTGGCCAGATGGCCCCATCTCTGGCCCCTACACCCCGCATTTCACAGCTTTCAGCTAACTCACATCCAAACTCAAGTCTTTAACTTTTTGCCCTCAGAGTCTTGGCTGGAGAGCGCGGGAGATTGAGCTCCGCGCTTATCTCCCGCCTTCCCTCGTGCACCGCGCCCTCAGGGCACCTCCCACCACAGACCCCCTCAGCATTTCTAGGGGCTCCTTCCCAGCTCCCGCCAAATGTAGAGGACCCCTCACCCCCTCCTGCCCACCGTGCCAAATGGAAAAAGATTTATTTTCTCTCCTTTTTTGCCTCTTCTCGCTAAGTCTCAAGGCCTGGTGTGAGCAGGGGAGGGGTTTAAAAAGCGCCTTTTTTTCCTCCAAAACCATGGATCTGCCTGTAGTGTTTAGCTGATGAAAGGATCTAAGGGGTTTAATTTTCCTCAGTTTTGATGAATTAATGGTCACTTGTTCCAAAGCTTGGGTGAGAGCAGAGAAAATCAGTTGCTTAATTTTTAAGTTTTTTAATCTTTCTTGAAATCTCAATAAAAGATGCATCGGTTTTACCCTAGAAAATTTTGAAACTGAAGGAAAAAGCAATTTTATATATAACTTCGATAACTTTCCTTCATTAGAAAAGGAATTAAGTCCTGAGGGAAGAAACTTCACCCTTAGCAGAATGTGTTAAAGGGAGACGGCAGTCTCCCTTTAAAAATAAGAAATTTAATGGTTTTAGGATGGTATTCTTTTTGCTCGATGTTCCTTCACAGGAAATACTCCCCCAAATCCCCTCCCCCACTTGGCTTACAGCCTTGAAGAAACTTTAAAAAATAATTAGTACAATTAAATATATTTTTAAAAATTAGGCTTAAAGGTTTTCTCTTGACTTAAACTTTCAGTTACTTTTCCTCACCCTTCCACAAAGAAGGGATGGTGTTTGACCTTGGCCACATGGCTGAGTACTGAGACTGAAACGTAGTTACCATAAGGAAGAGGTAAGACTTTAGCCCCAGCTTTAATCACAGTATTTAAACAGAGTGTAAAGCCTGTGTTTTTAACTTAAATGAAAGGTCAGACTTGGTGCATTTTATAATTATCAACCTTTCCCCCATCTTGTGATTGGCTGAGGGGTGCTAATTCGAGTTCTAAAACATGAGATGCTTTTTGTTTTATCCGTAAGTTCATTTTAAGGACAGCCACTCCAAACCTAATAGAATAAGCTGATCAGAAAACTCAGCAAAGATTTTTTTCATTTGAAGTTTCGCCTCCTAATTTTGTACTTGTGTGGAATTTGTCTTGAATTGCAATGTAAAAAATGCCAGCAAGTTTGCCTTACTGTGACTAACTAGATAAGAAACAGATGCTTTTGACTAGATCATTCATTTAACACAGTTTAGTTTTCTTCATTTTATGGATGGGAAAACCAAGGCCACATTTTCGTCATTAAGTGGATATCAGGTGAATGAAGTGGCAAGGCTAGACATGTCCTCCACATTTGTTTGATTGGGTAGGGGGCTATGGAATTTGTTAATCTGCCTTTATGTCTGCTCAACAACATGAACAGAATACAAAATATTTCTTATTGTTTAGGAGTCCTTAGCTTGATCTTTGAAAGTCTCTTGATCTAAGATGGATTTAGCTATTAAATATATATATATAATCCAGATTTTTATCTTCTGATACTTTTCTCTAATTTAGAAAGCAAATAAGCGAGTCCTGTAGTCTGGGGAAGTTTTAAAAAGTGCTTAAAAAACAAAATGATGGTAGCCTGTGAAACGCAGTCCCAGGCCGACTGGAACAGCTCTTGAAAGCACACATCAGAGCAGTTTGAGCCAAAGGTAAGCACTGTAAATGCAGGAGAAGAGCGTTTCCCTGCACCAGGTTTTGGGGAGAGCTCTCTTCTATGGTTTTGCTCCTGCAAGTCTCTCTGTCTCAAAGAAATGAGGAAATGCCGTTCAGAGGCACTGACTAAGGGCAGTCATGAGAGTGACAGACAGCCAGGGCTGGAGGTGAATGTGCTTGCCACCTGTGCCTAGTCACATAAAGATAGAAGAAAACCAACTTTGTGGCTGCTGTCCTCTGACCACTTGGGCAGCATGACTCTTGGCATGCCCACACAGAAGGAGAAAATGGGGGAGAGGAGACTTAGTTCATTAGTTCAAATGATAGCTAGATGGGATGTGGCATCCTGGAACAGGTTAGAAAGAACTAGTCGGTATTGGCACATGCATGGTAATTGGAGGTATCCTTTTCTGGTGCTGGTATATAAGGGCTATGATATTCACTGTAAAGACTGAGGTTTAGTCCCCAGCAAGAGGTTGGGGAACAAGTTAGCACAAAAGTGATTTTTTTTATTCTGTTTTTTTGTGTTCTTTTTCGTAGGTTGTAAAGAAGAAAGCCCTGTCCTTTCTGTTAAAATGAAGTGTTTTAATTGCAAACCTGATCTTTCTGAGCTTAAAGTGATGAAGTCTGAGGATAGTGGGGAGGAAGGTTCCTACAGTTCTGTGTGTTTGGAACCTTCCTATGAGGATTGTGTTAGAAACCATGAAAGGTTGTCTTTTGTTGAGTCCCCAATTGTGGGGCATGATAACAAGGAAAATCGGCGTGTGCAGAACATACTAGATAGTACAAACGAAACAGAAGAGCTAGAGGCCAGTAGACTGTATGAGGACAGTGGCTACTCATCATCATTCATACAAAGTGACCCTGAGGATAGCATCCTTTTCCTGGAGAACTTCAGAAACAGTTCTCAGGCTGGGGCGCAGAGCCCACACCAGCATCCCAACAAAAATCTGCTGCCTGTCCTGCATTTTGAAAGAGTGGTTTGCTCAACATTAAAAAAGAATGGCAAGAGAAACTCTAAAGTGGATCGAGAAATGCTGAAGGAAGTTATCACCAGCGGAAACTTTAGACTGCAAAATATAATTGGCAAGAAAATGGGCCTGGAACACCTAGATATCCTGGCTGAGCTCTCCCGGAGGGGATTTATACACCTGTTAGCTAATATTTTGGCAAAACTCAACGGCATGGACTTAATAAAGTGAGTTTGAGTGTGTTGCACACTGCATGTAGTAGATAACAAAGGACCTGGTTGTGCAGACCAATATGGCCTTACAGTGCTGACTTTTTTTTATGTTTGACATTTGAAATAGAAAATCTATGGAAATCTGCTTCCGTTTGAATTTCATAGTCTTGCCATACTGAATAATTGACTGGGTGAAATGAAATGGGTGTATATGTTGGTTTCTATTATTGGCTGATCCATTTCAGTTGATGTAATGGATTTTTCTTCTTTTTTTTTCTTTTTGGTTTTTCGAGACACGGTTTCTCTGTAGCTCTGGCTGTCCTGGAACTCTGTAGACCAGGCTGGCCTCGAACTCAGAAATCCGCCTGTCTCTGCCTCCCAAGTGCTGGGATTAAAGGCGTGCACCACCACTGCCTAGCTGGATTTTTCAAAATTGAGTGAACAACTAAGGTGGAAGTGTATGCACTGTACTGGTGTGAAATTGCCTATCCTGATAGATACTCAAGAGAAAAAATGGATACAACAAGTTTTATGGGAGCTTTTAAAATCCTTAAAAAATTATGGCCTTTTGGTAGTCTGGTAAACACTAATAACTAGCTCTGTCCTTCCTAAATCTTAATCTACTTAGTTTCAGTGCATAGTTGGTCAGTGTGGTTTGTAACCTGCTTCTGTTCTCCGTTGGACTTAGACCTTTGTCTCCTTCGTTTTCTAGTTTGTCTAAAGTGAGCAGAATTTGGAAGAAGATACTAGAAAATGATAAAGGAGCGTTCCAGCTGTACAGCAAAGCTATGCAGAGAGTCATTGTAAGTCTTTCAAAGTGCTGTTTTCTTAAGCTTCCATTACTCTCAGAGGTAGAGGCAAATGATTGTAAACTGCTTAAATTCATAAGGGATGTCAGCTTCCTGGGAAGAAAGGGTGCAGGGGCTGGCAATGTGTGAGTCTTCTATAGAACTCCTTTTTTTTTTTTTTTTTTTTTTTTTTTTTTTTTGTTTTTTTGTTTTTCGAGACAGGGTTTCTCTGTATAGCCCTGGCTGTCCTGGAACTCACTCTGTAGACCAGGCTGGCCTCGAACTCAGAAATCCGCCTGCCTCTGCCTCCCAAGTGCTGGGATTAAAGGCGTGCGCCACCAACGCCCGGCTTCTATAGAACTCCTTAATAAGCCTACGTTTAAAAGATTCTACTTTCTCTGAGACACACCACAAGGCAGTCTCAAGCAACTGATTGAGAACTGCTGGTATAGAGGGAGTTTAATTTTCTGAAGTACTTGGTAATTGTGGTATTTCTGACAGTTGATCACCCCTAAGGCAGGGTAGTGGCAAGTGTCTATAATCTTGGAATGCTGGAGGCTTGAGAAGTTTAAGGACATAACCTCTTCCCAAAAACCTAAAATAAATGTTAACTGACTCCTGCCATCTATTGGTAGTGGGAAGAATGACTACTTGTTCTATGTATAGATAGGACTTTAGTCTTGGCTTTGGCTGGTTTAAAAGGCACCTTGAATTCCTAATAAGCTTCTCTGATCAACACTTTGAGTGAGTTCATTTTGGAGTGTTTCTGTGCATAGCTCTGTTCAGTGGAGGTCTGGGTATTACATTCCTGTGGGATCCTTTTATCAACTGTAAATTCAATGAGTACCAAAAAAGGAATTTAAAATCTCTTGTTAAACTTTCAATCAGGAAAGCAGTAAGTTGTCACTACATGCTTTAACCAGAGGATATGTCGTGGGCAGAACTGCGCTAACTTCTGTTCAAAAGTCATCGACCTGGGCACCTCCCAAAAAAGATGTTCAAGTCAAGTCCTCCAGTGGTCAAAAAGGTTCTACCTACAGCAGGCACAACGAATTCCTGGAGGTAACTGTCAGGGAAGTTTTAGAAACAAGGAACACTTATAGTTAAAGTAAGAAATAGGGTTTCACAGGACAGTTAGGTGCTAGGTGGTTTCATCTAGTGTCTGCTACGAAATCACATACTGATGTTGTTTGTAGTGAAAAGCATTAAGATGGTTACAGGTCACATCTTCTGCCCCTTTCGCTTACTCCCAGTAGTGACCTTGAAATATCTCAGACTGGGGGCTGGAGAGATGTCAAAGCAGCTAAGAGCTCTGACTGCTCTTCTAGAGGTCTTGAGTTCAATTCCTAGCAACCACATGGTGGCTCACAACCATCTGTAATGGGATCTGATGCCCTCTTCTGTTGTTCTGAAGACAGCAAGTCACATATAGTAAAAAAAATAAAAAACCCTCAAATATCTCAGACTGTCCGACAGACAATACATTTTATAGTTGCTACCATCAAAAGGGAGAACACCTGGATATAAGGTATACCTTTCAGGAGTTTAAGAGCTCCTATTACTCTGAACCCATTGGGTATGATATATACTAAAATGTCTATTGGAGGCCTGGCTCCTCTTCCTGGTTTAGTAACAAATTCAATCAGCATACTAAAATATTATTTGTGTGGATTTTTTTTTCTTCTAGGTGGCAAAGACATTGAAAAACAACGAAAGCCTCAAAGCTTGTGTTCGTTGTAATTTCCCTGCAAAATATGACCACTATTTAGAGCGAGCAGTCTGCAAACGGGAAAGCTGTAAATTCGAATACTGTACAAAGTGTCTGTGTGCTTACCATAACAACAAAGACTGTTTGAATGGCAAGATCCTGAAAGCCACCTGTAAAGTAGATCCGTTGCCTGGAACTAAAAAGAGTAAAAAGAACTTACAAAGATTGTGACCTTTTAGGTCAGCTGTAGATCTTAAGGGCTACTTTTTATCTATTTGTAGTTAGATGCTAAGATAAAATTGATTGCATTTTTTGGCAAGGGAAGGCTGTGTTTTGTTTTTTTTTTTTTTTTTAATGGAGTCTTAAAAACATGCTTCAGTGTTAGCATCTGAAATATGCTTTACCAAATTTGTATCATACTTCTATAAACTTGAGTCTGTCGATTTAAATATTTGTTGATATGAGCTTCTTTCAGTGTTAATTATCCATTGTCCTGTTTATTTCTGAAGTCTATTTCAATGTTTTTATATCTGTAAATACCTGTTTTTATGTGCCAAAGAAAATAAATAATATACATAATTTTGTTACGATAAAATTGTTAGCGGTTTAGTGATGTGTGCCGTTTGTTTTAATGAATGTGTTAGCGCTGGAAATAAGTGCATTAAGCTGTGAAGTGAATTGGGTGGGTCATGTCCCAGAGGACATGTCATATCCTCCCTTAGTTCTCTCCCAGTAGCTTTTAAGTCATAGAGACTTGTAGATAAGCATCTTAGTTGATACAGCAACTCCTTAAAACAATGAAGGGCCCCTGTGTTAATCATAACTTAATTGCATATAGTGAGTTCAGTGATTATTCATTTCAGGTTTTCAGTTTCTCCGTGTAGCCTTGGCTGTCATGGAACTTGGTCTGGAGACCAGGTTGGCCTCCAGTTAACAGATCCTGCTGGGAGAGACATACTCCACCACTTGGCTCATTTCAGGATTTGAAATCCATCTGTCTTAGGGTTTAACTGCTGTAAACAGACATCATGACCAAGGCAACTCATAAGGACAACATTTAACTGGGGCTGGCTTACAGATTTCAGAGGTTCAGTCCATTATCAAGGCAGGAACAATGGCAGCATCCAGGCAGGCATTGGTGCAGGAGGAGCTGAGAGTTCTACATCTTCTGAAGGCTGCTAGCAGAATACTGGCTCCCAGCCAACTATGATGAGGCTATTAAAGCCCAAACCCTTAGTGACACACCTTCTAATAGTGCCACTCCCTGGGCGGAGCATATACAAACCATCACACCATCTGTCATTGCTTCCCTAGCTTTAGGGATTCCTGATGAACAAATGGATTCCTCTAGTGGGATTACCTGTGGAAATTATATGACCTTTTGAAGCTGTCAGCATTCTGTACTATTAGTAGGAAATGAACAGAGATTTTGATTTTGTGTTTTGACAATTTTGATTTTCGAATGCATCCTGGAGTTGATCCAGCTTTCTCCTTAGATTTGGGGAATTTGTCGAGAGGGTTTCTTTATATGGTCCTGGCTCTCCTGGAACTCAGAGATCTCCCTGCCTCTCCTGGAATTAAAATTGTGCACCACTGCTGGACTTGGTTTCCATAGTTGCATCGAATAGGTTTTCTGTGTCATTAATCTGTACCTCAGTTTCTTCAACATCACTGGTATCAGATTTGGTTTCTTAATTGTATCCCAAGCTTTTTGGAAGTTGAGATTGCTTCCCCCAGCCCTTAGTATCTAAATGTAGTCATTTCTAGGTATGTGATCCTGCCAATCTTTCGCCTGGCTAGCCTCACTTGGGTTGGAGCAAGGCCAAGGGGTATATCTTAGGGTCACTATTGCTGTTGATGAAACACCATGACCAAAAACAATTTGAGAAGAGTTATTTCATTCATAGTTCATATTAGTTCATCAAAAGCAGGCAGGACAGGAATCTGGAGGCAGGAGCTAAAGCAGAGGCCATAAAGGGATGTTGCTTGCTGGCTTGCTCCTCATTCTTCAGGCTTGCTCAACCTGCACCCCCGACTCCCCCTCCCTGCTCCACCCCCCCCCCCATTGGTTTTGGTTTGAGACAATTTCTCTGTGGCCTTGACTTTTCTGGAACACTTAGACCAGGCTAGCCTTGAACTCAAGAGATCCACCTGTCTTTGTCTCCCAGGGTGCTGAGATTGACAGCATGGGGCACCTCACCACCACAAGTTTCTCTGCCTGCTTTCTTACAGAACATGGCTGCCAGCACAAGGATGGCATGTCCCCACATCAGGCTGGGCCTTTCCCCATCAATCACTAAGGAAACGCCCTACAAGCTCACCTACATCCTATACAGGAATCTTCTCAACTGGGGTTCCTCCTCTTGTCTCAGATGATTCTAGTTTGGGTGTAGTTGACAAAACTAGCCCTCACACTAGAGGGGCTTTCCATTGATTTTCTTGTTTTCATCTGATTTGTTGAGCTTTCCTCCTAGATTTCTGGGTTTTGTCACTGTAATTTGTTCATTTCTTAAATCAGAACACACACACACACACACACACACACACACACACACACACACACACGTCTTGATTTGCCTTCTTCATTTCACTCGTTTTATTTTGATCTTTTTTAAGCTCATTGATCCATTTTAAAACCCTGACTGAAGTTCTTTGCTCCATACTTCAACCTTCTCCATTAGCTTTCCTGAGCTTTCAAAGGAGTCATGCTGCGAGACTGACTCCTGTTGTGTTCTTTGATTGGCGTATTTATTGTGATGGAGATTAGTTTTGATTGGGAGTACAGGGTCCATATCAATAAGCCAAGTACTCCTGTCTCAACAGTCCTGAGCACGGCAGTTTGTCTGATACACATCACTCAGCATGTCTCTTAGCAACACTGTTTTTTCATTGTGTCTACTTACATATATAACACACCCGTAAGCGCATCCCTAAACTCCGTATTAGTTATATTGTGAATACATCTTATTTCATTTTGAGTGGTCTGTTGCTTACTTACTGAAGTCCAATACATTTATCTTTTGACTGGCAACCTTATTAAATACAGTTAATTATAGCTGAATGTCTAGTAGATTTGCATTAAGCAAGTCAAAACAACTTTATTTCTCTTATTCAATCTATAAGCCTGTGTCTTTTTCCTTTTTTCTCTTCTTTTTCTTTCATTTTTTTCCTTTTTTTTTTTTTGTGGTCCATCTTATAGACCTAAAACCTGCAGTTCAGCAAAAAAATCTTGGTGTTTCTGTCTTGTCCCAGATATTAAGGAAAACATAGATAACAATGTTAGCTGTCTTTTTTTTTTCCATGAGTTGCGAGGATGTTCCTATGTTGATGGTCTAGTGTTAAAACAACCTCCCATCTCTTGGGTTAAGTCCACTTAGGATATTTATTCTTTGTATTCTTGGATTATATATGTGTGTGAGAGTGTGTGTGTGTGCATATGTATGTGTGTTGAGAAGTACTAGAGTTGTGTGCATACGAAATGTTGGTCTGTAACTTCTTACAGTGTCTGAGATGTACTCCCCCTAACCCCTTTCCAGTCTCCTGGATGTTTGTGCAGGTCAATAATGTTCATTCTCCTTCGTTGTTATGCAGAAATCACCAGGAGAGCTGTCTGGATCTGGAATTTCCACCATGGGAAAGTGTTTATTTACTTGTGTGTTTTTAAATAGGCACAAAGCTCTTTGGGTTCTCTATTTTTGTTCATTACTCTTTGATTGAGTTTATTAGTCTCTCGAGAACTTTTCCCAGGATTGACATTTGCCAAATTGATCGGCATGGAGTGGGCAGGATGGTCTCTTTTGTACTTCAGACTCTGTACATGGTCTCCACCTTTTACTGGATAGTTTATCTAGAATTTTGCTGCGTATCTTGATCTCAACCCACTTTGATGTACCAAGAAGACAGATAACTTCTAGATGGCAGTGCTTTCCCGGTGGCAGTGATACGGTACACATTGCCTGTGTATGGTGTATATATTTGCCTGTTTAGAGGAAGTCCAAGGGCTAGCTTAAAGCTTACCAAAACTTCTTGTAAGACTCGGTTAACCCTGCTCTCTGGATTGAACCTGCATAAAATCTAGACCACAAGATTCCCTAATTGGTACGTGTTGGAGTAAGAGCACACGCTACATTTGGAAGAGGCTCGAGGTGGCCATGTGAGGTCCGAGCTGGGTGTTTAGCTTGGTGGTGACTGTCTTCATAGTCCCTCTGATCAACCGGAGAGCAGCCAGTGCTCCCTACAGCCTGTGTCTTGTCATCCTGATAGAGCGTGAGGTGAATGAATATTTTGTGTCCCTTGGATAACCCTTTGGCAGCAGATGCAGCTTAACTGAGACTTAACTCTTCATGAAGACCTTTCAGATTTGGCAGTCCTGCATGAACTCTCCTATCGGATGCCGGGAATGATGGGTTAGCTTTCATATACTAATACTCATGGGTATTAATAATACTCATGGGTATTATTACCAAGGTTTTCAACCTTGCTGTTGCCCATTTCATAGAATCAAATGCTATCTTCACAGGTTAGCTTTTAGACCAACTTGCAACACACTAGTGGCCCATGTTGGGAGTGCTATTGGGTACCAAGAGATGAATATTTCCAGTACTCTGCCTAGGAAGCTTGCCATGCCTTTTAAACACAACTCGAGGGTCCTGCTGAAGACTAAAAAAGAGACCAATCCTTTCTCTCCTACCCTAACTGTATGGCATTGCTTTCTTTTCTTAAAATTCTACTTCAACAGTTTGAACACCTCACCACGAGATGGCGCAGTTTCAACGCCATCCTTTTGCATGTTCATTCCTGTGAATTTAACGTAAAAAAAAACAAAGGGATGGAAGAATAGTATTGCTTTTATGTTACCAGATCAGAAAATCAAGTATACACACACACACACACACACACATACACACACACACACACACACACACAGGTACAGATCTCTATATAAGTACATATGTATATGTGTGTACATATATATGTATATATATGGATAATTATATTTTAAACAGTTTAACTTTTAGTCTTAGACATGAAGGATAAATCTTACTTCTTCAGCTCAATATTTGAAAGCGTTTCTTCCTTACAAAGTGTAGCTCCATGCTAGCCAGTGTGGGAGCAGCATGTAGAGAGAGGACAGTTGAAATGTAGCTCTTCGAATTTCAAAGCGAGATCCATTATGAATGTACCATGCACACCAGCTATCAGAGACTTCACACAAAGCAAAACAAAATCAGATGGCCACTTATCATCTTGTGACTGAAACAATCATATATTAGATTTACTGGCTAATTAAAGACTATGTAGTTCACCTGAGTTCCAGAGAAGTCTTTTTCCGGCACCATGACTGATGTGTCAAGATAGAGGACCATAGCATTCAGAGCTCAAATTTTTGTTTTTTCCTTTATTAGAAAAAATCGGGGCTGGAGAGATGGCTCAGCAGTTAAGAGCACTGACTGCTCTTGCAGAGGTCCCGAGTTCAATTCCCAGCAACCACATAGTGGCTCACAACCATCTGTAATGGGATCCAATGTCTTCCTCTGTTGTGTCTGAAGACAGCTACAGTGTACTCATATAAATAAATAAACCTTTAAAAATATTAAAAGATCATTTTGTTCAATAGATATGTCGGTGAGAGTACACTTACTAGAAAAATGAACAAAGGGGATCCAAAAAGATCTTAAATCAACACTGAGGCTAAATATCCACTATGTTTTGCTAATGTAATTCTGAGTTGCTACCGTGTAAAAGGTAACTTTATCTACAACAGAAGAGATGGAGTTAGAAGTTAGGTACACTGAGACATTTTATTTTACCTTTATTTATATGTGTACATGTATGTATACATGTGTGTACACATACATGTAAGACATACATGTATGTGTGTGGAGGGAAAAGGGATACCTCTGGTGATCAGAAGAAGGTATACGATCCCCTGAAGCTGAGGTTACAGGCAGCTATAAGCCACTTGACATAGCTGTTGGCTCTGAACTTTGGCCCTATTATGCAAGAGTAGCCAGCATTCTCAGCCATTTCTCCTGCCTACAGTGAGATTTTGTTTTTCCAAAGCTCCTGTGACACAGTGCTGGCATCTGATTCCTCATCATCAGATGCTTGTGGCTTCAACTTCTTTCTCACTATTTAACCTTGGACAAGATTTTTTTTTTAACATGAATAAGCTGTTTTTATAGCATATAGAAAAGGGAACATGGTCTACCTGATACTATTGGCACAATGATTAAACTAGAAAATACAAGAGAAGCCGGGCAGTGGTGGCCCACGCCTTTAACCCCAGCACTTGGGAGGCAGAGGCAGGCGGATTTCTGAGTTCGGGGAGGCCAGCCTGGTCTACATACAGAGTGAGTTCCAGGACAGCCAGGGCTATACAGAGAAGCCCTGTCTCGAAAAACCAAAAAATAAAATAAAATAAAATAAAATAAAATAAAATAAAATAAAATAAAATAAAATAAAATAAAATACAAGAGAAACACTAAACAATTATAACATAAGTAATTAAATGTAACTACCATGCCAGTTTCAAATGGTCAAAATGTTAATTATTATGACTACCTTGTTATTTATGACAGTCAAAATGAAGGAATCCCCTCCAATGACTGTGATTTTTTTTTTTTGCTTTTTTTTTTTTGTTTGTTTGTTTTTCGAGACAGGGTTTCTCTGTATAGCCCTAGCTGACCTGGAACTCACTCTGTAGACCAGGCTAGCCTCGAACTCCGATATCCGCCTGCCTCTGCCTCCCAAGTGCTGGGATTAAAGGCCACCAACGCCCGGCTGACTGTGATTTTTATAGCCAAAATAATCCTGTGTTAAATTTTCTCTCATCTGTATTACTGTGCTACTGAAAACCAAAAAGCCTTCTGTCTTCAGTAAGATGACAAGAGAAAATAGACTTACTGCCAGATAAAAAATGTGCTGCATATGCATGGAGCTAATGAACCTTTAAATGCCTTCAAAGAGCTACCTTAGTTCTTTAAAGTTATTCTTTTGTCCTTAGTTAGAACATCTATTGAGCTCCTTCTGTATACAATGCGAGCCTGCATTAATATAATATATAATGTCAAATGCAGAGCCTTTTTCCGAGTTCCATCAGATTACCCAGCTTTCAGACCTCATAACAGATAGTATTAGATGCCTTAAGTGTTTATTACCACACTGGCTAGTACTTTCTAAGCAAAAGTATTTCAGTCGTATCCATGACTGACTTCCTTGTTCTAGAGGGTGGATTAAAAGTGCTTTAAGGAAGTAAAGAAGATTGTCAGAGGAAAAGTGAGGAGAGCATTGTTGGGTCAGGCTACTGCAGAACTGATGTGCTAGACCCAAGATGGAGGCGAACAGATCCTTTCCCCTCAGATTAAACCAACACTTAAACGAAGCCACAGATGCTCAGGATACAGATGGACAAGCAATATCTATGCCATCCCTATATTCTGTTGGGACCCAGTGGGGAAGAGACAAGGGAACACTTAGGCTAAGAGAGTGGTTGAAGGTGATGGTCTCTTACCACTCCAAGAAATAGCAGCAGTCTTGGAGAGCCCGCTGACCTGTTCGAAATGCGGATGCTGGCACGTCTGTGATTGAGGAGAAGAGGAAAGAGGAATGTACGGCCCTTCCCGCTCTTCTTAGCTGCTGGAACACAGACATGTATCTGCGTAGGGGCTGTCCGAGAAACCCCGTGCTGTTGCCGGTTTGCAGCAGTAAGATGTTACATTTGACACCTTTGGTGTTAGACCAGCTTGGTGAGTGAAGAGGTGATGTCTTACTCCACACAGGCTCCTACTGGGGAGCTGACAGGAAAGAGTGCGGCGTGCCGTACCGGTAAGGCCAGTAGGGGCCATCATCCTGGGTACTCATCGGTCTCAACCTGGGGCCGGGCGGTGGTGGCGCACGCCTTTAATCCCAGCACTTGGGAGGCAGAGACAGGTGGATTTCTGAGTTCGAGGCCAGCCTGGTCTACAGAGTGAGTTCCAAGACAGCCAGGGCTACACAGAGAAACCCTGTCTCGAAAAAAAAAACAAAAACAAACAAACAAACAAAAAAACCTCATCCTGGGTAATGTAATGAAAAGAATACAGCATTTCTTTTTTGTTTGTTTGTTTGTTTCGAGACAGGGTTTCTCTTTATAGCCCTGGCTGTCCTGGAACTCACTCTGTAGACCAGGCTGGCCTCGAACTCAGAGATCCGCCTACTTCTGCCTCCCAAGTGCTGGGATTAAAGGCGTATGCCACCACTGCCCGGCACAGCATTTCCTTTTACCAATCCATTTCTGTAGACTCACGACCACGTCTCTTCCATACGAACAAAACCCGTTTCGCTTAGAATTATTTCTAGTATTTCTAGCAAAATTTCAACCTCTGCTTTTTATTGTTCCAAATGTTACCTCTTTTCTTTTCCCTTCGGTTCTTTGCCTGTACGGCTAGAAGGTGGTGGTGGAGTTGGGGGAGGGAAATCTGTGTTGTGTGAAGTACTTGGAAACTCACTCTATATTCTTTAAGTGTTGCTTTTAGAGTTTCCTGTCCCCCCCCCCTTTTTAAATAAGTGTTCAAACATTTGAAGAGCTGAGAATGTGGGGCGACTTATTTTTTTTCCTTCCTGTTGTAGCTAATGGTCTTTTAGTTCTGTCCCTCTTTGGGTTTCCACCAGAGGGCAGAACCAACCCACCTAATACCCAGCTTGCAGTTTTCTTCAGTATTTGAGATGGAACTCTTTGGGCTTCTTTCGAATGGTTGGGATTTCATTGCTCCTAAAGAATTGCTGTTGAGGAGACCCAGAGACAAGCTCTGGAGTTAGTGTTCAGCTTCGCTATTCATCATGTCCATGGTTTTGAGGATCTCTTGCTTTTTATTTTCGTTTTTGGTCCCCCACCCCCACCCCACCCCCCGGCTCTGAGCAATGGTGTTTTCATCCTTGTAAACGGGAAAGCGGCAACCTTGTCTTTGAGGCAGCTGTGAGTACTCAGTAAATTTAGATATGCCTCACACTCTTCCCGCCAAGCCTGGTATGAAGTATGCTTTACGCAAGGGAGAGTCCCTGTGGAGTTTACGGAAACAATGATGGTTCTGTATTACCTAAGGCCTACCTAGAATACAGCAAAGAGTGAGAAGATACTAAATAAAACTACTAGTTTTTGGCTTTTTTTAGGAGTGGGAGTCAGGTACATACATATACGAGCATCTATTTCTATGTGTTATTCCCACCCACTATGTCTTCCGCCTAAGAAGGCAAATCCTATTTCCTTTGCTCACTGATTTATCTCAAATGTTAGAACAATACCCAGCACATGGCAGGTTCTTAGCAATTAGCTGTTCAAGAAGTTTTGATCTCCAGTCTTCTCAAAGCCTACAGGTTAGCTTTGTCCCCAGCCCATGACACCATTGGGAGAAGGTGGGATGTTTAGTAGGAGGGGCTTAGTGGGAGGAGGTTAGGTCATGGGAAGTATGTCTTTGAAGGGGATAGTGGGGCTTCCTTTTTGCTTCTGAGTTGCTGTGAGCAGGCATGGACTCTGGATATTCTATCCTGTGCCCAGAGTAACAGAGCCAGCTGAGTGACCGTGGACTGAACCCTCTACAGCGATGAACTAAAATGAGCATGTCTTTCTTTTAAATTTACTCTCTGGGTATTTTTCATAGTGATGGAAACCTAGCACACATGTCTAGATGTACATGGAAGAACACAAGGAGTTGGCACAACTCTCCCAGATCACACCAATAGATGGTTTATTGTGCCTTAAACCACATCTGTTTCACCCTTAAAGACCATCATTTTCTTTCATGGGGCTTTGTTACCTTGAAGATAGACTCAGAAGCTTGATGAAAATGACCATGTGACTGAGTCTGATAACTGACCTGCCTGGCTGGGTCTTTGTACTGCTTAGGAGGAAGGAGGTGAGGCACTCCTTGCAGTAATACTTTTTGAGATTTATTTCCACCAGCATTTAGGTGGGACAGAGGGGAAAAAATGTAACTTTAGGCATTAGAATGCTCAGGTCTGATGAATATTCCTGACTAGGATGTTTAGAATGGCATTTTTTCCAACTATCTCCCATAAACAAATGGCATTTGTGAAATATGAGGACAAATAAACACATTAAAAAGCTGCTAGGAAGCCGGATATGGTGATGTGTTGGTCATAGTGGTATATATCTGTAATTTTACCACCTGGGAAGCTGAGGCAGTAAGGTTATAAGTTCAAAGTCAGCCTAGGATAAGCAGTAAGTGTAAAGCTAGCCTGGGCTATCTAGAGAGACATCGCAAGAAGGAGAAAGAGGAGGAGAAAGTGAGAAAAAAAATAAAATTAACATTTCAGGAGGGCAGAATGATTGGCCCACTGCCAGTGTTGCATTAGTGCTTGCTGATTGTCTGTGAAAGAATAGAAACTGGTAACTATGGCTAAAAAAAATCTAGTGCTTTAGTACATAGTGTCTTGTCTGTTAGTCAAGATCAGTATCCTATGGGATACTTGCTAGGAATGCAGTCTCTTTTCATATCTAAAGAATGGGAAAGGGGCATTTTACCGCCATCCTTGGATGATCTGATGCAGCCACGAGCAGCCTCATTTAGCTAATACGGTCCCACTGCGGAATTGAATTGTACAAGGGCTGATCCCCTTTAACCAAGAAACAGTCGTCTTAGCACATTTCAGAAAGCATAACGTTGGAAGAAAACTCATCCCAGGCAGCATTACATTTCAAAAAGGGAGCTGCAGGGGAGACTGGTGCTCTGTATGCTTGTATTAGAAAGCTGCAAATGTATTTATTTCTTCTTGTTAGAGACTTACACACATGCCAGTGTAGACCAAGTTTCTACAGTCGTTTTGCAGGGAGATTTCTCGTATGGCTTGCCTGCGTAAAAGGTCTGACTTCCCTTTATTTATAGGTATCTGTCAAGGCTACATTCTGCTCAACGTGTAAATCATCAAGACTTGTTTTTTAAATTTCAAGCTGGAGGCAAATGGCCAGGCAGAAATCCATGGGACTGTCATTCTGCAGGACAGATGTCTTGGCTTGGGTTATAAAACTCCTCCTATGAAAAGTCGAAGAAATTTGAAGTGATGTTTGTATATATGGTTCAGTCCCATGGAGATACATGGGGAAATCTTTGCTGTCTACTGTATTTTGTATATTATATATACTGTACATACATTTTATACAAATATTTATTTATTAAATATATGCTGTACATGCATTCATTCCATGCATCATTTAATGGTATTTTACATGCAACTTATATGCACATAGTTTTTATAATACCTGTGTTTTATTATGTCTTTTAGAAAGTTTATAGTGTCCACATAAAACCTCCAAATGTATATGTGAGTGTGTGTGTGTGTATGGCTGAGTACATGGCAGAGTGTGTATGAGTGTGTATGTTTATGCATGTATGTATGAGTGTGTGTATATGTGTGACCATGTATGACTATGTGTAAATATGAGTCTATCCATGTTTGTCTATCTGTCTATCTTGTGAATGCATACAGATCTTTGTAAATACTCCTTTAAAAAAAAACTGGTTGTTTTTGCAGTACTGGGTTGACCCAGGCTTTGCACAGGTTGAGCAAGCACTTCACCGCTGAACGGCAGCTCAGCTCTGTACATTATCTGGAGAAGTTATAACACAGAAAGCTAATGCTAGACTGTTTCAGACACATGTCCAACAAGACCAAAATTATCTCCAGGTTAGAAATGATAGGAGCAGCAAGGCAATTTCTTTCAAGGGCTTAAAGATTTTCTTTCATCCATTTTTTGCTTCTCTGCAAAATTGAATTCTTCTATTTGAAGACCTCAAGGAGGCATATTTGAATTTGTACAGCAGCTTTCTTTTTCTCAAGGGTGAGGCCCCTTTATTTTGGGTAAGTGGATCAATGGGATAAGGAAAGCTGACGTGGGATTCAAGATGCTCTACAATGCAGAGTCTACATGATAAGGAAAATGGGGAACCTGAAATGCTGGAATCTGGAGCTGGATGCTCAGTGAACCCATCCCCAAGGAAATCCAGTATGTCAGGGTTCACCAAATAACTGGAATAATATGAGCAAATTCATTTGTATCTGAGAGAAACATCATGAACTGTTGTATATCAGATACCATAATCTCATTTAAATTAAAGTTAATTACAAGGTTCTACATAAACTGTAATTCTCCATATTCAACATCTTTCTCTTATTCTTTTTGCTGGTGATTCTGTAGAGAGCAGTGATTAGTAATTCTTGGGTTTGGAATTTGAGCTGAAGAATGGAGAAAAAGACACTTGCATTTGGACTGTAAACTATGAAAGCACTATGTCACAGTTTCTGTGTGCTGTGTACTAGCAGAAGTCTGTATTGAGTTAGGGGATACAGGGATCAACTAAAGACAAACTGGGGTTTGATTGGCTTCTCCAATTTATATCTAATTTCTTGAGTTGTGTATTATATTTTCACTTTAAATAAATGATTTTTCTACTGAACTATTTTTTCCATTATTCAGTACATTCCCAGGGAGGAAGGCTTTCCAGAGAAGCCAGGATTATGGAGAGTTTGCATGGTTATTTTAAGTGTGTTTTCTAGCACCCTCTTTACATTTCTCACCAATGGGAAGGAGGGGGACTCCTCGAGGACTCCTTGGCTGGCTTCCTATTTCTCATTGTTTGGACATTTCCCATAATTCCTTCAGGCTACTTCTTCACCTAACCTGCAATACGTCATGATTTGCCTCATGTTATTATCTCCCGAGTCCCCTTGTCACAGGCTTTCTGTCACATCAATTATACGAGCACAGACAGCATTAAGAGCAGATTATGTTTGCCTTTTCTTAATATCCTGTATAACCATTGTTTGTGGGCTGATCCTCCAATATCTTAACCACATCTTATGATTTACTTAATTAAAAGCTTGATTTCTGTGAATTCATTAATGAACACATTACTCAATCCAAGTCCCAACAACCCATGTCCCAAATACCTTTCCTGATAAGCTACCATTCTGGGTGTCAGGCATGTAACTTTAATTGAATTGAATTACCCCTGAGAGTAAAACTTTCCATATCTTTACCCAGAAAAGCAAAATGATATTCCCTTCCTCCCCAGAATAGCTGCAGGAGGGTACTGTGAAAACCTTGTGTTATTGGGTGACTAACTTTCATAGGACCAGAGAGTCTTAAGGCAGAATGCAATCCTAAATGGATTTTTAGCCTCATTAGTGTCCCTTCATCCATTTGACAGACACACAGCTATGTGCACATGAAGTATCTGTCATGAGAATTTCCTGCTTTACTCTCAGAAGTTGAGGTATTTTTGACAACTAACATCGGAGTGGCCCCTACATTTCCCGCTCTTAGTTAAGTACTTTTATAGGGGACACAGTCGTTGAACCAATTCAATCCCTTTGCCTCTGCCCCCCTTCACCTAACCAAAAGTTCAAACCACTTTGAGCTAAGTTCTCTTATTTTACAAATGTTTATTTAAGGATTCACAGAGGTTAAGTGAGGTAGGATCAAATCTTTCTGCCTTGCATGAGACTCAGATGTGTAAAATCTTCCCAACAACTCCATCTATACAGTGACTCCATCTATAAATTTTTGGATTAATGAGAAGATATTTGGGGACTAGAAACCTATCTTGATACCTCTTAAATTATATCTCTAAAGCCCTGATGTCCATCTCTTTCATCTATGACTAAGATTGACCTTTACAGAGAATATTGGCTTCTTTGCTCTCTTCCCCTGGAGCTATTGACAACCATCTCAAATGAGAGGGAGAAAAAGCACCAAGCCTGCTACGATGGGGAAATGAGTCACAGGAAGAAGATGAAAAATGCATCTATTTCCAAATGGCCGTTATATTTAGAATAATCCACCTTTCATCACAGAAACTGTGTGGACAGAACTGTTATTACAAAAATCACATTCTTGAATGGACTATCAGAATTTTTCAAATGGTAGCATCTTAACAAGATTATAAGAGAAGAATATATCAGAGATGAGATGATATTTTAAATGTGATTTAGCATTATTCAATTGGCTTCCAGGTTAGGAATTTTCTGTAGATTGTACATAAATGTACAGCCACTTAGAGGAAGTAATTTATATTCATCATTGTTCCCTGTAATTTCTATTTTGTTTCAAGTTTATTTTAAGTTCTTATGCTTATTCTTTGAATTCACTTGGAATGTATTTAGAAAAAAAATCGGTCTTGTGACATCATTGACTTGAGAGCATTTATAAAGTAAAGCTCGACTAACTAGAAATGATTGATGATGCTGAAATATTAATCATAGAATCTAATGTGACAGGCTCATTCAGGCGGAACATTGCAAGCATGACTAAGATCTGTATATTTAACTCTGAATAATTTGATCCTTAGTGGGCACTGTAGCTGGGGAAAAAAAAAACCAAACCTTTTTTTTAAATTCTGGAAGTCTTCATAGTTGGATGCTTTCCTTGCTTATGGTACCAACATGCATTCATTAAGTCATTCTATTATCTCATGATGTTTGCACAATTAATAAAATGATAAAAACAAAAAATATCAAGTAGGTTAGACTCACCAAATGCTATCCAAAGGTATTATGTGTGGCAAGAACACCTAACTATGACCAAACTTTATCGACAGCCCTCCTTTGATCAGGAGGCGGGATCTAGGGAAGTTGTGGAGGCTAGCTTGGAACTCACTCTATAACACAAATAGTTCATGAAGACGCAATCTCTCTACCTCTTTCTACAAAGCAGCTGAGGTTTCAGGCCTGTGTTACCAGGCCCAACTAAAACTTGCATACCTTTAATGAATTTGTGCTAGGCTATGTAACCTTTTTGTTTTGCAATGGGCTACCTACCTGTCTTTCTTTTCTAATTCCAAAATCTGAAGCTACTAGGGCCACTCATTCTCCATCTCTGTCTACATTGCCTGTTCCCTCAGGGACAATGATTCCACCTGTCCTGGGAGCAAGCCCAGCATGGACAAGAACCTTGGTGCCAGCACTCCCAGGTCGGGTCCTCTTGTTCTGGCTTCACTACTGTGAGCCTTGACTGAAGGATCTCAGTGGTTAGATCCTAAGCCTGGTGCAGCTGCCCCCTTTGCCCAGCCCTACACCAACCTCAGTATTTCTTTGTTCCCTGACAGTTTGTTGTGTGCCACGTCAATACCACAGGGAAAGATTGGTGGCTTTGCCAACCACTGAAGTACAAACTTATCTGTCGGATGCTAGCTCCTGTTCTCAGGCCTAGCTGGAATCGTTTATTTGATATTTGGCTTTTTTTTTCATGAGTACATTTTTAATTTGAGATCTGCCATCTATGCTTATAGGTTGGCAGGTCTGTCTGGAGTAATAGCATAATGAATCCAAACTATTGATAGAGGCTGCCTGATAATCTTTTATTGCATGTGTATGAATTGTGGATATACATATGTGTGTCTCTGTGTGGGAGCAGAGTATTGACATTGGGAGCTTTTCTCAGTTTCTTGCCACCTTATATGTTGAGGCTAGTTAGGCTGGTTTTTTGTTGTTGTTTTTTGTTTGTTTTGTTTGTTTTGTTTTTCACTTGAATCCAGAGATCACCAATTTGGCTAGTTTAATTTTCCGGATTCCCTAGTCTCTGCCTCCAGAGTGCTAGGATTACAGGCAGGTCACCATGATCATTTGGGATTTAAGTGGCTTCGATGACTTTAAACCCTCTTTCTCATGCTTGCATGGCAAACACCTCACCAAAGAAACCGTCTTCTCAGCCTCATGAACACAAACTATTTTTTTGTAGTCAATTTTTTTTCTTAATTTCAGATAATTAAACAAAAATTTAAGTCCTAGGCTGGAAAACAGCTCAGTGAGTAAAGGCTTTGCTATATAATCATGAACACACACACACACACACACACACACACACACACACACACACACATATATATATTGTTTTTTTCAGACTGACAGTACCCATGTAAAAGCCAGGTGTTGGTGATAGATTCCAGGATCATTCTGGCCAGTCAGTCTAGCTGAAATAAGAGTTCTAGGCTCAGTGAGTCTCTAAAATGGAGAACTGCTGATGGGGTGAGAGTGATTTGGTCCTTGGCAGAGAGTGACAGAGGTCAAATTTCAACCTCTAGTCTCCAAATACCCATGTTCTTAAACTCTCTCTGTCTCTGTCTCTCTGTCTTTGTCTCTCTGTCTCTGTGTCTTTCTCTGTGTCTCTCTGTGTGTGTGTGTCTCTCTCTCTCTCACTCTCCTACACACACACTCCGCTGACTTACCCACACCTCTCCCACAAATTAACACTTGTATAAAGATATTTGAACATCTAAATTATTTGGTTGAGAACATGAAACTATTGTTTCTGTAATTTCACAGGTGCTAAGGTTTTAAAATGCATCTTAACATGAAAATTAAATAAAGCCAGCAGTGATTCGGTATCAATACATGCAACTTAAATTTTTATAAAGTTAGACAATTGATTCCTCTTAGTGTTACTGCCTGTACACCAAGCTGCCCAGCACATGAGCCTTTTTGGAGGACACATTTCCAATCTGAGACAGTGAAGTAGTTTGATGGAAAATTAAGTTGCACCAACTTATGTGAGGACTCATGCTAATGTTTTATTTATTACGCAGAGTAGTGTGCGGTTGATATTGTAGCTGGTGTGGGAAAATGATTCAGTCAGTGGTAGATGGAGTTTTGTGTTTAATTCTTTCTTGTTATCTGACTGTACTCAAACCCTGTGTATACATCAGCCTTCATTGTGAACACAATGGGAAAAAATGTCAAGGAATAATATCAGCAAGTCTTTATTAAATAATATTTGGACATTAAAGTCCTATAGTGATTTTCATTTTTGATATGCTAGAAAATTTTTAATCCTCCTTGCAAAAAAACCAACTGCCTTCTGCATTTTGTTCCTGTTATTCTTCAGTGTCTGTTAAAACATTTTCATATGAAAGAGAATAACAGAATGCATGATCAGCCATTCTCAGAAAATTCTCCAATCTTCCCCAATTCCTTTAATATCAGAGACCACCTTCTTGTAAGATGATACTCTTTCTGCTGGAGGAATAGATACATTTTTATCCATATTCAAGAAATGGGGCTGATTCTATTGAGTATTTTAGAGTCTGACATGACGCCTGTATTTCTATGGAGCCAAATGTTATTGGCTTGATCTGTGTGGCTCAGATGACAGAGAACTAATGTCTTAAAATTAACCATAATTTCATTGAAACCAACAACAAGGAGGGAAGGACAAAAGAAAAGTAATTTTCAATTAGGATTGGGAGGACCTATCTGTTTATGGTCACTCATCTTTTAAAAAGTTATTTAGTTCTGGGTTTAAAGTTTGAGAACATCAACCATCTTTATTTCCAATAAAATAATAAAACTATTTTATGATTTTAAAGAATATAACTTTAATATTTCTGTATGTACATGTACTGAATTAGAATTTTCATTTTCACTGGGCAAAGGTGAAGGAAACAAATTGCTATTGACCACCATCGAACCCTTGTGGTTTGATGGTGAGTAGTACATACTGCCCCATGCTCAGACCATTATTGACATCACTGCTGCTTTCCTGCATCCATAAAACTTAGACCAAGGTCAAACATTTGTGTGAGCATCAGAGAAGAACCACATTGCACATCAAAAATAGGGAGAGGATGAAAGATGCTGAGATGGCTTGGTCTGGGAAGAAAATTAAATATGCAAAATCTCCTCTGAGGACAGAACATGAAGAAAAAAGCAATAACCAAAAGTCAAGATTTCTGAATAAATATATGAAGAAAAAAACACCCCACCAAGCTGATAAAATGAGCCAGCACAAGGACTGTGCTCTTTCAGAGATATGGCAAAGTAAACTGAGTGGCAATGGTGTGCAGGATGGCAAGAATCTTCTAACTTACAGTAAAGGAGACGAAAATCAGTACAATATTAGGCTGGGCAGGTGAACATTTTTTAGTAAGAATACTGAAGGAGAGAGATTCATGCTGCTACCTAACTGTAAGGCTAGTTAATGAGTTGGATCTTACTATTTCATGATCCTTTCAACCTTTGTCTGCTTTTGTGCTGAAGGAGATAATTGTTAAAGGCAAGGGACCAGGACACGTTCTCCACCATTCCTCTCAATTGTCAGTTTGCTAACCCGTTTCTCTCGATAGAGAGCTTGGCCTCTTGATCACCACAACAAAAATTGGCTTTTTCCTAAACCAAGGCCGCCCTTGATATGGCCGCTAACATTGGGGAGCCTTCCTTTATGACAATATTACACCCCAAACTGACAAATGGTTGGTAACTTGAACATTTACAAGAGACTAGGATGGCTGTGAGTTAGCCCAATGACGGGATTATTGTAGGTCCACTTCCCAGGGGCCCACCCAATGCAGCCGAAAAGGAGTGCGTGGTGCTGGGAGTGGGTGCAGCCTACATGGCCTAAGACAGGGCTCTCACCCTCCTTTCACCGACATCGGAGTCCCTTGACGTTGCCCATCGTCGACAGCCTAAATCCTTCGACCATCGATGTGACTCGTCTCACATCAGTGTTTTGGGGTTGTGAACTTGTCTAAGACCCCCCATAATTAGACATCCAAATTCAAAATTCACATAGTTGGGATTGATCATAAGATGCCTTCTCTAACTAAACAGAGAAGGGGGAGATGCCAGAAGCCAGGACCCTCGCCCTTACCCTCACCCCCTACCTTTCCCCACCTGCACAATGTCCTCTGAAGCTTGGCAACTGCAAGATCCTGCTTAGCAACTGCAGATAGACTCAAAGCAGTGTACCATATCATCTTAAGAATAGCAGGGAGACCATAACTCAAGCAGTGTACCATATCTTCTGAAGAACAGCAGGTAGATCATAATTCAAGGCAGTGTACCGTATAGACCATGACATGTTTCAAGGCACAGGCCAAGAAGATTTTGTACTTTTCCACCACCTGGCCCCTCTTACCCCCTCCCCTTGTAAAACATGCTATAAAAAAGCATTTCATGTTCAAAAATAAATAAATTATTTATATAAAAAAAAAGATGGATAGAGAAATCGAGTAATGAAGAACATTGTGACAAGACACATCTTATATTCCTTGCTATTCTCTGAGCTTCATCAAACTCATCCTTTCCCTCCAGTTCTCCAAGTTGTAATTTATATATAATAGCTGTACAACTTCTTTGGCTCAAAGACTGAATCTCAATGACAGCATGGAATATTTGTAATAAAATTCTTATTTATAAAACAAAAGTCAATATTTAGTATGTTTCAAAAGGATAATCCTATAATGAAAGTGTTCAACATTTTTGTAAAATTCTCATTATAAAAATAGCACAGGGAACCATATTTTACTAGAAGAAACATATGAAATATTATTCTATTTTAGGATCAAAAGGGATTAACACTTTTTGTGGTACTTGTGTTTGTTCTCCCAATCTGCTGAAAAGCAATGGATGTAGTAGCAGCTCACAGCTGGTGGTGAAACAAAATAGTAAGTGCATGCTGGCATTTTATATCCTAACAAAGCGTATGTCCCCATGTGATGGGGATTTCCCATGGACCAGTGTATTCTCTGCATTGATGATGCTTTCTGTCTAGTGGAGACTAGCAATTAGCCACAGCACATATAGCCAGTACCACAGTAGTGATATGAATGAGTCAAAGACTCAGATTCAATAAGGAAAGACAAATGCAGTTAGGAAAGAAGAGGCAGCAGGAACACCAAGGTACTTGGATTTTGGTGAAAGTTTGGTCATGTGTTAGGTGGAGGCTAACCCGTGAAGAAAATCTGTATACCCTTACCATTATTAAGCTCTCACTGAATAAAGGATATTCAGGTACTTCTCCCACAGTGCTTCATGTTTATAACCCTGAATTCACCATGCTTGTTTGGGTGTGAAAGCATGAATGACGTTAGCATCACTGCATCTAGGAATAGAATCGCTACCCCGCTTCCTCATACAGTCTCTCTTTGTTTCTCAGAGCTTTGGCTAAATCAAGTCTAATTGTGTAAACCTTGACAACAGATGTTAGTACAATAATATGTTGTGCCACCAGGGACTAAATTATACTTCAGGAAGTACAGAGATGTCTCTAGGACTGAGATATCTCTCATAACCTGATCTGATGTGATTGTTGAGCATAGCTTGGCACAAGCATCCCTGATTCACTTTGCCATGTCCATTTCTCTTCATCCCCCAGATGAGTTACATAGTGTTTATTTATCTTCTTGTAAATGCACTGTGATCACTTGATGGGCAACATTGACTGTTTTTTCTATGGCTATTGCCTCCTTAAATTCTCCACCACCTAATAGCAGTCCTTCAGGGCCACTGCTAAAGCATTTGACAGCTCTAGATCAACATTGTATGCTGGGTATTTGGGTATTAGAAAAAGACAACCACAAAGACCAGTGACATGTTACAGGCTACCATGGCCAAGGTCACTTGAGAAAACCCTTATAGCAAGAGTCTATACAGTGATCCTGGAAGAAACCTTTCAAGAGAGAAGGTGAAAAGAGAAGCTCTCTGGAGGGGTCATCATTGCTTTCCTTGCCTTTTTTTTGTTATTTTTGTTTGTTTGTTTGTTTGTTTGGTTTGGTTTGGTTTTTCTCAAGCTGACAAAAGCAGGGAGGATGAAACTCAACTGAGAAAATGCTTCCTTTAGATGATCAGTAAGGCCTGTGGGCAAGTCTACAAAGTACTTCCTTGATTATTAGAGGGTCCAGCTCTGTGTGGATGATACCTCCCCTGGACAGGTCCAGAGTTGTATAAGAAAGGAGGCTGAACAAGCCATGAGCAGCAAGTCTGTAAGCAGCACTCTTCCATGGTCTTTGTATTAGCTCCTACCTCCAGGTTCCTGTCTGAGTTCCTGCATGGCTTCTCTTAGTGATGGACTAGAAACTGTAAGATGAAATAAACTCCTTCTTTCCCAAGTTGCTTTTGGTCATGATGGCAATACAATCCCTTAGCAATAGAATCCCCAACTAAGGCCATAACATATGTGTCTAGATGATGTTTTTCAGCAGCACAGTAGAGGACTTCTATGCCAGAGAGTTCCAAAGGACAATCCAAGCTTAGGATCTGCGAGCCATAAGGCTGTAACTTATTAATACCCAAACAACATCTACATAGTGCTTCTTAGAGAATGACACATGGGTAACTTTGGATGTTGAAGTCTCCTTGTTTGGGTTATGTGTTTTAATTGCAGTAAAAATATATATGACATGAACTCTCTCTACCAAATGATATTGGGGGATTGTTGACTGAAGGCATGTTGCTGGACAGCAGCATTGTAGAATCTTCTACAACAGACTTTTATTCTGACTAAGAACCCATAGAGTGAATGCACAATTCAAAGGGGACTTATTAGATTGACTGACATTAAATGTGCTGGGTAGTCTAACAATGGCTAGCTTCTGAAGTGGGAATTCCTGGTTTCATTGGAGACTCAGTTGTGTCATGTGATGTTTCTCTGGAGGCTGTCTTTTAAGAGGAGTTTTTGCTGAGATGGACATGTGATGTTTTTCTGGAAGCTGTCTGGTGAAAGGGCATGTGATGTTTTGCTGGGGTAGATGCTTGAGAGGACGTGTGATGCTTGGAAAGGATGTGAGTATGACACAGCAGACAGTGAATGATGCTCTTGCCTTGGTTCACCTTGCTTTCTTCGCTGGCCTTCACTTGTCGTGACATCCTAGGGAGAAATGCATCAAAGAAAATCTGGTGGTATTATGGATTTTTCTTACCCCTTCAGCAGACTCGAGCCAATCGGTAGAGTCTCTCAGTTTCTTCTGGATCAAGCCACTGCTACCGACTTGTGCTTGATGTTTGCTGAGTGGACTTGATTACTGCTGTTGGTTTGTGTTTGGTGTTCTCTAGTGTACTGGACTGCTGACAATCAAGATTAGAATCACCCCAAGAAATTTTCTAAATAGGTCCACAACCCCCATTTCCTATTAACCTCTCTTTTCCCCCACCTCCGGTGGGTGGTGGGCTAGAAGAGAGGCTGAAGCATTAGAGAACTCTAATTAAAGTAGGTTTTGAAAAATCTAAGCTTACAAGCTTCACTTTAGAGGGGTTCATTGCACTAGGCTCCATGTCTCAGCGGTCCTATCTGATGGATGGCCTGGACGGTTCCTTGAGAGCCACGGGTTTTCACTCCGTACTAGAAAGCTATACTTTCAATTCCCTGTTGTATAGATTTGACACCTCAGAGATGATTTAACTGTACCTACCTAGGTTTATTTCTCAGTTCCCTAATCTGTACTATGGTCTAGTTGATTGTCTTTATGTTCATATTATTAGACTTTCTAGCCATGAAGAAGCATTTTCAATATCAGGAGACACAGGTGGCAGGATACAGTTACAATTTCTTTCTTTTTAAGATTTATTTATTTATTATATATGAGTACACTATAGCTGTCTTCAGACATGCCAGAAGAGGGCATCAGATCTCATTACAGATGGTTGTGAGCCACCATGTGGTTGCTGGGATTTGAACTCAGAACCTCTGGAAGTGCAGTCAGTGCTCTTAACCACTAAGCCATCTCTCCAGCCCCCATTACAATTTCTTTCATTACCTGATGTCTAACTCCCTCCTCACTGGATGGAGATATATCTTGTTACAAAAGAGGTGGCTTTCTATAGCAGCCTTGTCATGTCTGCCTCAGTTCTTATAATAATGTCATGAAAAGACCTTTGAGGTTTTTGCTAAATGCTCAATTTTCTTTTTTGCTTCTTTTGAGATACCCATATAGGTTTAAATAAATCTCTAGTTTTATTAATGTAGTATGTCACCTCAATTGATTTTCACTTGCCAAATGACTATCTCAAGGATAAACTTAACTTGCTTATAACACATGACCTTTGAATGTGTTGTTAAATTCAGTTTGTGGGTATTTTTCTGGGAGTCTTGCATCTATACTGTTTCAATCAGCTTTTCATTGCTATAGGGAAATATCTGATACCAGCTACTAGGAAGACAGAGAACTTATCAAACTCAGTTTTAAAGGTTCAAGAACATCACGAGGACCTCATGGCAAGTGGCAGAAAGTGGAACATCTATGGTGCAAAGATGGTTGAGCCAGCAACTCAGAACAAGGAATGAGGTTCCATGATCCCTTCTAAGGTCTTGATCTCTAATGACCTAAGAATCTCTCAATAGTGCCGATGTCTTAAGCGTCTCTACCATTGCTATTGGGTCCAGCCTGAGGATCAAGCCTCTGATTAAAATGGACATTTTGGAGACTCTCAAAGGCATCTAATCCACAGCTCTCTCTAGCCCTGGCTTCCAATGTACATGTCTGTCTTACATTCATTATCAATTCATTATCAAGAGTCTAGTCTTTTTGGAGGGAATGTGGTTCTTTTCAAGACAGGTTTTTTGTTTGTTTGTTTTTTGTTTTTTTTGGTCTGTGTGTGTGTGTGTGTGTGTGTGTAGCTCTGCCTGTCCTGGAACTCTTTCTGTAGACCAGGTTGGCCTCTACCTCCCTAATGCTGGGATTAAAGGTATGTACCACTAGCATCTGTTTAAGAGTAAAGCCTTAACTTAAATTGCTGACAACTCTAAGTCAACAGTCTCACTTGAGACTCTGAGCAGGCTCTCTCAGCTGTAAGTACTGGCAACAATATGCTGTGACTGAGAAATAGTTCCTCAAGGTTTCATGCAGCCTTGCCCCTACAGCTTTGTAGGTCTCAGCATATGGACGTTCTCTTGAGTTGTTTTTCACACTGGCCTGCAGCTGTCCCCTGAGCACAATGCAAGTGGCCTTCAACCGCTTTTAAGCTAGTAATTAACTCCTGAGTTAGTGTACTGGAGTTGGAAATCTCTTACTCTGAAAGTCTGAATACTAATTGCATTTGAATGGCTTTAACTACTGTTGGCTCTAACACAGTTCCTATTTCTATAATATATGGACACAGCACAGCTTTCTCTGCAAAATTTATTTCTTTCCAAATTCCTTTCACAAAACTTACAATTTATTATATGGACAACACTTCGGATGGTATAAACATAGAAATGTATTGTAAACTGGAAGGTAGGGAAGAATGTTGTATCTTTGTTTATTTTAAATTGATTGCTCATTATTATTTTAGATTCTCTATATTCCTTAAGCTTTGTTATGTGAGTTTATACAGAACACAGTCACAATAAGTGCATATGAGAGCTTCCTCTTTTATGTGTGTGTTTGTGCATGTTTGTCCATACATACGTGTGTGTGTGTGTGTGTGCTCCTGAGGTTGATGTTAGGTGTCTTCCTGGATCACTCTCATCTTCATTAGTTAAGGTAAAGTCAGTTTCTGAACCCAGCACTAGCAGATTCCAGCTAGTCCAGGTTGCTGAGGATGCCCTGCCTCTGTTACATGGAATGGGGCGTGGCTTGTCGTGTTCTGTCCTCTCATTGAAGGGAGGTGTGGGGTGGGGGTGCATGTGCACCTATCACACATGCCAGGGTTTTCCTGTTGGTTTTGAGGAACTTTGGTTCTCAGGCTTGAAGGGCAAGTGCTTTATCCACAGAGGCATCTCCTTAGTCCATGAAATTTTTTTTCTTAATAATTTTCAGACACTCAAAATTTTCATTCCTTAAAAATGTTGGCCTCATGTTTAAAGCAACAACTACAATAACAATAACAACAAAACAAAACAAAACAAAAGAAAAAACCAAAAAACCAAAAAAAAAAAAAACAAAGAAACCTTGGAAGAAGCAGTTCTACAATACACCCATCACAGCCCTCAAAATACTTCCTATTGTTTTCAAATGTTCTCCAGAAAAAAAAAAAAGACATGAATTTGATATGCAGGGGATTCTGGGGGATATGCTGCGTAATTCACTCACCTGTTAGCAAGAGAATGCAGTCAAAGGACTGAAACTTTGAAATATTCTTTCCAGTAAACCTGAGTCAAGTATAGTGAAGAATGTCCCACCAAACACCAGTGGGAGCTTCCAACTTCTGAAGAGACCACGAGGAGCTGTATGAAAAATAATAGCTGTTAGCCTAAGTTGAAAATGGAATTTAAGGGCTGTCCCAAAAGCTGTTGCCTGTCTGTGGACCCTGTTCCTCTAACTGCACTGGCTTTTCTGGCCTCAGTGGGAGAGGATGTACCTAGCTCTGCAGAGATTTGATTTGCCAGGGTCGGGGGACACCAAGGGGAGGCTCCACCCTCTCAGAGGAGAATGAAAGAGGAAGGAAGGAGGGTCTGTTTGGGAGGTTGGAGGCAGAGGAGTGATCAGGATACAAAGTGAATAAATAAATCAATGGAGAAAAAAGAAAATGGAATTTAAAAAATTTGATAAGAGAATTATAAAAATAGAATTTATATACAGAAAACACAATTTCAAGCTTAAAACAGTATTTGATGCAATGCAACAACTCTAATGAACATATAAATTTAATCACCTTCTCAAATGTTATTAAATAATAGTCTAATTATATAACCTATTTTTAGATAAGTTCAATTGTTCTGAGTGTCATTAAAGAATCTTTAGACAAACAAAGCACATCATAAAGCATAAAAATTTCAAAATAAATTTAGATATCACTTATCTGAATTAATAATATATGATAAAGACAGCTATGGATGGATGACAGTAGTGAAGCTACCCTCCAATGTTTCCTGGCCATCGAACTACCCGTGAGTAACAAATGAAAATGAGATCTCCAAATAACAACATGTTAAATAATCCCAGGTACTGGAAAGTGTGCCTTACAACGTGTGTTGGCTTGATTTCTCTTTGCTGTGACCAACTGCTTGACTGAAAACCTTTAAGGAAAAGGAAATGGCTATGTGAGGTCACAACTTCAGAGGGCTCAACCTATGGTCAATTGTGGCCCCATATGTGTGGGCAGAACATCATGCTAGGGGGTAGGACATGGTAGAAAGTCTTTTCATTTTGTGGATAAGAAGAGAAAGGGAGTATACAGAAAGGGGTTGGGACAAGCAATGCAAAGGACATGCGCCCAGTTACCTAATTCTTCACACTAGGTTTCACCTCTACTTAAGGCTGTCTTCCAATGATGCCATCATATTATGAATCCATCAAGAGATTTTACCCATTGCCTAGGTCATAGCCCTCATATCAAGTCAAATCTGAAAGCACCATTTGCCTTAGTTAGAGTTTTACTGCTGTGAAGCGACACCATGACCAAGGCAACTCTTCATTTTTACTTTTATTTTACTTATTAGTTTATTATCATTTTTTATTTTTATTGGATATTTTCTTCATTTACATTTCAAATGTTACCCCCTTTCCTGGTCCCCTACCCCTGAAAACACCTATCCCACACCTCCCCTGATTCTATGAGGGTGTTCCCCCACCCACCCACCCACTCTCACCTCCCTGACCTTGAATTCCCCTACACTGGGGCATCAAGCCTTCATAGGACCAAAAGCCTCTCCACCCATTGATGCCAGATAAGGCCATCCTCTGCTACATATGCAACCAGAGCCATGGGTCCCTCTATGTGTACTTGGTTGGTGGTTTAGTCCTTGGGAGTTCTGGGGGTCTGGTTAGTTAATATTATTGTTCTTCCTATGGGGTTGAAAACCCCTTCAGCTCTTTCAGTCTTTTCTGTAACTCCTCCTCTGGGGACCCCATTGATCAATGGAATAGAATTGAAGACCCAGAAATGAACCCACACACCTATAGTCACTTGATCTTTGACAAAGGAGCTAAAACCATCCAGTGGAAAAAAGACAGCATTTTCAAATGGTACTGGTTGAATTGGAGGTCAGCATGTAGAAGAATGCAAATCAATCCATTCTTATCTCCTTGTACAAAGCTCAAGTCCAAGTGGATCAAGGACCTCCACATAAAACCAGATACACTGAAATTAATATAGGAGAAAATAGGGAAGAGCCTCAAACAAATGGGCACAGGGGAAAAGTTCCTGAACAGAACACCAATGGCTTATGCTCTCAGATCAAGAATCAACAAATGGGACCTCATAAAATTACAAAGCTTCTGTAAGGCAAAACTGTCAATAGGACAAAATGGCAACCAATGGATTGGGAAAAGATCTTTACCAACCCTACATCTGATAGAGGGCTAATATCCAATATATAAAGAACTCAAGAAGTTAGACTCCAGAGAATCAAACAACCCTATTAAAAATGGGGTACAGAGCTAAACAAAGAATTCTCAACTGAGGAATCTCTAATGGAAGAGAAGCACCTAAAGAAATGTTCAACATCCTTAGTCATCAGGGAAATGCAAATCAAAACAACCCTGAGATTTCACCTCACACCAATTAGAATGGCTAATATCAAAAACTCAGGTGACAGCAGATGCTGGTGAGGATGTGGAGAAAGAGGAACACTCTTCCATTGTTGGTGGGATTTCAAGCTGGTACGACTACTCTGGAAATCAGTCTGGTGGCTCCTCAGAAAAGACAACTCTTATAAAAACAAATGCTTAGATGGATCTGGGTTATAGTTTTCGGTTCGGTCCATTATCATCATAGTGGGAAGCATGGCATCTTGAAGGTAGACATGGTGCTGGAGGAGCTGAGAGTTCTATATCTTGAATGTGAAGGCAACCAGGAGGGGGCTCTCATTCCATACTTAGTGGAGCTTGAGCATAGAGCCTCAAAGCCCGCCCTGACAGTGACACATTTTCTCCAAGAAAGCTACACCTCCTAATAGTACCACTCCCTGGGCCAAGTATATTCAAACCACCACATTCCACTCCCTGGCCCCCATAGGCTTCTTCAAATACATGAGTCTCTGGGGCTGTAACTCACCATATCATAATGCAAAATACATTTAGTCCAACTTTAAAAGTCTCCATAATCTATAACAGTCTCAACAATCTACAAAGTTCAAAGTCTCTTCTGAGATACATGCAATCTCTTAGCTGTAATCCCCTAGAAAATCAAGATAAAAAAGCAGATAACATACTTCCAATATATCACGGCATAAGATTATACATTATGGTTCCAAAACATAGGGAAAGAAGCATAGTGAGGAAGTGCTGGACTAAAGCAAGACAGAGAATCAGCTGGACAAAATCCAAACTCTGCACCTCATGTCTGATGTCCAACTCCTTTCAGCTTTGATGACTGCAACACTCTTCTCTCTCTTGGGCTTTTTCCTCTCCTTGTTAGCAGCTTTCCTCAGTCAGTATTCCATGACTCTGGCATCTCTAACCTCTTGGGGTCTCCAATGCAACTTAAGTTTCCCATTTAACATCTTGTTCCAGTGTCTGGGTTCCCCACATGATCTGAGTTCTTCCAATGGGCTTGGATCACTTCTCCAGCTCTGCCCTCTATATCACTCTAGGCTCTGGTTGACTCTACTCCACTGCTGTTGTTGTTCTTGGTAGTCATCCCATGGTACTGGACTCTGTAATATGCTGGGCTCTTTTGTTGCAATCAGACCTTACCAATAGCCTCTTTAGGTTCTCTTCATGGTGCCAAGCCTTATTTCTTTGCGTGACCCCTTCAATCCTGGGCTATCAACTGCAGCTGAGGCTGCACCTTCACTAATGGCCTTTCCTGGCCTCTCACAGTGCCAAGCCTCAGCCATAATCCCTTCATGCTTTCAAAACCACCAGATGACTCTTACATATTACCTAGTCCAGCTGCCAGTGCAAGGTCTATCTCTAGAACCTAGCTCCCAGAAAATGCTTCCCAGAAGATTTCACCAAAGTGAAACCACCACATCATCACAGCCTGAAATTAATAATTGGTGTTGGTTTTTAACATGACTAAATGTACACATTTCTAAGATACCTCTGAGTGTGTCTGTTGAGGGATTGTCAGGTAGGATTGACACATGTAGGATTTTAATAGTTGTAAGTACTATATGTATACATACGTGTGTATATATGTGGACAGGATTGATCTGTTCCTTTAAGGAACCCCAATCAATACAGATATTGGTACTATGAGTGGGCTCTACAGAAAGAATTGTAAGGATGAATTTTCTTACTGGGCTTTGTGTCATCTGGAGCTGGCTGTCTAGTTTGATTACTCCGGAAGTTGCTAAAGACTCTCCTGGTACTGTAGAGAATGTTGATAATTCATAACAGTAACTGTTAAAAATGTACAAGATAAATGCAAGTGGAATCCTTCTTTTACCACCTGTGAGAGGTAATGGCTTTAGCAACTTTATGCTTGATGCTTTTATTCATTTCTGTAAACCGTATGAACATAATAATGATGGCTGATATCTCCTGCCATCTCTGGACCAAGTGACAAAGGAAAAGAATGAGGGGCAAGATACCATTTACAAGTTCTACATGTTCCCTGACAGGCTTCTTTCCTGCATCTATAGGGCTAATGTTGGGGAAAAAGAAAAAGCAAAAGTAAGGAAAGAAGGAAGGAAGACACAGCCAAAAGTACTCAGGATGCGATTGGATGACTTAAAAGCATTTTCATTTCCTTCTTAAAGTGTGTATGTAGTTCACATGTAATGAAGGCACTTATTGGTGAAGAAGGGAACCCTATAACTTGGCATGATCCAGACATGTATGGTAGCCTTTCTGAGACTAAAGGCATTACACTTCAAGATTCTGATAAAGATACTTTTGCCTGATAAAATGTCCTTCTCACCTTTAATGGATGTCCTATTCCCACACCCAGCCACTGACCCAGCCTCTCCCTGCTCCGGCCCTCCTCTTCCCCTCTCTCAGTCTTGTTTTTCTTGTTAACCTTACATACCTAGAGTAACCTAACACCCAACACTGAGACGACAGCCTCCTCACTCTTTTTATCATGCCTCATCGATATTCTGAGAAAATAACTATAGAAAACAAATGTGTGAATATATTAAACAGTAGAAATTTTATAGTTCACACAATTTAATCAAAATAGAATTTATTTATTTATTTATTTATTTATTTGTAGAGGAAATCTCTTGTGCAATGTGTGGAAGAATCACCTGTCAATAAAAAAGCCTATGGCCAATGAGCCGAGGCAGAATTAGAAGGTGGGACATCCAAAAGGGAGAGAGAGGAATTCTGGGATAGACAGGAGAGGATTCACCATGAATGCTGACAGAGACAGTGACATGAACCTGAGGAGAGGTAACTAGCCACCTGGCAGGACTTAGGCTAGAATAACTGTATTAATTAAGTTATGAGCTATTTGGGATGAGAAAGGAGTTAGGCCTAGGCTTTTATTCATAATTAATTAAGTCTCAGAGTCGTTATTTCAGGGAAAGTGGGCATGGGTGGGAAAGCCCACCACTACATTGATTTATATGTGTAGTATGTGTATGTGCATGTGTGTATGTATGTGTGTGATCAGATGTAATCATTCCTCAGATCCCATTCATTGTTTGTATGTTTGTTTGTGTTTGAGAGTAGTCTCTTCCTGGCCTGGAACTCACCAATTAGAAGTAGGCTAGATTGAGATTATAAGCAAGTGCCACCATGCCACCTTTTTGGTATGTTTTGGGGGGCTTATACAGAAGCACATTACCAACTGAGCCATCTCCTCAGCTTCCTAAATGAAACTTATCTTAAACTCACCAATTTGAGAATAGGTCATTAATTGTGCATAAATGACAGTTAAAGAGGGAAGACTTTTTTTTTTTTTAAAATTATCCCTTTCTGCTCACACAGAGATAACTTTTCAGGAACCCTGATCTTCTGTAGTCAGATGGGACTGTTCTTTCTCCAGCTTGTCACCAGTGACTGTCTTTCCTATGATCACTCGGATTAGACTTAGCTAACTCTACTGTCAGATTCTGTGCTGATTTCACCAGTCTCCTCTCCCAGTAAGACAGTGGTATTTGTAAACAGTCGTTGTAGTCCTTTTCTTGTCTCTATAGCGTTAGTCAGCTTGAAAGTCTAACGTCAGACCATAATGAGTATAATCAATTGGAAGAAAGAAAAGGCATTTGAGAATGGTTATTTCTCCCCCACCTGATGTATAGGTTCTGGCGAAGTGTACCTTCTGTTACTTTTAAGCCAGCTGAAAACTGAAATGGTTTCCTCATTTTGAACATGCGATGGAGAATGAATAGAGCCAGGTCAGGGTCAGCTTGATCCTCAAAGACCTCCTACTTTATTTGATTAACTTCAGCCAAAAGATAAATTATATAGCTATGTGACATTTGAAAGTCACTTTGAGAAATCTCAGTACGTGGTGACCTAGAAATCTTTAGCCTTTTTCAGAGAGGTGTAATTACAGCAATGTAAATCCTCTTCTTCCTCGGTCAACACTTACTGGACCAAAATAGGCATTGTGTCATCCTCTGCCACTGCCTGCCCAGCCTTCTTTCATTTTAGCAGGTGCCCTTTGGCTAACTCCACTTCCTTCTCTAGCATCATGTCTTTGAGAGATATTCTCCTGGGGCTAAATGTGTTGGCATGTCTTGTAGCTTTCTATTTGGCAGTAGAAGAAACAAAGATAGTTTTAATGGAGATGTAGCTACTTGTGGCTTCCAGAGTATAAACTGGAATATGATGTGATCAATGGCAATTGAATTATGTTTAATAATCCTCTTTTCTGAGATGTGTAAAACAACACATTGGATACTCCAAAATTAACTAGTACATTTGTGCTAGGTACCAGTTTCCCAGTTTTACAGTTTTAACCTGTCTTAGTTAGAGCTTTACTGCTATTAAGTTATACCATGACCAAGGCAACTCTGACCAAGGACAACATTTAACTGGGGGTAGCTTACAGGTTCAGATGTTCAGTCCATTATCGTCATGGTAGGAAGCATGGCAGGCAGACATGATGCTGAAGGTGGAGCTGAGAGTTCTATATCTTGATCTGAAGATAGCCAGGAGGAGGCTCTCTTCCACACTAAGCAGAACTTGATCACCAGGAGCCTTCAAAGCCTGCCTACACAGTGACAAACTTCCTTTAAACAAGGCCACACCTATTAAAACAAGGCCATACCTCCTAATAGTGCTAATAGGCTAAGCATACTCAAACCACCACATAACCCAACATAAAGACAGTATAATCCAAGAAGGTGATGGGGTTTTTCCTGTTTTTTTGTTTACTAATATTCATATATATATATATATATATATATATATATATATATCATGAATATATACAGGAATATATATTTCTTAGTAGAAGGGGAACAGAATGAGGTATATACCTTTTTTTCCCACAATTTTGCTATATTTGCATTTAGTACCAAATTGGAAAACGAAGGAGTCTTTGCTGTTCCAAGGTCCTGATTATAACTTACATTGTGCTCCTGATATTAATCCACACACTGAGGTCAGGTCTCCACCTTCTTTCTGAATAGATGTATGTACCAATGTTACATTAAAGAGTTAAAAGAGACTTCCTTTTGGGGTAATTTGTCTAAAAGTGAACCCAGATTTAAATTCTACACTTCTCTCTGTGTCTTCCATATGTCTGTATTTTTTGGCTACTGGTTGGTCTGTCTGCTGTCTATCTATTGTGTGTGTCTGCCCTTGTTGTTTGTCCCTAATTGACCCAGAATAACACTCTAAACTGCACAAAGATGTTATCAACCTCTGTTGCTTCTTACACTTATAGACCATTTATTTTGTTTAAGATTTTTTTCAACCAGTTGGCTGTTTCATAATGGATTACTACCACACACACATACACAGACAGACAAACACACACAGAGACACACACACACAATCACTCAAACTTTATTTTTGGTTAGGGGCATGGAAGAATAAATAACTAAAGATTAAAGCTATACATTTAACTTAGGCTGTAAAAGCTGATTACAGGGAAATCCAAATCATAGTAAGGTTGTTTACATTGTTTTCATAAGGGCAGATTTAATTAAAACAGAGCACATAGCAGGATAGCAGATTAAATACATAGTCTAAATTGATCTCAAGGATTATTATTAATTTGGTTGTAGGTACTGTAGAATTTGAGTATTTTCTCAATCATCTAGAGGTATAAGAAAGATACTGGCACGGATGTATAGTCTCTACTGATCTTCCACAAACAGGACAACTCATTTAATAAAGAAATATTTGAGAACAGACAACATTTTGTCATACCACAGTACTGGCTATCATTTGCTCACTAATTTTGTCTTTATTACTGTTAGTGACAGGTTTAAGGGAGTAATTTGGGGAATGTTGTTGGAGAAATGGGTCCTGTGGGAGTATCTGAACTTAGGTAAGAAAATTGCTTTTTTGCTTTCCTATATCTGGTCAGAATGAAAGAATACGTCGAACATATTGAATTTTGTTTAGTATCTGGGATGAAATTTTTATAAAAATGTTTGTGATAATAATATAATTTATTCCATGCATCTATAGACAATGTAGAGTACCAGGAACACAATGTTTTTCCGGCCTTACTGTTTGGACATCAGCTTTTAAACAAAAGACCAGTAGAATACTTGTATGGTACTTAGGCAAGCAGCTCATAGATGAGTTAGCAGGTGACAGACTTATGAATACCAACATGGTCACTATAAAATATGTCCCAAGCAAGACTCAGCTGAGAAACAGTAAAAACAAGTACAATACCATATTTTACATTTCATTGTATAGAATAATTCCTTGAATTTTTCCATACCCTGCAGTGATCTTTGAAATAATTTGTGTTTTTTTTATATTTATGTAACTAAAACAAAGCAGTTTGAAATGTCTGTGTCAACCAACTGCAACAAAAATTTTATGAATGCTAATGACACCAGAAGTGTATCCATTGTCTTCCTATGAATTTTGGACAGTGTGTTAGAAGGCAGGGCTCTGGAACTTGAGGCTTATAAGAAGCTTCTCTGTGGATTTTTCTTTGAGCATATGACTTTCACTAGACGTATACTTCAGTAATAATGTAAAGATCAAAATGTACTTTCTTGGGCTGGGTACATAGCTCTGTGGATGCACAAAGCCCTGGGTTCCATCTTAAGTACCTCAGTAATCCTAGAAGTAGGGAGATATATATATATATGTAACTTTTATTTGCCTGATGTAATTGTCATCTTGGAGGTTTACTGCTGAATAAGCTCACCCTTCCAAGTTATTTCTGCACTCTAGCTAGCTAGTTGAACTCAGCTAATCTGGCTCAAAATCCTCTCCAAGCTGACTGATTAAATCTGGCTTCTCTTTGCTTCCTCACTGAATAGCTCTGCTTATCCCCAAACTAACTCTGGCAATCTTTCCTAATCTTCTGGTTCCATCTTATTCTCTGGCTTCAACTGCCTCCACTGACCTGCACTGAACTACACAAATTCATGAATAAATCTAACTCTACAGCACTGACTTTCAACTGATTAACTTCTCCTCAACTGCACTGCATGGCTCTTGAATAGCTTTTCTCATAGGTGTTGGGCAACTCTTATCTCTGATTCATTCTGTCAAATCTTTCTCTGATTTTTCACTTTGTCTGCCCCTCAATTAGATGTTACTGTTTGGGATTAAAGGTGTCTACTAAAGGATTTCAGCCAAAGGAATTAAAGGTGTGTACTAAGGGCATGCCTGCATTTCAGCCAGATCACGCAGACCTAATAGGTCTTTGTATGTGATCAGAGCAGCCATGTTGCTGGATTGAATTTTTTCTATGAATAATAGAAGCTCGAGACCATCATCAGCTACATAGTAAATTTGAGGCCAGCATGGACCTGAGCTACATGAGACCCCCAACTTAAAAATAAAAATGGAGGGTCAGAAAAATTGGTCTCTGGATAAAGGTCGTCTGAAGAGCTGGATTTAATACTTGAAACATGGTGGAAGGAGAGAACCAACTCTTGAAAACTGTCTTCTTTCTGACCACTCAGGAACAGATGCACAGATGTGAGAGTGTTTGTGTGCATGTACACACACACACACACACACACGCACAAACATGCATACAGAACAAACAAACAAAATGTTGAAAACAAAACAACATACTGTTACAAAAGTCTTCATATTCTATTTGATAAATGATTCAATAAATTAATTTTTTAAATCTAATTTTTTAAATGTCAACTTTATTAGTATAGAAGATCTCTTAAAAATTAGTCATCTGATGCATTTTGAATTATTTTAAAATGTTGAGATGTGCTGTGTCTGAATTCCCTAACATACTTGGGAATTGATGGAAAACACTTTATCATGCATAAGGGTTTAAGATTACTTGTTTGTATTTTGGAATACTGGCATGCATCCTAACTTCACATCCCTGTAAATTTAATATAGTAGGGACCCGTTTAGGCACATGCCTGAAGCCAGGCAGTGAGAGCCAGTGAGAATGATAAAGATTCTTTGAAATTAGCTGAGCCTTCACCGAGTATCTTTGTCACTTCTATTGCTCGGAAGAGATGCCACAAGCAAGGCAACCTTCAGAAGACATCATTTACTTGGGATGCTTAGAGCTTCACAGGATTAGTCCATCATCATCCTGGTGAGGAGCATGGCAGCAGGCAGGCATGCGTGATGCTGGAGAAGTAGCTCAGATCTTGAACCACAGCAAGTAGGCAGAGAGACATTGTGTGAGCTTTGGATACGTCAAAGTCTACACCCAGTGACATACTTCCTCCAATGAAGCCTCACCTACTCCAACAAGTTCATACCTCCTAATCCCCTCCAAATAATTGCACTAACTGGAGACCAAACATTCAAACATATGAGCCTATGAGGTCCAATCTCATTCAAACCACCACCACAAGGTGTGCTGGAGACGGGCTTTGAGGGATGTACTTTACATGCAGGGAAAATATATAAAATTTCTGAACTGGCTGTTAGACATTGCACCTTATGCTGGTAGATTTATCAATCATTTGGGGAAACTTTATTAATATTCTATGACTGATTAATAAATATTATCCTACTGTAAAGATAAAAATGTATTCTAGTAATTATTTTCTTTAGAAAAAGAAATAATTTCCCTAAAGCCAAACTCTAACCCTTGTATAATTCAAATTAAATGCTATTTCTCATGCAAGCTCAAGCAATCCCTGTAGCTTCTTGTAAATACATAGGTTTTTGTTTTGTTTTGGAAAAAACATCTATAATTATTAATAACAATTTTGGAAATTTAATCTTGAAGTGATCTTTCAGAGCTGAGTTTTTTATATCACATGAACCTTCATTCAGAGTTAACAAAGGCACAATAGATAAATGAATTTTATTTTTAATGCTGGAAACATCAGATTAGTCATGCTCTTGAGTTTTTGCTTTTGGCTATGTAGAGTTTATGATCGTATCAAGGGTTATCATAGATAATGAATCATAGAAAAATTTCTTAGCTTGATAAATGATGTGGCTCTATACCTACCTTTACTGATCATATGTGACCCAGGATGTATGTAGTTAATCCTTTGGGAAATAACTGTCTAAATGTCTTAGTCCAATTTCCTTACAATGGTGATTCATGCAGTTTTCAAATTCCAAAGGTCAGTAAAGATTGTGTTTGTGGAAATGTGGGAAGGCTGTAGCTCACACAGTCACCACAGGCAAAGTCCTGTCATCATGATGTATTGGCAAAGGGACTCAACCCTTCAAACATGAAATCACACAGTTCCTCAACTAATGCCTTCAAGGAGCAAAAGGACAACAGTAGCTGGAAAAGTAAAATCTCATATAATATTGATAATTAAAAATGATATTTAATGATTAAGGTCAAAAGTAGTGAGCTTTCCCTTGCAAGTTTTAAAACACGTATTTATTTATGTGTGTGTGAGTGTATACATGTGTGTGTGTGTGCGTGTGCGTGCATTTTTGTCGGCACATGTGTGCAATGGTCAGACAACAACTTGAAGAATTCTGTTATCTCACCATTACATGGGTTCCAGAGATTCAACTCAGTTTTCCAGCTTCCAGCTTGTGCAACAAGCTCCATCTTTCAAGCTCCAAAAGAATCTTCTCATGTCACATTCAGAGAACAAACACTGGGATAGCCCCTACTCCTTATACCTCACTTTAGGTAAGCAGTAGCTGATTGTCCTGCTTTAAATAGTGACTCAACATATTTCATAAGGCCGGTGCTTATTATTTGCTTGTTTCCTTGTGCTCTTAAAATTGCTATTTATGTTTCTTCCTCTAGTCTGCTATAAAATGTTATTTATTATAACACATCATTAAAAAGATTTATTTGTATTTTAATTAAAAGTTAGATTTATTTTTTATGTGTATGAGTGTTTTGCCTGCATGTATATATCATACCATGTGCAATGTAGGTGTCCATGAAGGACAGAAGAAGGTACTGGATCCCCTAGAAAAGGAGTTATAGGCAGTTTTGTGGTGCTATGTGCATGCTGGGAATTGAACTTGGGTCCTCTGAATCATTTCTTCAACCCCAGTTTATCCACATCTCTTATACTCTCTTGTTATCTCTTCCTTGTCCTGATCCCTGCATCTTTTTACTTCTTAATTATAACCTTTTATAGCTATCACAACCACTAAAGTCTGAGGGCCCTGACCCATGGATAATATGCATAGTAGAAGCACACTTAGATGCTATGCCTATATTTCACGAAAATATATTTGATATATTTGCAATGCTTCTGAAATCTACTTACATTATATGACTCTGAAGGAAAAATATCTTAAAATCCTTTTGAAAAGATTGCCTATCATAATTAGTGTTTCCAATTTCTCTTTGTGTGCTCAACGTTTTCTCTCTTGTGTCAAGCATGTAGTTTTTGGCCTGGTTTGACACTACATCGTATTTCATACTCTCTGGTATTATTTCTGTGAACCTTAGTCTTATCCATGTGTCACACATAAATATTTGGAAGCCTCATTGCTATTTCAGCCTCATTGAATTCATCATTTCACCTTTCTCTGGAGTCACAAAAAATTCTCCAAAGATTAAGTAGAGACAAATAAATCATAATCGAAGTTTGGCTTCCTATGAACAAAAGCATAGAACAAGAAAGTACCAGAAATAGTGCTGGAGAGACAGTTTACTATTTAAGAATGTTTGCTGTTCTTGCAGGGGATCCAAGCACTATTCCTGGTACCCATGCCAGGTAGATCACAGATTCTGTAACTCCAATTTCAGGCATTTGCAGATATTCCCTCAAGATGGCATCTGTAAACCAATAAAATAATAAAGGAAAACCCCTTTTTGTTAAGGTATGAGAAGGCATAAGCCAATAAATACCTCACCATCTCTGCCATCAAAGAGTCTATAGCCAAACTTTCTCCAGACCACTCACCATCTGTGTCTATGTGGTCAAGTTACTTGAAATATCAGACAGTAGCCTTCCTTGGATTTCTTTCATAATGTAAACAACTTTTCTCACCACAAAGGTTAAGTCTGCAGATGTTCTTGTTCAATGCTTACAAGATACTTTCACATAATCTCACACCCAATTTCTTGTCAGTCACAGAATCTGACAAAGGAGAGAGAAGAGAAGGACACTTCCTGATGTTGGAAGTTCCAAGTTGTCTTTGCTATCCACCTTAGCCTTGAGTTCTCTTTGCTAGAAATCACAGCATTCCCACCCCGAGGGAGTGCAAGGGACGGTGTTGACCAAGGTTCTCCAGTACTCCAATGGTAGAGGCCCTCGCTGTGGGGTTCCTGATAAAAATATGTGATTTGGAGGGTGTCCTATGAATAGAACAGCAAACACAGATGGCTCATGTTTTTTGGGGGGCCAATTTTCTGAATCATGTCCATGACAGCTGGCTCATCTGAGATGTTCTTTACCAAAGGAAGAACAATCAGGTGGCCTGGCTCTAACTCAATGGGATGGAACTCATAGAACTGGACAGAATTAGCATAAATATGCTGGGTTATTGACTCAGATCTCCTTTGACCACACTTTCAGATGGAACCCTGAGCTTGCAGCTCAGCTTTCCAAGCATTTCCTTCTTTCTCTCTGTGCCAATCCACCAGTAGAGAAGCAAGTTAAAGATAAAGATGAAAGGCAAATTTTGATTAAAGAGATAGCAAAATGTGACCTGAAGTCATAGAATGAGCATATAAGTCACACACACCCCGCCAGCATCGTTTTATTTAATTTATCAGAAAGAGTACTGTTTAATTTTTGTGTTTATCAGAAAGAGCGGTCAGTGGCCACTCTGAAAAAGAATAGTCTTAAGCAGAAAGTTCAGTGATATCTGAAAATGATAGTCATTGAGGGAAGATACTGGACCGCTCCTCCATTTGCACTGTGACTTTAACTTCTCAGGTGATGGTGCGTCAGGTGATGGGGTTGGGAGGTGGTCCTTAGAAAGTAAGATTGTGAGGATTGCACTTTCAAAAGCGATGTTAGTGACCTTATTAAGTAGGCACAAGGTAGCTCCTTGCTCCTTTGACACTGCCAGGATGAAGGAAGAAGACACCATTTCTGAACAAGGAAAGGGACCTTGGCCTCAACAGCCACCAAACTTGCAGACATTTTGATCTTGGATAACCAAACCTTGAGAACATAAATTTTTGTTATTTATAATCCACCCAGTTTACGGCATTTTGTTATAGTAGATTGAACAGATCAAATAAAGGCCAGTGAGATTGCTGCTATTTTTTGTTTTGTTTTTGTATTGATATAAATTATAAATTCTGCAACAAAACAAAGCAGTAATAACATTGAGGTTTGATGGCTTTGGGAAATGGGAAAATGGCAAAGCATTTTACCTACTGAGCCATCTACCCAGCCCTAGGGACAGTACTTCTCAAGTCTGGACTCCTTAAAGTCTAATATATGCAGGTACAATTAGCATGCACCTTAGTAGCCACATGATGTAACACATTCAATTTAAGTGCAAATGCTACTTGTGTTTCTGATTTTTCCCTAGTTGCATGTCCCTTGTCTTCTCTGAATTTTTACAGCTTTCTGATTTTTTCTTATCCATTTTCCCCTTTTAAGGTCTATCCATCTATCCATCTTTTTTGAGGATTTATTCTAGTTTAGGGATGTCTACATTTCCAATGTTTGGAGTGGTAATATGTATATATAGCACAATACTTGATCAAAATTCTCATCCATTGGAAGATAGGAGTAGCCTTGGGAATGGAGGAAGGATGAGATTATGTAGATGGTCAGAGATGCATTCTTTTTTTCTTTTTAAATAAAAGTAGTGGTTTGAAAGTATTTTGATTCTTTCTTTTAACAAGCAACAAAGTCTTTCTGTTTACAACAGAGAGAGGAGAAATATCCCAGAAATACTACTAAAATGTCAAAGCTGATTCTTTGTATTCACTGTGTTTTTGTAGGGATTTATAGGAACTTCTCATAGATTTAGTTTGCAAATTGTTCAGTAGACATGATTTAGACAATAAGACTGAGTTTTTCAAAGCAGTATGTGCTATAGCCAATGCCCTAGTCTCCAAAACTGCCACAAATCTGTCAAAAAAAAAACCCTAGATATCAACTGACCTCAGACACATGATTTTAGAGTGCTAGAGAAATGTTTTCTAGAAGAAATCACTGTTGGACACTATGTTATCATATCACTGTAAAGAGAATTAATTGTGTTTCTCCCTTCCAAAATGCTCAGTGTTCTAGTTTCATTTTTATTGCTGTGATTAAAACAAATTATCCGATAAAAAGCAACTAAGGGAGAAAGTGTTTGTTTTAGCTTACAATTTCAAGTTACAGCCCATTGTTGTAGGGAAAACCAGGAAGAAACTTAGAGAAGTTCATTGCATTCAAGTCAAGAATTCACAGTTCAACCAAGAGCAGGGTGGTGGGGGTAATGAATGCATCATGTATGCATGCATATATAAATAGAACTTAGCTCATCTTTTCTATTCATTTAGTCCAAGACCAAGGACCAAGGAATGGTGTACCCATGGTGGCCTAAGTTTTCCAACCTCAATTGATGTAGTCATGACAATACCTCAAAGACATAACAATAAGCTAACCTGACCTAAGTATCTATCAGTGAGGCTTTCTTACCAGGCAAGTTTAGACTGTGGCAAGTTGACACCTGAAGCTATCATCCTCAGTAAAATGCATGGTTATATGAAATTGCACATTGTCGCTTAGCCTACAGCACTGGTGGTAGCCAAGCATGTGCTCTTAGCATTATGTGTTCATTTCCTCTTATTAAGGGAATGGACTAAAGGAAATAAGAATATCTTGAGTTGTTCAGTTATGTTTATTTCTCCTGTTAGCTATACACATACGAAGAGTTTGCAGTGTCATTTGCATGAGTGAAACTCAAAACTTATGGTATTTATTTCCCTGTAAGGGAAACAGGATCAGGAAATGCCTGCTTGGTATTGGAAGTCTGGACACATTTCCCAACTGGAGAACTGGATGTAGAAGTTGATTCAACTTGGATGTAAAGTACACAATTAAGCTTTTCACATGAGAAGCTCAGCAAGTCCCCTTTCTTCAGCATCACGTATGTTATTTCAACCCCTTTCAGTTCTTGTTCAGGGTAGAATTAAGACAGAGAAACCATAGCGGGTAGTTTGAAGTGATTCATTTGTAAAGATTATCAATCAGATATCAAGGAACTATAACTGTAGATAGATTGGATTACTAATTGTCAATGCTTCTCAGTCTGTTACATTGCTGCAACAAAATACCTGAGGCTGGATAATGTGTAAAGAACAGAAAAAATCACTTCCCCAGAGTTCGAGATCCAAGCTCTGGCAGATGTGACCATCTGATGAGGTCTATTCTTTGTTTCTGAGATAATATCTTGTTGCTTTATATACTAAAGGGGAGGAATGATGTTTTTGTGTGGCAGGAGAGCAAAGAACTCAATGTCTGCACAAGATTTCTTTTATAGGGCTATTAAGGTTGTTCTAAAAGGAAAGAGATAGTTACCTAATAGATACTATTACATTTTCCAATCATATATCATACTGGCAACTAAGTTTGCATGTCTGAAATTTGTGTCAAGGAGGGTACATTGAAACCATAGAATAGAGATAGTTACTATAAGAAATAGGTTTATTTCTGAGGTTTAACGTATAAAAGACAATAATTCTGGTGCTATCAAATTTAGAAGTTAGTAGAGAGCTTTGCAGAGCAAGGATCCAGATATCTAAGGAGGAGGAATTCTTGATGAGACCCTGTCCATATACTTCTGAAGCCTGATAATCATCGCATGAAACAGTGAAAAGTCTGTTTTTAAGATGCATATGTAATAGTAGGACAAAGTAATTACACATATGAATTATACTCTAATTCATATATGAATATGTAAATATAGCATAGATTTATTTCACTTAGCATTCAAATTAGACATTGTCAGGTAATCTAGACTTTTTATCTTCTGATGACTGTCAAACTGTATGTTTGACTGTGGATCCTTATTCTTATTCTGAGAGGTATGGCATCAGCTACATCCTGACATATGGCAATGAGGTTCTAAATCTGTTCAACTGGCGCTTAGACCTACAGAAAGTAACAGAAAAACATCCCAGTTTGTGCCTCAGTGGTACTCATGAGCTACTCTGACTTGACTTCAAATGGCCTCGGAGACTATTGTAGATTTCTAGGGGGTTGGCAGAAGGGAAGAAGCTAAGATAGATGGGGAATGGTAGTCTCCAACTTTTTTATTGGTTATTTTATTTATTTACATTTCAAATGTAAATAAGGATTGTCCCCTTTCCCAGTTTCCCCTCTGAAAATCCCCATCCCATCCCCCTCCCTTTTGCCTCCATGACGATACTCCCCACTCCCAACTCCTGCCTCACCACTCTAGCATGCCCCTACACTGGGGCATTGAGCCTCCACAGGACCAAGGGCCTCCTCTTCCATTGATGCCAGATAAGGTCATCCTCTGCTACATATGCAGCTGGAGCCATGGGTTCCTCCATGTGTATTCTTTAGTCCCTGAGAACTCTGGGTGATCAGGTTAGTTGATACTGTTGTTCTTCCTATGGGATTGCAATCCTCTTCAGCTCCTTCAGTCCTTCCCCTAACTCTTCCATTGGGGTCCCTGGGCTCAGTCTGATGTTTGGCTGTGAGTATCTGCATCTGTATTGTTCAGATGCTGGCAGAACCTCTCCAGAGACGGCTATACCAGGCACCTGTCAGCAAGCACTTCTTGGCATCAGCAATAGTGTCTGGGTTTTATGTCTATAGATGGGATGGATTCCTAGGTGGGGTGGTCTTTGGATGGCCTTTTTTTAAGTCTTTGCTCCATTTTTGTCTCTGTGTTTCCTTTAGATAGGAACAATTCTGGGTTAAACATTTTGAGATGGGTAGGTGTCAGGCTGTGAAAGGATATCTTGTTTCTTGGCTGGACATGGGCCTTGAACCCCGACCCCATTGAGGAAATGGCAGGTGTTCGGCCATGCCCCCAGAATCCAGGCTCCTACATGTGGTCTAGACCTCCATTTAACCTGCACCTTGCAGTCACATTTGGCTAAGCAGCCCCTCCCAAAGGGGTATCACCTAACACAGTGAGAGAGCATGGCTACAGGCTTTAGCCTCAAGAGATTTCCATATAAATGAGTTACCTAAAGGCCAGAGGACATAGCTAATTAAGTGACCCTCCTCTATTCCCCCTCCTTATTTAAGCCAGGCCCACTCTGGCTTAAGTGGGGGGTTCACATCTAGCCCATCTATCACACACCATGAACAATAAAGCCTTGGAACCCCAAACTCCATGTGTCTTTTGGGGCCCTTCTCTGCATTCCAGTCTCAGGTGGGTGGCTCCATCTCTCAACTGGGGGGCCATTCTTATCTACTGGAGATGGTCTCTAGAGGTTCCATCTTTCCTTGGTTGAGGGTTTGGCTAATGTAATCCCTCTTGGGTCCTGGGAACCTCTTTCTTCCCTGGCATCTGGGACTTTCTAGTAGCTACCCCCAGTTCTGAATCCCCCACTGCTACATATTTCTGTTCAATTTCTTGACCCTCTATACTTCTCTCCTGTCTTTTCCCATACATGATCCTGCCCCATTTTTCTCTCCTCCTCTTTTCTCCCTCCCATGTCCCTCCCTCCCTTTATCTTCCATGATTATTTTGTTTCCCCATCTAAGTAGGATTGAAGCATCCATACTTTAGTCTTCCTTCTTCTTAAGCTTCATATGATCTGTGAGTTTTATTGTGGGTATTCTGAGCTTTTGGGCTAATATCCACTACTCAGTGAGTGCATACCATGTGTGTTCTTTTGTGTCTGGGCTATACCTATACCATTCCTGAGTATATAACCAAAAGATGCTCCAACATATAACAAGGACACATGCTCAATTATGTTCATAGCAGCTTTATTTATAATAGCTAGAAGTTGGAAACAACCCAGATGTCCCTCAACAGAGGAATGGATACAGAAATGGTGGTACATTTATACAGTGGAGTATTACTCAGCTATTAAAAACAGTGACTTCATGAAATTCAAAGGCAAATGGATAGAACTAGAAAGTATCATCCTGAGTGAGGGCTCCAACTTTTGAGAAATTCTCAAACATATCAAAGCAGGTATTAAGTCATCAAATACGGGAAAGATAAAACAATTTAAAAGTTTTACTGAGTTCATGTTGTTCCATTTTATCTCACAAGCCAGAAATTCTTTGTCACAAGGTTCAGGAGAAAGCAATGGAACAAATGGGATGGCTTCTGCGTGAGAAATAACTCCTGTCAATCATGGCATCATTTAAGGACACAGGTGACAATAGCAGCATTTATTTTGATTGACTATAGAAGAATCAGCAATTTAATTATGAAATAATGGGCATCAGGAATACTTCCTCTTGGTTTTGGAAAACAAACTTTTCTGGCACCATTTCACTATAGAGAGTCAATTTATGTAAATGCCACATAAATATTCTGCATTTGGTCAAAAGAAATGTTCTACAAATATCTATGGGCAGGACCTCTCCCTATAATTAAGGTCTCATTATGCAGCTCACCCTTTAATCCACTGAAATAGTCCTCTGTGTTAATTGCATAACATTCAATTGTTATCAGAGTATGTGGATTGAACTCTTGGTTTTTGATGGAAGCTGGATGTTTAGTGGAGACCTTTCCTAAAATGAAGCACATTCCTGGGCACATAGCGTTAAAGATTTAAAAATGACAGTCCATGACAAAAATGATAAAGAAGACTATCTAAGCAGGCTACTCAAATGTGATTGGAGAAGAGAGGAACAACAGATCCATTTTAACTCCCTGCACAGGGTCAGGTAGAAATTGATATTCAAAGAACACAGTAAATGATCAGTGGGTGGATGGGAAATTACTAAGAGGAGCCCCGAGAAGTCAGGAGGATTTTGGCTGAATTATTGTTGAAAGTAGGTTGTCTTAAGTATTTAGATACTGATAATAGAGGGCCGAGGAGGTAGAATATAGGTAAAGTACTTGCCACCCAAGTCTGAGGACCTGAGTACAAAGCTATAGAACCATGTAGAGCTGGTGGGAGAGTACATCTATAACTCCAGTGTTCCCAAAGGCAAGATGGCAGGCAGAGGTGAGAGAATTCCTAGAAGATTGAGGGCCAGCTCACCTTGGGTGTATAGCAGGGATCAATAAAAGAGAGACCTTGTCTCAAACAAGATGGAAGGCAAAGACCAACCTTCAAGGTTATCTTCTGATCACTACATGAGTACCATGATACCAAGCTTTACCTGCAGACACACACACACCACACACACAACACACACACACACACACACACACACACACACACGGCAGGCAGTGGGGAGAGAGAGAGAGAGCAAGAGAGAAAGAGAAAGAGATTAGTATTGTTCTGGAAACAAGTAGCTGTCTGTGTGTTTGTGATGAAACACTGTGAATGTTAAGCTGCTGATAGCTGCCTTGTTTGCTCCATAGCAGGAAGCTGTGCTATGGAAAAGCAGAGACAAGACATAAAGTTGATAGCTTTTGGGGCTTTCTGGACTCAAGCCAGTTGTCTTAGTGTTCTCTTCCTGATGAGACACGATGGCCACAGCAACTCTTATAAAGAAAAGTGTTTAATTGGGAGTTGCTTATGGTTTTAGAGGTTTAGTCCGTCATTAGAATGAAAGGAAGCATGGCAGGAAATGCGGCACATAGGCAGGCCTGGAGCTAGAGAAGGAGCTGAGAGTTCTACATCTGGATCTGTAGGCAGCAAGAAGAGTCCCTGGGCTTGACTTAATATAATAATTTTGTACTTATATTTAATAATATAATTTTGTACTTATATTTAGGCTTTTGAAAATCAAAGCTCACCTCCCATGACACACTTTCTCCAACAAAGTCACACCTCCTGATCCCTCTCAAGTAGTGCCAATCCCTAACGGTCAAGTATTCAAATATATAAGCCTATGAGAACATTTTCTTTTATCTTTTTTCTCCCCTTCACTTCTCCCTCCCGCTCTGGCCCCGCTCACTCTGGCCCCACTTGCTCCCTCCCCGCTTGCTCTGGCGCCTTATTTATTTATTATATGTAAGTATCACTGTAGCTGTCTTCAGACACCCATATGAGGGCATCAGATCTCATTATGAATGGTTGTGAGCCACCATGTTGTTGCTGGGATTTGAACTCATGGCCTCCAGAAGAGCAATCAATGCTCTTATATTTTTGGTTGTGAGCCTAGCCTTTAATGGCTGAGCCATCTCTCCAGCCCCAGTCAGTGCTCTTAATTGCTGAGCCATCTCACCAGTCCAGAGGACCATTTCTATTCAAGCTACCTCACCAGTAATGCTGGACTTCCCAGTTTGGCTTGAACTATTTTGAGTTCCTTCCACCTGTCAGTCACAACTTAAAGTCTTAACAGAGACTTTTGTACTTGACAGTGGATGTTGTTATGAGTGAAATGAAGGTGGGTGGCTTCAGCTGAGGACAGATGTTGATGTGTGAAGTGAACTGATTACCCTGCTGTTCTAGTCTTGGTTAAAAGTTTTAGGACTTAAGAGAAAAGCTATTGGAATATCGAATATCGTATTGTGTTGGCAACTCCATTAATAAGTGCTCATAAGAAAGATACAGATGCCAGCCCTATATTGAAAAAAGAACAGAAATTTTTTATAAAAAGTTCTTCCCGTCTGTTTGCAGCGGATCATCAGGTTGCAGCCAAGACTTTCCCATGCCTCCTTCAGATATGCTAAAAAGTTCTTTATAACAAGGGGAAAGTTAAAGAACCAGGTAGGAGTCCAGAGTCCCAAATTCCCCTTTTACCAGATCTTACCCAACCAATCCTTATTTGAAGGAAATCAACTCTGCCACAAACCTACACCCACTAGTAGGCACCCCAAGTACAGAGTTCATGGTAACTGAAGCTTCTTGTAGCTTTTAGATTTCAGTTGATACCAAGGTAAATAAAGTCAAGGTACAAAAAAATATCAGTTGATGTTTAAGGAGATGGAACAGGGCAAGTGACAAAGTAGGAGAAAGCACAAAAGTAAGTTAGATTTATGGACCTTGACTGGATGGTATTTTTTGGCTTCAGTTTCTAGGCAAGTCCAGAAATAGCTACCTAAACAAAGGCAATGAAATAAAAATAAATACATACCCAGAAATAAAACATCCCATCTTTTGCTATCAGCTGACAGGAAGACCAGGGAAGAGTCATAGGGGAGCATCTTTGTCTGCTTTGCTGTGCTTCTTCTTGGTGCTCACGGTTCAACAGTCCTTACTCCTCTCGGCCACAGTAGCCTCTGATACTCTTTAGGCAAGTCAGGCATGCTCACAGTGTGGGAGTGACCCATGCACTGCCATATATGGCTTTTACACGGATGCTGGGGATCCAAGCTCAGGTCCCCATACTCATGTAGCAAACACTTTACCCACTGAACCCTCATACTAGCTCTAGCTATGTAATTGTTTCTCCCCAAATACAAAACGTGTGATGTCATTCTCAAAACTATTGATGTAGCAAAATTAACGAGTGGAAAAACTACTCTAGACTAAAGAAGTCTAAATGATGGATGGCGAAGTTGAATATTTTATTGGATTCTGGATCTAAATTGTGAAAAGAAAAGGTAAAGAAAGCAGGATGTGTGGGAGAAATTTGAATAGGGTCTCTTAAATTAAATGATCAGTCAAAACCACAATATTGAGATCCTGTCAGATAGTCAAGAGGCTGAGATTGGCAGATTGATTGAGTCAAGGAACTCAAGACTAACCAGAGTAGCATAGTAAGACCTTGTCTTAACAAACCCAGAAATTGTTTTAAAAATTTACTTATTTTTATCTTCTGTGTATAGGTGTTTCATCTGCATATATTTATGTATCACATGCATGCAGTGTCTGCAGGGGCATCAAGATCAGATCCCTTAGAACTAAAGTTACAGATGATAGTTAGATGCCATGTAGGTTTAGAAGATTGAACCTGTGGCTTCTGGAAAAGCAGTTCTTGACTACTGGGAAATCTTCAGCCCCTAAACAAATGTTTATTATTATAATTTTTTATTAATGCGTTAATGAGGACTACACAATTATTGATAAAAAGAGGCCATGAATTTGAAAGAGAAAAGAGAGGTTCTATGAAAGTGTTTGGAGGGACAAAACTATATAATTATAATACAATCTCAAAAATGAAATAAAAGGATATTGAATGTGTGGATTATTGCAAAATAATCAGTATGATGCTTTAAAATATACAGGAGTAGTTTTATCATTAGGGAAAATATACTTGAATTCAAATGCAAAACACAATAGCTTAAAATATATGTGGAAGTGCAAGAGTCTTGTGGGAATCAAAATAGTTTTGAATAAAAAGAATAAACTTGTAAATTCTACGCTACAATCAGTAGTTTCATAACCCAGAAATACTAAATCAATAGGATTTGAAAGAAAGGAAACAAGTAGACTGCAACAATAACAATGCTCCAAGTCTAAACCTAGACTCTCATAGAACATGAAGACTTCATTTTGTTAAACTTGGCACTGTAAAATCACAGGAGATCAAAGTTCTTTTCAGTAAATAGGATTACATAAGTGTGCATCAAATACAAGAAAATTGAGCATTCACCCCTACAGCATACCTTATATACAAACAGTATATTGCATATGTTTTGTTTAATGTTTTCTGCATGACTATTCTATGTACTGGCATCATTTCTATCTATGGTCATACCATCCTAAATGAACCTAATCTTGTCAGGCTTAGGGTCATTTCCCTAATTTTGTACAATTTTTACTTTTCTTCAGTCCACATGTATTTGCTTTCATTTCTGACTCTGAACATATTTCCTATGTTTAAACCTAAATTTCATATTAAAACATATTCTAAACATCTCATTCTGTATCTGATCTCTTTTTCTCATCCCTTCCCCACCTTGCTTTAATGCACGATACTAATTTTGGCTATTTTTTTTTTAAAGAAAAACAGCTATGTACTACACCCTTTTAAAAACAGACTTTGCAATTACATATGCTTTTCTATTTTGATATTTTCATTTAGAAATGACTTTGGAAAATCCTTCCATATAAAGTCACTAGTACAAATATGTTATAGGATGTGTAGCTTTGCACTGTGTGTAATAAACACGTTGTATATTATGTTCTTATGGTTATGAGTAGTCACATCGACTTCTGCAGTTTCCAGTTGTATAGTGTCATAGTGAAAAACTTGGCTCATATGTTTTAATAACATTGGAACTATGTATTTACTCCAATAAACAAGATCAACACAACAAAGGGTAAATGGATACGTTGTTTCATGAGTTATTACTAAATTCTAGTTTATAAAGATTTTACAGGCCAGTGAGCTAGCTCTGTGGGTAAAAGTGCTTAACATCAGACAATAAGGCCTGATGACCTGAATTCATCTCTTGGGACTCACATATAAGTAGATAGAGAGAGCCAGCTCCACAGAGCTGTCTTCTGAGATCCGAGTGTAGAACTAATACAGTTTCCATGGCACACCCAGTTCATTCATTCAAGTGGATAAGTGTTTTACGATGATTATTAAATTGTTTTATTGATTTTTGTACTGAATATAGATGTGTTCAGAACATAACTTACCTCTTGTTAAGGAACTGCTTTAGGGAGAGAAATGAGTTCTGAAAATCGTGCAGTGCTCTATATAACTCTGGTACAGAATTTCAAGAAATAAACACAACATTTACTGTCACCAGGACAAGTGGCTCCATTTGATGCTTAAGCAGTGTTTTGTAAGATGAGCTCTTTTCTCAATAATTCTGACCATCTTTAGTATGCTTTTGAAACAAACCTAAGTCATTCAGGGATTTTTTTTTTTTTTTGCTGTGATTTTTCTTTCTTGGTCAATTAATTCTCTGGGAAGAAACAATGCCCCAAGACCTCATTGAGTATGTTAGAAAAACAAATGTGTTGATTTCACTTTAAAAATCTTAGCTCTGCGGGGGTAACTACGTGTGCAGCTAGGTTGAGCTGACATGGTTCCAGAAGATTCAGCAACAGTGAGCATGAGCTTAGGATAATTATCCTAGTGCTTTTTACTTGTTTATCTTTAAATGACTAATAATATTTAATATCTATATAAATACATATTTCCAAAGTATTTCATGAAATATGCTGAATTTAGATGCCCACTTTTATGTAAATGTAGAGGCCTGGGGAGATAGTAAAGTGTTGGCTATGTCAGTCTGAGAACATGAGTTTTCTCTTCAGTGCCCACATAAAAGCCAAGAATGAGAGAGAGTATGTATTTGCCAGCCCAGTGCTGGGGAGTGGAGACAGATGTCTGGGGCTTGCAGTCCATCCAGTCTAATCTAACGAGCAAACCCCAGATCCAGTGTGAGACAGTCTTATACTTATCAGATTTGTCCTGTAGTCTCCATCGAACCCCGAGAATGTAAATTGAATTTTACCTCAAAATATAAACTAACACATTTGAAGAACCAGTAGCAGCCAGAACCATGCTGAGTTTTAAACAACTTTAAAATAGCAAGCAACATATGTCTCTGCATTTTTATTTTTTACTCATTTTTGCCATTACCCTTTTTTCTTGAGAAATAGCCCCAATATTTCTCTTGATGTAACAGTGTTAGCATTTTCTGTAGTTTTCCATAGACAATGCAGAACCATAGGAGTCCATCCCTCAAAATCCACACACAAGGCACTTTCATAAGTTCTCCTCTACGATAGACATGGGGCGGAGAAAAGGCAGCCTGATTTCTGGTTGAACCAGGTTTGAAACCCTGGTGACCCCGCAGGTGACCGCTGCAAGGGAGAGTAGGCATTTTGTCATGCTCCCAGACTCTAGGCTCCTGACATGAGGCCACAGCTCTCCGTAGAGTTGTGTCTTTCAGTTATGTAAGGGCAACAGCCCCTACTATTCCCTCCACAGGTAGAAGGCGTGACCACAAGTCACTAGCCTCAAGACAGATCTCCATATTGATGAGGCCAAAAGGGCTTAGCCAATTAAGCATTCGTTCTAAGGCCCTCCTCCCTGCAAAAGGTATTTAACCTCAGGCCAGCCCTGAGAAAAGAGGGTACAGTTTCTCATCTACTTTTCGCCATGACAAAAAATCATCTTAAAACCATGGACTGCTTCTTTTTCATCGTGATCTGCCTTGGGAAACAATGGAACAGGCTTTGCCTACAGAGCGGCCAGTCTAATCTCCTGCAGAAGACCTCTCTGTCTTTCCTCCTCTCTCCCTTTCCCCTTCAGCCGTGGGCCAGTCCAGCCCATGGGCCCTCACTTTGTTCTCAGATCTTCCGTGGTTTCCAGTGGAGTCTGAGTATCCAAGAGCCTGAGAACCAGACTGTCCCCAGCCTCTTGGCAGGCCTGGGGACCAACCCACCTCCAAGCCACTGCCACTGCCAGGACCTCAGACTGCACTCCTCAACCCCGGCACTAGTGTGGGGTAAGTGCAATCAAACTTCCTGTGTGTCTTGCCTCCCCAAGCAGTGGCCCTAGCCCCGTGGTAGGGCAGATACAGGACCCTCACTTTTACCCATCAGTTAGATATGTGTATTCTTTTAATGGGACCAAAAAGCAAACCTGATGTTGCTTTCAGAGTTTTAATAGTCACTTTTAGAAGTTTCCCATGAATCACAGAGGGACAAAAGCCACTTATTAGCTTCTCTGCCACGATTTTATTTGGTCACTGAAGAAAAGTTGGCTCTGAAAATCTCATTTATGAACTTGCAACAAGAGAATTCAAGAGACTTTTCTCACTTAATTGCCACATACTTTCAGAAATATTTCAACTAATGCATATTTTAAAATATTAATTATGTTAATTTATATGTAGAGTACATTCTACATGTTCCTGCAGAGACAGATTATGTCCTTGAACACCTGAAGAAGGATGTGTTTCTTTCATATCGTGACCTTTTTTAACATAGCAAAAGACAGATGGATATTTGTGAATTTGTTTTGCAAATGTTATTTATTAAACATTTTTTGAAAGTTTAGGGTCTGGAGAGACAGGCAAGGTGTTAAAAGTACCAGTTGCTCTTAAAGTAGTTCTAATTTCAGGTCCCAGCACCCACATGGTGGTTCACAGCATATGTACCTCTGGTATCTTCTTCTAGCCTCTTCAGGATCCAGGTATGCCCACAGTGCACAGACATACATACAGAATAAACACCCTTGATAGAAAATAAATTCCAAAAACAACTTTCGAGTTTAAAAAGAGGAAGACTTTCAGAATAAGGTTTAGGTTCAACTTTTGTGAGGACCAGACTCTAAACTCTAACCTGGTAAAGACATTTGAGATTGTCTTTTCAATAACAACTTTCAACAAAAGGTTTCTGCCTTTGACTTATGAGTCAGCAACACGTGTGCACTGGGCTGGGTACTTGACTCTGCCCAGGAGGTAGAGTGTATAGGCAGGTACTGTTGTAAGTATGGTTTGGTTTGGTGAGTTTGTACTGTCAGTCATAAACATCCTGATGCTTTTATTTTTAGGGACTCTCATGGACTTGTTTATATTTTGGAAGAAGGCATCTATTTTGTCATCTGTTTGTAAGTTAGCTATGTTGAGGGTTTGATAACCCAAAGAACTTGTCTAAAACTAACCGATTCTACAGTTTGTATACTAGTACCTGGGCACATGTCCCAGGAATCAATTTTCCCAGAGGGAACCTCTCAGGACCACTAATCCCCTTACTGACTTGTTTAATGGGAGACTTATTGTGAACGAGGGAGGGAGAAAGAGGAGAACTCATTCAATTGTTCCTCTCTGAAGGACATATTTTTAGGACAGAATATAACTTTGCAATACAGGGGATATAACTTGGCAACAGCATTGAGACACTATAGGAAATTTATATACTGTTAGAAAAACTAGTTTATCCTTGGAGAATCATGAGATATGTTTACCCCATGATAGTTACTGTTTACTGAACCCAGCCAATGATGTCAACCCAATGAGTTATTACATCAAATCCAATCTTGCCTGTTGAGGCAACCTTCAAAGAGATCTGGCTTATCTCAAAAAACTTTATTGTCTCCAAGCTACTAATTCTATTTTAGATGAATTTTCTCTTTCACTTTTCCTTGAGTTGATTTAAACAAACCTACAAATGAATGAGAAGTACTAATTGTTTCCTTTGCATATTATACAAAGCAAATGTATCTGAGAAACTATTTCCTAAAAGCCTTTCCTGCTGGTAATTCTTATTAATGCCCTCCTTGCTCCACATATTAATTTTATGTGTCAGATAAGCTCTATGAGATTTAGAAACATTCTCTGTCTATCTGTAGAAGCTCCTTCCTCTCAGCATTGCTAGTGGTAGATAGATGGTACCCATAAATGCTATTATATCCAGATGGAGACTATAATTCTAGTTGTGCATTTTCTGTGCAGTTGTGAATTGATTGCCACAAATAACAAGATTGAGCACAAACAGGTGCAAGTTAGAGTGGGAACAAGAAGTGAAGAAAGCCTACATACCTATTAAAGGCCAGAGCCAGGAAAAGGAACACCGATGATAAAAACAGGTACAGGCTTCCTGGCTGACTTGACTTCTGATTATTTTTGAATACAGGTTAAATGGATTGGCAACCCAGGAATTTGGCTTTAAAAGGATAAAGAGTAGTTGGGGACAATAGAAAGTGAGATCAGTTAAGAATAAGAAAGATACTAACAGCAATCTTCTCAGGGAACAAAAACATGTGGAGACTGGAGACCAGGGAGAAGCCTCATTTGGAGAACTGTTATGGACCTGAGTTCAGACTCTCGCCATCTCCATGAGGATGGAGGTGTAGAAGTGTAATCTCAGCACTGGGAAGGCAGAGACAAGAGGATCATGGGAACTTTCCTGCCAGTTAGTTCAACAGAGTTCATGAGTTTCAGAGTTGGAAAGAGACACCGTCGAGTGGATTAATAAAGGAATAAACAGGGCAAGGAATGCTGAAGACACAGAGTTGACCTCTGGTTTTGAAAGGCACACAACTCTTCTCTCCCTGAGCCCCCACAGTTTTTTGTTCTAATTTTTATTGTTTTAGGAAAAGATGATGCCCTAGGGCAAAGGGTCAAATTGTAGAGACCAAGAATCAAAGGACAGAAAGGAAGATTAAGGCCAAGGGAAAACACATTTTAGAACCAAGAGAGCAAGTTCATAGTTTTCAAAACAGGATGGAAGAAGGGTTATTTGATAAGAAAGGGAAATGACTGGGTTTAAAGTGGGAGGAGAACTGTATAGGAAATAAATGAGTGAAGTCTACACAGTAAAGCAGCAGTTACTGAAGTTGCTGCAATGCTTTGTATTCAATAGTAACAGAATTGTTAGTTAATTCTATTGGACTGAATGGGCATTGGTATTTGTAAGAAATTTTAGCCACAAGTACGAGATGATAGCAATCTGGAAGCTAGAAAGAAGATGATAAATATGAAATACAAACTTAAAAGGATAATGAGTTCAACACTCCATGGGAAGGGAAGTTATCCAAATGCAAAAGGATATGTGTGCTGTAAACCATCTATTACCCTGACATCGAGAACCATGAAGGTGAGACAGGAGGATTGGGTTTTGATCAGTTCATTGTCTCTGTATGAAAAATAATTCAGTTTTTGTCTCTGACACAACACTGACATTTCATGCAATTTATATAGAATGAGTTAGAAATAAAGACTAACCTTCTAATGGAGCTTCTGCTTGCTAGATTCACAGGATTAACTCAACCCAGAAAAGCAAATTCTCTCAGAACTTGGGAGTCTGCAGGCATACCCATGACACATTCAAACTCAGCAGTTTTCTTCCCTGAATAAAAGTCCACATTTTCCCCATCTCATTATATATAATGGGAGCTGGGGTGATAGCTTGACTCATCCTCCTTAGTAAGCAGCTGGTCCCTTTTACCAGCTGATATTTTATATTAAATTGTTCCCTAGATATTTCATCAAAATGTCCTGCTGAGTACACCCTGCATTTACCTCATGTCCCTTTTGTAGCTCATTGTTCTGAGTCCCAGTTGAGAGCTATTGTTTGCCAAGGTACAATGGGGGGGGGGTTGTCTGGGTGGCAGCTGCATGTATTCTGGTTTTCAATACTTCGTAATTTGTCAGCCATTCCGTTATGCTCCTCTTCTGTGGTTACATTCTCAGCACAGAATGGTGATAGCAAATTAATTATCCCAGTGACAGGAATGGGCACTTCCTTTCCTATAATGCAAACTGAAGCCATTCCAAAGGGTCCTTCAGTCTAGCCATTGGGAATTGGCCACAGAGGATATGCAGAACCTGAGAATTTTGAAACTCCTTGTATTTTCTAAACATTTCTTCCTAGAGATAACTTTGTTTTCTCTTTAATTCTTAGATGAGTTCTGTCATCCGCGCTTACTGCCTCTGAATGGAGAAACTTCTCTAGTATACAATTAGTGGTGGGAAAGGAACTCATTTTGGGGATGAATGCTGAGCCTATGTGAATCCCATGTGTGAACGCTTTGCACAAATTCAAAGTCTTACCTCAGAAACAATACTTGTTTTACATTCCATTATAAACAAGAGTCTTGTAAGTCACCTTCATGGTCAAATCACTGTGTCAGAGGAAAAATGTTTCTATAAAAATTAGCGTGGAGTTTGCCCCTCGTGAGAGAAGACCTTGTTATTCTCTGCCTCTTGTTCTCATGGTTATTAAACACACACACTGAGGACCTGACGCACGTTATTTGCTGGTGCTGAACTGCAGTGGGAATTCATGGCTAGGTGCACTTTCCTGCAAGCCACATGGTACTCCCTAACCTTGGGCCATCACATAATACTGAGTCACCCAAGCCACTCCTCTTAAGCTTAGCTGGGTCTTTGCTAAGGCTGGCTGTTACTTTCAAGTACTCTTGTATTATAGAAATTTTTAATCACAATCCGGGGGTTTCTATTCAGCCTTTGATATTCATTTTCTGGATAAAAGACACACAACTTTTATTATTTACAATGAGCTTTAAACAGCACAAGGGCTGGGCTATTAGAATCTATTTCCTATCAATAACCCCTAGTTCTTACCATGTTTCATCTTGGCTGCTCTTAACTCCAATTGGCCAGCCTCGGGGTGATGCTTTCTTGACTCCTAAGTCATGCCATCTTTCTCCTCTCTTCCCCTATCTCCCTCTTCTTGTGGTCTCCTCCAACTCCCAGTTTGGGAACAGCAAGCCCCACCTATCTCAATTCTGTCTAGCTATAGGCTGTAGGCATCTTTATTTACTAATCAGAAATAACTTGGTGGCAAGGTCACATAGTGTCATTTGGGTTTATGTGCAGACTCTCTCGTCTCTGGGGCAACCAGGTCTTGGGGGCAGCACTTAGCATTATAATACATAGCAAAAGACCAAATCATCATTCTTATCTATTATATCATCTACTGTAACTTTTTCAGTCTCCTTGTTTTTAAGCCCGCACTGTCATGCTTCTGATCTACAGGATTACGTGCTTAACCACTTGGTTCCCAGCTTGTGCTGTCACTTTGGCAAGTTACGAGAGCTTTGGGATTGCTGTCTAGTTAGCAGACTTGGGTCACTGTGGGAAAGTTCTACAGGTTATATCTGCTGTGGTACTTTCCAGACTCTCTGCATCTGGTCCTCCAAGACTTGAATAAACCACTGTGCAAATGTCTACCCTCTCAACCTCTTTAGCCACGGTACCACCTGTCCTAGAAACAATGAACCAGAGCAGCCTAGGTCTCCATGAGTTAGTTGTTCTGTTATACGTTTTGTCACAGTGACTAGTAAAGTAATGAGCACATCCTCACGTCACCTCTCGTGTCTCTGTTCATTCACTACCCTTCCATTACTTACCAGAAGCCAGGACTTCAAGGTTATTTACTGTAGACCCCCTCGGCTCTCTCCTCCTCATCTCTTATGTCTCTGTTCATTCATTACCCTTCCACTATTCAGCAGAAACCAGGACTTTATGATGTTCAAGGTTATTTACTGTAGACCCTCTCAGCTCTCTCCTCTCCTTGTAAAAATAACATACAGGACACAGGTTCTTCCTTTATTTCCTTGCTTTCAGAGAAAGGAAACATTTCTCTAAGTAGAGAATGTTTTCTCTCAGGTTCCCAAGCCAGTGAGCATCTTCCATGTACCAACACATTCCTCTCCTATTCGATTTTCTAGCAGATCCAAATCTGCTCTTCAGAGTGGCCAGTACCTTCCATTATCACCTTCCCACTAGGAATTTCGTATTGCAACATAGCTGATCTTTCAACCAAAAGGTCTAACCTCTGTAAGTAAAAGAAACCAATTAACATCAAAAAACAGTTACATGTTAAGATGAAGCAAGATCTTCAAAAAAAATTCTCCAACTCCCACAGTATTTCTGGAGAGGTGATTCACTCAGACAAGCTCCTTTCATGTGGTGTGAATAGATTCACTGTATGGTTTCCTGGGACTTGCACATTCAGACATATTAAAGGAGCTGCCCTGGTGGTTGGTTATCACTTACAGACCAGTGAGCCACTCTGGTGGTTTCTATTGGAACGTACTTTTGTAGACTTAATAAAGACCCAGTCCCTCAGGCAAAACAAGATACTTAAAGAGTTGGAAGAGGAGTGCCACAGAGAGGCCTTACCTGCCTTCAAATATTTATGCATCAGGACCTCCAGGGGATATAAACGATGCAGTAAGATGCTCTTGCCCCACTTAGATTGCCATGATTTGATTTCAGCAAATCATGAGCAGCAACTGCAGATCTGTGTTTCATCTCTCCTTCTATTTCATTACTCGCTGATGATTTTATTATTCAGCTTTGGAAGTCATCGCTTAAAGTGCTACAGGTTTTCACAGGATGCTGTGTTCCTACTATCTGGATCTCTATGGGGAAGCATACTTTAAAAACTTCCTGTCGTCTCTTTAGGAGTATTTTAAAATTGGTTATTCAGGGTGAAGCACTGGTGGTAAACTGCCATGTAAGGATAAAGTTAGATTTGGGAAAATGTGTTCTTAAATAATAAAGATCCTTTGTAATAAATAAGCCTCCATAACTCTTTGCTGCTTAAAAGTGTGTACAGTGAAGTGAGTTGAAGGCTGGGATGTCATTCAGAGGTGGAGCACTTGCCAGTCATGTACATGGCCTTCTGTCCCTAGCATGAAAAGACAAATCAATCAGTCAATCAATCAATCAATCAATCAATGAGGGGACAGAACCAAAATCAAATAAAATCGAGCAGCAGCATATTAAAAATAATGTACACATTTGAAGACTTATTTGCTTACTTATTTTTTTTTACTTGTGTGTGTGTGCACCTACCTGAGCGTATGTGCACTGTGTATATAGGTACACTCTGAGACCACAGGGTATCAGATCCCCTGGAACTGGCCTTACAAGGGGTTGTGAGCCAGCTGATGTGGATGCTGGGAACAGAACTCTGTAAAAGAAAATAGGTGTTTTTTGTTTTTTGTTTTTGGTACCTAAGATCATCAGGCTAGCCTAGATCTGATCTACTTTGGTAGAAGAGAACATGATGTGAGTCCAATGGATACTGTCTTGTCATAGGTTTGATTCTGAGTCCTGTAGACTCCATTTTTCACTCTCTGCTTGCTTATTTGCATAGAAAAGGCTTGGTTAAAGTAGAGAAAAGAAAGAATAGTTAGGGATGTAAATGTTAATCATGACAGTGACTACACTGTCTTTAAAGTTTCAACATTAACCTCATACTTGTTTTACAGAATGGTGGCTGTACATGGTGACAGGGTACACAGTGATGTACTGCTATGTGCACAGTGTGGAATAACTGAACCCAGCCAATTAGCACAGACTCCATCACTGTGTTCTCCGATACACCCCCAACTTTGTATCCTTCAACCACACCTTCCCAAGCCTCTGCCCTCCAGGAACTTGGTTTATAAGTGAGAACTATGCAGCTATCAGCCAGTTGCCAGAACAAGAAGGAAAATTTGGGCTCAGAAGAATTGTTTCATGTCATTTTCTGGATCTTCATAGTCTGTCCTACCCTGTACCTTATGGAACTAGGTTTTAGATTGTGTCTTCCTAGACCTCAGACCAATCAATGCGTTGGTGACAAGTCTGTGCTTTTTCTCTAGTTGCTTAGATCAGAAGTCTGTTTGATTATCCCTTCCTTTTCAACTCCCATTTGCTCTAATAGCAGTAAGATGGAAAGATAAGGGTGATTTCAAACAACTCATAATGAAAGGACACCCAAAGGATGGGGTGCATGCCAGGAGAATAGAATCAACTCAGCACAGAAACGAATACAAGGCGAGGGTTAGTGTGACTGAAATACATTAAACAAAGCAGTTACAGGAGTTTTAGAAACTTGATTCTTCCTCCTGTTTGGCTGTTTGCTTTTCTGGGAGGGAAGTGAATTTTAAAAACCAAATGGGCCAAAGGTTTTTATTTATTTATTATATGTAAGTACACTGTAGCAGAATGAGAGAGGCTGGAGCGAACAGGAGAAGGGAAGGGGGAAAAGATACTCAATATGTATTACTACAAGATTTTGGAAGTTTTAAAGTTCTGTAAAAAACAAAAAGAGATAATAAATACTATCTTTTCTCTAAAACAAAAACAAAGACAAAAACAAAAAACAAAACCAAATGGGCTTCTGATGGGTCTTGAAGTTCAGACTTTGCAGATTCAGCCAAGGATCCCCAGGTGGGAAGAAATGAGGTAGTTCATGAAGAGCAGCTGCTATGGGAAAATATAAGCTCATACACACTTTTGGTTAGGATGCAAGAGGAATGGTAACACTATGGAAGATACTGAGTGAATATACCTTGGAAAATACAAAACCCAATCTACCTCAGGATCCTTTTATCCCAGACTATTTAGAGAAGGTCTTAGTTACCGAAACAGAGCTTCTAGTCCTTTCTGCTTGCTTGTTTGTATTCACTGGGTTTGTAAATATGTCAGGATCTATAACTGAATTAGTTTCTTAAGAGAGTCTTGTACATTTGATTGTTGGCATAACAAGGTCACATTCTGCATGGGAGGTTACAGTAGACATGATATAATAGAAGAAGTCTTGCTTGTCCCTCCCCATTTTTAATGGGGAAGTTTCTAACTGATTTGCTCCAAAAATTGTTTGAGAATTTCTGACACTCTTGCATCCACTTACCGGTTAGAGACGTTTTTGAATAACCCGTATCTATTACAGTATCTCTTCTCTTATATAGATCTGCATCTTGTTGTAACTAAGCTTCTTGTTTCTTCCAAAACATTTAAAAATCTCTCCTGCTAGGTATCTGGTGACTAAGTTCTCAACCTCCTATGGTGAAATAGAATCCTGAAGAAGTAAATTCAATTATGCAATTCAGAACTGGCCTCTGGGTTATGTGTGTCTCCAGTAAAACTGTTTAAACTACTTGGCATTAAAATATTAAGCCACTCTGTCATTTTATAGCAATTTCCTGATAATTTTCAATTTCCAAGCTATTTGGACACAGGAAACTGCTGTTCAGCAAAGGTTGCACCAGCAAAGTCAGGAGCCTGCCGTCTGATTACAGGCATCCCTTATGATCATCAATTATCTGCTGTGACCCTGGAACAACTTTTCAGCTCTTAAAGCAAACTATGAGAAGACCCTCATAGACATCAGAAAGACCACACACTTACTTAAAAACTAACGTCAGGGTTCTTATCAAAATCTCAGACCCGGTGATCTCACCACACTCTTTGACTAGCGTTTCTACTGACTGAACCTGTTTCTCTTTAGAATTGTATGAATGTCATCAGCTCAACAGAGGTAATTTGACTTAGGTCCCTTGGCACCACAGAGGAAAAAAAAATCAAGCCTTTTGGGGTGTGGGGGAGGTATTACTTGTGCATATGCATTTTTGTGGTTACAACAAACACTCCTGCAAAGGCCTGAGGAGAGTAGCTTATCAAGTTACATGATGACAACTGCACAGTGAGGGTCTGTAGTACAGTATTATGTTGTTTTTCTAGATGACACAGTAATGAAAGGTATAAAAATGGAGGAAGAGGAAGAGAGAAGGGAGCAGAGAGATGGAATGGAGGACATGAGGAGGTAGATAGGGGAGGGAGAAAGGAGTGGGAGGGGGCCGGAGGGGAGACTGTGGGGCTGGTGGAGAAGGTTGTGATTGAGAACTATTTCATCTTGCATATGAAAAGTCTTCCTAGGCTCCTTTGTAGAATACATCATCTCTAGCTGTTTGGGGACTGGTAGAATTTTAAAATGTAGCAGATGGTTGGAGAACGCCAGTCATTGAAAGCGTGCCTCTAGGGGCATAGATGGCGATTCTTCCAGCCAATTCCCTCCTTTGCTCTTTAGCTCTGCAAACACTTTTCCCTCCTCTGTCATGTGCTTTTGTCACCTTAATATTTTTGCCTCTTAACAGACCCTCATGCAAGGAACTAGACAACTATGACCCTAACCCTAAAGCCATGGGGCCAAATCAGGTTCACTTCATTTCAAGTTTTCTTCTTGAGTATTTGTCACATGGATGAAAAGAGGATTAGCATCTTTGTCAATATACCTTTTTCTCAGAGTTTCTAAGGTCATCAGAAAGTTATTCTGAATTAGGACCAGCAAGATAAAGGTACTTGTCACCAAGCCTGAACCACTGAATTGGATTCCCAGGACCCACATGATAGAGGAAGAACCAACTTACACAATTGTCCCCTGTCCTCTGTCTCCAAACAAGATAGAAGGCCACCTGGAAGAGCAGACCTGAGGCTGATGGGGGGCATGCTTGTGTACATGGTGTGTGTGTGTTTGTGTGTGTGTATGTGTGGTGTGTATTTGCCTTGTGCTTGTGTGGTGTGTGTGTGTGTGTGTGTGTGTGTGTGTGTGAGAGAGAGAGAGAGAGAGAGAGAGAGAGAGAGAGAGAGAGAGAGAGAGAAAAAACAAAAAAATTATACCAAATCCACATTTTACATGAAAATATTTCATGCTCAGTGGTTTAAAATGTTTGTTGTATAAAAGAACTTATCTCCAGAATGCAACTACTTTGGCTTTTTTGGGAATGATTTCTCTCTGGATCTGCATGCTGTTACCACACTTTCTGTAGTCACATGGCTCCATAGAATTTAGCAGAGAATTTGTTTTGAACATCTGTGTATGTACACACATGTACATATGTGTGTACCACCCAGAGATCAACCACAGGTTTGTTACTTGGCTAGACTTCCATTCTATTTTGAAACAATGTCCCTCACTGGCAAGTGGAACTCACAGTTTAGACTAGGCTGGCTGGCCAGAGAGCCCCTGGGGCTCCTGCTGGCACTGGATCACAAGCCTGTACCACTTGGGTTTGACTTCTGGTCTTGAGCTCAAATCTCCAAGCTTGTCAGGTAAGTTCTTACCTGACTAAACAGTCTTCTCCGACTCCAGCCAAATATTTTAAGAATTGTAGACTTTAAAAACAGGATAACCACTGTTCAGAGTTCCTTACTATCCTTGTGGTCAAAAGTTGGCATTATCTGTTTTAAAAACTCATTCATCATAGAACATTTCAGATAAAAATCTTTAGAGATATTTCCGAATTGTAACTCTATGAACAAGTTAGTTCCACTCATATTCTGACTTCATTGAGTTTCTGTTGTTCTAATTGCCTCTGTATTTTGGTTCCCTGGTTATATTTGGGGGTGTTCTGTATTGTCATACATGCAGGGGAATCCCAAGTAAAATATTTTAATTCAGTATGTAGATAACTATTATTCTACCTATAATTACCTAACAGTATGTCTATAAGGAACATATGTAGAAACTGAATTTAAGTCTACAGCTCTTAAAATATTTGGGCCGGACAATCATGTTCTATTTTTTTCTAATCACATTATAATGTATTATTTCAGTTAATGTATTCAAATGATGATACACTTCTATGCATTGAATATTTTCAGTGTGTCTATCAATCAATAGCCTTCCCCTTCCTGTCCATATGTATATATTGGAGTTCTCCACAATCTGAATAAAGGCTTATAATACTGTTTAGATGTGTTCATTGGACATGTAAGTTTTTTGTGCCTTAGAAACTAGATATAAATATTTAATTATTTACATATGTACACTTCATAGGTGTTTGTATGTACTTCCTTCTGTCCAGGTAGCACATAATGTCTGGTTCATCTTTTCTTCCTCTTTCTTTTCCTCCCTTTCTACCCTCTCTCCCCCTCTGCCTTTCTTCCATCCCTCCCTCCTTACCTATCTTACCTATCTCTCTCTCCATCTTTCTTTCTTCTCTCCCTCTTTTCCTTCCCCCTCTCTTTTTGTTTCTTTCCCTCCTTTTTCCCCTCCTTCCCTCCCTCCTTCCCTCCTTCCCTCCCTCTCCTCCTTCTCTTTTCCCCCTGCTTCCTTTTTCTTACTATTTCTAGGGTAGGGTATTCCACTGCAGCAAAGGCTGGACTTCATCTCCTGTAGCACCTCTTTTCTCTGCCTCAAGCATGTTCCCACTTTTAGCAGTAGCTGATATCTCTACGCCCCTGCCCAGTGGTGTGGAGACGGGCCTGTGCATTCCTGTGGGTTCAGTCGTGACTACTTGTTACAACATGCCATCAGATAGAAGATCTCATTAGGACAACGCTACGCATTTAAAAATTCTCTATGAATCTCTTAGAATTATTTCCGTCACACCTTGTTTTTATCAGCTGCCTCGTTACTCTCACTCACTTGGTACAGGGAAAGAGTTTGAAAGCCCGATCAAGTTTTCCAAGAAAGTAGTGTAGAAAGTGTTAGGATAGAGACAGTGAAGAGCTGGTAAAGTTGGGGTTAAAAGAGGAAAGTAAGAAATTCATCTCTGACAGGTATGATCTGCGTGGTCTGAGTGGACGAGTGGTCTGAGAGTCTGAGGTGATCTTAGTGGACGGGGTGTCTTGAGTGGACCTGGTGATCTGAGGTGTTGGGTAGTCTGAGGGGATGGGTGTTCTGAGAGAACAGGGTGGTCTCAGGGGATAGCATGGTTCGAGAGGATGAGTTTTCTGAGGGAATGGATGGTTTGAGAGTGTGAGGTGGTCGGAGTGGACAGGGTGGTCCAAGCTACAGTGTAAAGCATTGGAAAATTGAAATGGAGAACAAGATGTTGGACCTTCTCTTGGTATGCATTTTTGTATACTTTAAAATTTTTAACTTTTTAACTTTTTAACATTCATAAAGAAAATAAGTAAAATGCACAGGAGCATGGAAAGCAAACAGAATCAAAAGGAGAATATGACACACGCATGCAGGAAACAGACCTAACACAATCAATCAACTGGATACAGTGATTCACTTTTATTTGTTCAGGCTGAACCAGAACTACAAACAAACCTACAGTAGCTCATTTTTCATGAGAATAATAAGTTAGACATCCTGCATCACATAATTTGTGTCCTGTGGTTGAGCAAACACATAAGTGCAATAATTATAACAAGGGTCTGCTTTCTTATTATCAGAGGGCAGCAAGGTCAATATTCGCCATTTGAAATACTCCATGCTAATTGTTCAGATTTCATGTTTTTGATACATACATAATGGATCGTCTTTGGGGTAAGACTCAAAGATAAAACAACGAATGCATTCGTACTTTATATATTCCCTATACACACGTGGTTAAAATTATTTCCTGTGTAACATTAATGCAGCAGGCCTCTGTCATGTGAAGGCAAATGAGGAATTCTTCATTTGTGGTGTCATGTTGATCATGAAAATGTATCAGGGATTGGGGCATTTGTGGTTCATATTTATAAATAGAAGGGCTAAAGATCAGAGAGGTGACTGAGAAAGAGCATCAAGTATCTATGCAAGCGTATTTCTATTTCTATATTTTTATTTCTATTTCTTTCTATGTATGTCAATGGTATAGGCCCAGCTACATTTCAGAAGGGTGTTTCTCAGGGTTGGAGTGTGTAAGCAAGGTTGAAGGATGAAGTTACAGCTTTCACTACAAAGAAGCTTTGTGTAAGTGTCACAAGCCACTGAGCTCCGCTCAGCTAGAATGACATCCCAGTGTGTGAGTGTGTGTCTGTGTATATGAGTGTGTCTGTGTGTATGTGTCTGTGTGTGTCTGTGTATATGTCTGTGTGAGTATGTGTGTTTGTGTATCTGAGTGTGTGTGTCTGTGTGTGCATGTGTGTGTATCTGTGCAAGTGTACATGTGTAGTTACTGTTACTTGTCTTGAGTACATTATTCATTCTTGATATTATGCATCTGTAAGATAAACAGTTGGTCAATACTCAGCTCATTCTTCGGGTTGTCTCTTTATTCTGTTTACTCTTTTGCTTGCTATGCAGAGGTATTTTTAGTTTGATATAATTTCATTTCTTAATTTTTTTCTTTCCTGTATTTTTTCAGATTAAAGGGAGAATAGTGGTTGGATGAGATCATTGTGGGCCATGTGAATTTACAGACATATCATAACAAATCTCATTAACACTTACAGTTAGTGCACGCTAGTGGAAGGAACAATGAGAGGAAGTGATTATAACCCACAGAAAGTAAAAATAAATAAACAAATAATGGCACTCTTTATAGAGAAATAATGATTAATACATGCTTGAAGGAAAAGGTAAGTAAAAATGTCAATTTTGTGCAGCCATAATAACAATAGTGTCAGGCAAGAACCTTCTATGGAGGCTAAACTAGGCAGATATGTGCTGATAAAAAGGGAAATGTATAGAGTCCCAGTGTAAATCCATAAAACACTTAGAAGAGACACAGTGAAAGCAGACACGTAGTGGTGGAGAAAAGTGGCAGACACCTCTTATCAAGGGATCATGAGGGAACAGTGACATGGAATCTGACACAGTTCATTTTGATTCTGGTGCAATTTGCACACAAGGAACATGACTCTAATTCTGAGGAAATGTAGGATAAAGAAAGGAGCAACATAGATTGAGACAAATGGTCTCTGCTTTCAAATGTGAAGGCTACAAAGAACTAAAGAGCAGCTCCAAACATAAAGAGACTGAGGAGAAAGACTCTTACAGCAAAGGAGCAGTTTTGGATGAGACTTAGCACAGTGAGCAATGTTTTTTCCCTATTTAAAATAAAAATATCATTAAATGGGAAATTGATGAGATTTGAATAAAGTCTGTGCATGAGATAATAATGTACCAAAGTTCATTTCCTGATTCAGATCACAGGTCTGTGGTTAGACAAGGGATTATCTGCTTAAGAGAATTCAGGCTTTGGAATTTAACAGTAAAAGGTTGCAGTTTGCTGTAGACTGTTCATGGAAAATTTCCATACTTTTGTAGAGATATACTGTACTATATACTGTATAATATACATGCAAATGTTTACATATGTGATCTATGTAATGTAACTCATGTTTTATTGCCTATACTTATGTATACCTATTGATTTCTGGAGAGGGAGACTAAAGGAAACATATCAATAGTTGGAGGATTGAATTAATTCTAAAGAGATTCTTTGTATAATTTTGGAGCTTTTTATTGTGTGAAATTCTTAATTTTTTTTTTTAGTTTATAAAGTGTGAATCCTAGAAATGTTGATAAATTTTATATTTATTTCCTTGAGAGAGCAAAGGTTACAATTATGTAACTGGAATTTAAAAATATATTTTAAACTGGGCTGGTATGGTCTAGTACTTTAATATCTTTGAGTTAAAATATGTAGAAATGTAATATGCATATACATGACTTGTTTGCTCCACAGTGGTGCTTTTACATATCAAGCATAGGTTGAATCTTGAAATTTTAAACATGAAGCATTTCATGTCAGGCATTCTAAGAATGAATAAATATCTTCTCAAACAGAAGGTTTTTTTTTTTCAGGTTAATGACGTGCTGGTAGATCATTCTTCCTGATTATTTTAAGTATTTAATATTGAAATAATGTATTTCTTTCAACAAAAGTAAAGTTATTACTATTGTAAGAATTTGGTAAATTCAGACTGTGAAAGGAAGGGTGAGATCAATTATGACCAGTGACTGATTGTGACCTGTGATCAATTGTGACCAGTGAACATAATCCCAAGTTGGTGCTTCTATCTGTGAATATGGTATCACCAGTAAGCCCCACATTCATCAACTTTTATAGTCCTCTACAATTCTATAAATATTATATTCCATTGAAGTAGTATATGTGAAAAGTATGTGGCTATAGCCCAAAATCATTAATTATGTGCTTTGTAATGAAAATCCTTCTAAAAATTATTGGTCCAAAAACATGAGTGATTTGAAAAGTCTGTGACCTTAATTTTTTATAATTGAAAAGGGTTTATTTTATACAGAATATTTCAGTATTTAAAAGTTAATAGGGGGCTGGAGAGATGACCCAGCGGTTAATAACACTGGTTGCTTTTTCAGAGGATCTAGGTTCAATTCCCAGTACACATGATGGGAGCTGACAATCATCTGTAACTCAGTTCTGGGGATCGGACACTATGTGACACTTATAGAGACATATGTGGTGCATAGGCATGCAGGCACACACCTATATACACCTATAATTAGAATAGGTAAATCTTTTTGTCCAAAGTTATATAGGTAGATCTAGGCAGATGCATTGGTGGTTAGAAGCCCATATTACTCTTGTGTAGATTGTGAGTTCAGTTCCCAGTACCTATGTATGACACCTCACAAGTACTAAAACTCCAGCTCTGTGGGATCTGGTCTTCACAGGCACCTGTGTGCACATATGAAAATGCACATGTGCACACACACATACACACACAAATAAAATAAATTTTTTAGTAAGAAGTGATCAGTATTAATTTTATCATTTACAAATAAGATAATTTTCAGGGAGAAAACATTTTGAAGATAAATCTCTCCACGTTTTCTAAAAGTTCTGGCTAATTGCAGTTAATGATTTTACTAGTTATAAATGAGCATATTTGATACAATGACTACAACAGAGTGCTAGTGCAAACAGGTGTTTAGCTTCCTTAAATCAATGAAATTTGACCAGGGGGAATTGTCTTTACCTGAGGCTGCCTTTTAATGAATTATATTTTATGTTCAAGAATGAACATAACCCTTTGGTTCTAGAGACCCTGAGAAGGAAACAGGGGTTTTGTGTGTGTGTGTTTTATCCAACTAACTGACTTTATTTTACATGTTTATTGTAGAAGAGCTACAGAATACACTTGATTCATCTGCAAAGTTCACTCCATTGAAATGAATACCCATCGGCACCATGGACTTCAGAGTGTACATTTTCAATTTGAAAATATAGTCTCCCAAAAATGAAAGAGATTTACCTAGTGACAATTCAATCAGTGTGTATTTGCTGAGTGTTTCAGATTAAAACTCATTCAGATCCAATGAGTGCAGAGAATAGATGAGTTTTGATCATGAGAAAACATAATGTAATAAAGAAATAAATCATATTCACTTGAAATTCTATCTATCTATCTATCTATCTATCTATCTATCTATCTATCTATCTCTATCAATCATCTTTCTCTCTCTTTTTTTTTTTTCTTTTTAGGTTTTTTGAGACAGGGTTTCTCTGTGTAGCCCGGGCTGTCCTGGAACTTACTCTGTAGACCAGGCTGGCCTCGAACTCAGAAATCCGCCTGCCTCTGCCTCCCAAGTGCTGGGATTAAAGGCGTGCGCCACCACCGCCCGGCTCATCTTTCTCTCTCATGCTCAAATATTTGTTTATGTTTACACTCTCTGTTTTATGGTGAAAGTGGGCTACCAGCGGCAACCTTTCCAGAGTGGTCTAGCATGTATTAAACAGATAGATTTCAATCTTTGGGGGCATGCTCAATCAAAGAGGTTTTAAATATGTTCGAAAGGATGTACTGAATTTGTGTTTTGGGATTAAATGTTGGAATCATGATATCTGAGGTTGTTCAGCTTGCTACAAAAAGCACAGACATCATAATGAATCAGGAATGCATTCGAGGCATATGTAATATGGTTTTCATTGCTTTTAATTTTCCCACAGAGGAACACATTTTCCTTTCAAAAGAAAAATGTGTAGTTTTTCTTTTGAAGAGGGAAGGGGGAGGTACGCTGACTCTCAATGCAGTAGCCTGAAGGTAATTTTCACCTTCTACAGTAAAGCTCAGGAAAGGTTCATTTCAAAGGCCTTTTCACCTCCATGTGCCCCTTCTTTCCCCTTCACCATCACCTTTCCCTTCCCTACCTTCTTCCTTTCCATCCCCTTCTAGTCCCTTTCTGTTACAACATCTGATTTTAGTAACACCGCTTCCTTTCTTATAAATCTTTTTTAATTTTTATTTATTTATTATATGTAAGTACACTGTAGCTGTCTTCAGACACCCCACAAGAGGGCATCAGATATCATTGCAGATGGTTGTTAGCCACCATGTGGTTGCTGGGATTTGAACTCGTGACCTCTGGAAGTGCAGTCAGTGCTCTTAACCACTGAGCCATCTCACCAGCCCCACCGCTTCCTTTCTTTTCTCATGATGTAAGCTATGTTTATTACAGTCTGGATTGATAAAAAACAAACAAACAAACAAACAAACAAAATCAACACTGGGCTATACCAGGAATTAGAACAAACAGTTTAAACAGCAAAACAACCCCTGATAAGTAGCATGTCTGGGGCTACACGAAGTGAACACATCACACTGTGCAGCTTGAATGCACTTTTGGGGGAAGGTTCTAAAGTTGTGTGTGAGACTCTTTAGCTATAAGCGCACATCAAGACTGTGGAGCAAGCTAGCATCATCTCCGACCTGAACAAGCTCAATCTCAAGGGACACAGGGTTATTCTGCAGAATGCATCTCTTCCAAGCAGAAAATGTCTGGGAGAACTGTGAGTCCCTATGAGGAGAGGATGAGAGACAGATAGAGTATCATGAAACACATCCCATCCATCATCTTAGCAGGCAGGAAAAAGAGAAGGTAGGAAGAAGTGAGCTGCATTTGAAGAGGTCAAAACTCTGAACACTGTTCCCTGGGCTACTTGTGAGCCACCCAGGACCTTCTATTCTTTCAGGAGAGCTGTCTCTGAGAGAATAAAGGTCCAGTTCTGCATATGCATTGAACCATTTAGCACTTTCTATATCCAGAGCAGAAAAACTTGCTGGTCAATGTTGATGCCAAGACCTGATATATTCCTCTGGTAGAGAACTTGACTAGTAAGTTGAGGCCCTGGGTTTAATTTCTGGTACTGCAACAAGCAAACAATCTCAGTTGACTTGCTATTTTGTTCTACTCAGCTTTCTTTGGGGGATATCCCAACCCTTTCTGAGTTTTTGTTTGAGAGAGTTATGAGAAATTTAGTTGGGTGGATAACATGGCCTTATCAGTACTGCAAAACTAGGTGTATCTAAAGCTGTAAGTAGTGTAGTGCCAACTTTCCAGGCAAGATGTGTCCAGTAGCACAACACTGGCATGTCTGTTATGGGAGTAACCAACTGCTCTTGGTTTGGATTGGAGGTCCAGCTCACAAGATAGAATACATTCCTGGCACTGTTAACCCAGTCCAAAAAGCAAAAGCAAAACAACAACAGCAACAAAAATCCAACAGTATGGCTGAGTACATCATAAGCTCAAGTGTACTTAATACATCCCTCTCTGTCTGTAATTCCAAGACCTGACACCCTCACACAGACATACATGCAGGCAAAACACAATGCACAAAAAATAAACTATTTAAAAAAGAGCTACAGCCTTGCTGGAGGAAGTGTGTCACTGTGGATGGACTGGTAGACATTGGGAGCTTAAAATCTTACTCTGCTCCCAGTTTGCTCTCTCTCCTTAATGTCCATACTTCAAGATGTGAGCACTTCCCATCCAGCTCCTGAAGTCAAGCCTGCTGCCTGCTGCCCCACATCCTTACTATGGCTGACTCATATGCCTCTGGAATTGTAAGCCAAATAAAACCTTTCTATAGGCCACCATGGTCATGGTATCTTATCAGACCAATAGAGAGTAACTCGACATTGTGCCAAACTGTCTTCTAAATACTTATGTTTATACCCACAGACAAATGCTACTCTCAGCTTTAGTCAGAGAAGCTTCTCTTTGTAGTGAAGTGAGGTGAATGTACAACTTAGGGATGTTCAAGGTGCTAAGAATGAGTGACAATTAAGTTCCCAGTCATCAACAGGGTATTTATAACCATCACTAAGGTCCAGGGAACTTCCTAGAAGAGGGAACAGAAAGAATGTAAAAGCCAGACGATAAGAAGGGTCATAAAATATTGTCTTTAGGGCATGACATAGACATTGCTAACACAATCTCATAGCATCTGTGATTGCCTGTACTGGGCTTGCACAAGATTGGACATGTAAACAGTCAATTATGGACTGGGAGAGGGTTCCTGGATCCTACCACTCCCTGCTGAAATGTTAACTGATAGATTCTAGGGGGAGAAATAGTCGCTTTCTTTAGTTTTATTACCAATATTTTAAAGAATGTTGTCCAACTTTTAAGGTATTAGTTGTTGAGTATCACAGTGTAAAAAAAAAATGCAGAGCCAGGTATGGTGGCACACACTTGAATGCCAGCATTCAGAGGCAGGATATCTGTGAGTTTAAGGCCACCTTCATGTATGTAGAGAGTTTTAGGCCAGCCAGAGCTATATTGCAAGATCCTGTCTCCAAAAAGAAGAAGTCTACCAATGCTAATAGGTTCTTAATGGTTGATTGTGTTTCCAGCTGGACAAACCTATATCTGCTGTTTATTGGTTTACCTACTACGATGATAGAGATGCAATAAATTCCTACCTCATGGGCCTGTTATGAGGATCAGTGAATCATAATGTATAACACCAGAGAACACCAGTGGCCTACTGTAAAGCAAGTGCCCAGCCAAGCAAATGAGACTTATTACCCACATTAATATGTGCGAATCTTTTTTGTGTGGATGTCCATATGTCTTCTTTTGTCTAAATAAATTGGATCATTCCAAATTTAAAATGGAATTCAATCATCATGTAAGTCTTTATAGTTGGTGAGTTGGCTGGAAAAAGCATCACAACTTATCAGGATAAAGAAATACCTTGCCTTTTCTTTTAAAATTCAGGACCAGGAATTTTGAGGTGGAACAATTTTGACATGTTGGGGAATAAAAGTAATATACATATAGAGTCTAGAGGTTTCTTTTTGTTATTACACATTTCTAAGACAGAGGAGCTGGGAACCACTGTTTAAGCAGCAGAGAAAATTTGTGTTTATAAGGATCAGGACTACGGATCATGATTCTAGAGTTTGGCTAGATAGTGTCTGACTAGGGGAAGACATGGTTCCTGTTATTTAGAAGTTGAACAAAACAAGCTTTGCTTTAGGAAATGCCTGGACAAGAGTGAACCGCAAGCATGGAATGGCGGTCAACAAAGTTACACACAGTTGTGGAAATTTAACCCTGGAGGAAACGTAAAATCTATATGGTGTTATCATGGGAGAAAGAGCAGAGTGTGAGAACCACAGGCAGGGTGTGGAGCTGTGACATCCTGTCTTCTGGACATAGCATGAATGTTGAAAACATGAGCTCACAGTAACTGTCATTATAGTTACACAAGACCAGCAAAAGATCAAAGTGGTGAACCTTCCAGCATGGATGGAAGAGGCACTTCCTGGATCTGCCTCCAGCAGTTGGCAGGGGGTGACACCTGTGGGAGGGGTGGTCTATTTATTTGGGGGATACAGCTGCCAATAGGTTGCTCACGCCCCAGGAAATGACCTCACTCTCATTCACACACGGTCATCACTAACTGAACTGAATGGGGTCTTATTAATAAAAAATGATGGCAAAGAAGGATATCACAGACAATCAGGGGGCCTCCATGGAACTGACCTAGACCCTCTGCCCATGTGTCACAGTTTCGTAGCTTGGTCTTCTTGTGGGACTCCTAAGAGTGGGAGCACAAGCTGTCTTTGGATCTTTTCCCTGCTTTAGGGACTCTTTTCCTCCTTCTGTGTTGCCTCTTCCAGCCTCACTATAAAGGATAGTGCTCAGACTTACTGCAACTTGATATGCTGTGGTTGATTGCTATCCATGGGAAGCCTGCCCTTTTATGGAGAGACATTTAGGAGGAGTGGATTGGGTGGGGGCAGGAGTGAGGCTCAGGTGAGGAACTTGGAGGAGAGAAAGGAGGGAAAAACTGAAGTCAAGATATAGAAAGAAAGAAGGAAAGAAAGGATATATACAAATACATACACATATACATGCATATATATAGCTAACCTGAGCCTGGATATATTACTTCATGTCTGTAATCCCAGTGGCCAAGGCAGGGGGATTTGCCATGAGTTCCAGGCCTTTTTGTCCTGTTGAGTGAGAATCTATTTAACCAAACCAAGACGCAAAAATGGAGGGGGAAAAAGAAGGAAGGAGAAAAAAGTAAAGAGAGAATGAAAGCAAGCTGAGCTGCAAGGCTGAGCCCTCACGTAGGCATCAGAACTGCCAACAAGGGCTTCTCTGGCCAGTCTTACCCATGTGGCTATCTTCTTCCACACATCTCCAGCAGCTGTCCCGACAGACCTTTCCTGGCTTCCTTGGTTCCAACTCCTCGTCTAGACCAGCTCGGTATGATCTTCCATCTGATTTCTCAGCAATTGTGTTCCATTCCAGGAAGCCTAGACTTATCTGTAAGAATCTACTTCATCGACTGTTTCTATGGCTTCCCACCTCCAAGTAGAGCCATTTACCACCGCTTATTTTGTCAGGCATTGGGAGTAGTGCATGCCTTTAATCGCAGCACTTGGAGGGCAGAGGAAGGTGGATTTCTGAGTTTGAGACCAGCCTGTACTACAGAGTTCCAGGACTGTCAGAGCTACACAGAGAAACCCTGTCTCAAAAAAAAAAAAAAAAAAAAACCAACCAGCAAGCGAAGGAACGAAGGAATGAAGGAACGAAGAAAACCAACCAACCAACAAACCAACCAACCAACCAACCAACAAAACCAAAACATAACAGAAGAGTAGTAAAAACCAACTAGTATTTGCCGCCATCATGTGCATCCTCCACAAGTACCCCGACACGAATACTTACCACACACACTTGAAGACTAGCTTAAAATCACATCACTAATGCACTCTTTATGTCCAACTGAATCAAACAGCACTGTAAACTAGAAATAAGATTCATGTGCAGAAATAAATATTTGACTCTTTTGAAAATGCTTCTAACTGACGTCAGTTGTTTTTTTTTTTTTAATATCATTGTGTTGAAGAAGAGGACATGGTATGAAGACTAAAACACTTGAGGATGTTTAGGTATCCTCTTAAATATGTTACATGATAAGATAAAATTTAGTCTTCAGACTTTAGCAGAGCAGTTAAGGTAGTGTGTGCTGGCAGACAGTCAAACTAAGACCCACTAATTAAATTGTGCCGCAGCAGATAACAGTGCAGCTGCTGAGGGCCAGCAGAGTCCATGATGGTTACAAATTGCTGTTGCTTCTGAAGCAGAACAGCAGTGGCTTTCCATCTGAACTTTCTCCAAAGCAGAGAGACGCTTGTGGGTGCACACATGCTTACAGGTGCTTGCCAGCGCTTTCTAAGCAATTTTAAATGGGTGTTTGGGAACACTTAGCCAGCTTTGGATCCTTTTCCTTAACACCATCAAGTGTGTTCAAACTTGTGAGGTTCAAGTTAGAGCCCTGACATCCTATCCCCACAGGAATCAGGAATGTGCAAAAACATCGTAGGCTACATTTTGCTTCTCCTCCACAGACTGATATGGTGCTTATCCGAGTTCTAACCCTCAGAAGATAGCCATACATTAAGCCATTTCTCAACAACCATCGTTCCCTTAAGTAAATTCACTTCTTGTGGAAAATTCTATGTTTAGAGATCTCTTCCAAACACTACAGTTAGACAAAGATTCATGAGCCTGTAACTGTCACGCTGAACACAGAGGGGAAAAACCAGTCAGATAAAAGTTGGCTCAAGTGTTAAAAGGCCTCAGGCTTAAACTTTGTATATGACTCTTGTCTTCAACTTTAAAAGCTTACTCAACAATCTGCCAGGTGCATAAATGAATGCGAACTCTTAGGTAGACAATCTAACGGACGATTTCCTGAGAATCTGGGTTCAAACTTAAACTTGTTTTTAGCTGTTGGTGGAAAAGGGGGATGGCCACTCCCCTTTTGTTCTTTTACATCCCTCTAGATCTCATGGGCAACTGCTTAAAGATGATCACAAAGCTCACAGTTGACCAATTAGTGACAGAATCCCCCTGGCTGACTGAAGCCCACAAGAACAGAAAATTTAATCAGTTTCCACCCTGTACTGTGGGCTTAGCATTTGGCATAGTACCAGGCATTGTGGAGCAATCAGTTGCTAAGTGAATGAATGTAAGACTTCTGTGCCTCTGTTTATCCGTCTGACATCCATGATGCTTGACTGTCAGGTTGACATCATTTCCTGTGTCCTACCCATCAGAAGTTTGCTTAGCAGCTGGTTGGAAAGGGGAGAAACATGGGACTCTGCAAGGAAGACAGATGAAGAGGCAGCTAGCACTCAGCCAAGCATTCTTACAAACTGCTCAAATGGAAGAACATGGAAGTAGGGGCTGCTGATGTCGCTTCCTGATGAAGGACAGTTGCCCAGCATGAAGGAGCCCTGAATTTGATGTCTATCACTGTCTAAAAGAAATAATAATAATAATAAAATAGAAAGAAAGAAAATTATGTCAATAATGACAGTGTGCAAGATGGATAGACATGAGTGATGTAAAAAAAGCACTAGGATATACAAGGACATATCTAGGTTTAGAAGAAAATGGAAAACAAAAGGAGGCAAAAAATAGATCATGTATAGAATAATGTGAAGACTTTTTTGTATTTGAAGTTCGTATGATTAAATCTTCACGTTACTCTACTAACGCTTACTTCTTTATATAATTAAACGGAGTAGATGTTATAAGCCAGGTCTTGGTGACTGGATTCGTCACAGTTATTAAATTATATTTACTGGTTTCTGGAAATTCAGATAACAAATATCACATCCAAAATCTTGGACAGGCCAAATGACAATGCACTACTCCCAGGAAGAAAACACAGCTATCCCCCTCCAGCTGTGTGGAGGCAGGTTGTGACAATAGAGATGCTTGCCCCCTTTCAGAGATAAAGGGAGAGCTTCAAATTCTTTAATTCCAAAGAGCAGCTATAGAGTAACAGTTGAGAATAGTCTCTGAAATGACCATAAGGAAAATTCCAATTGCCTCAATGATTAGAAGTAAGACTTGAAGTCTGGAAATTCAAAGCCTGTTTACAAAGCCATGCCCTTTACATTTATTTAAGGACACATGTGATCACAGGCACACAATCGGACAATCTGAGCAGCCACAGGGCACAAAGCTTTCCATTAAGACCACTGAAGTCAGAAAAGAGAAATCCGAGTGGCAATAACAGCCAACTAAATGCACGCACAATAATAAAAATGTTTTGTTAGCACGAAGAGTGAGAGGTGGGGACTGCTACTGATTTTCAAGTAATTTTTAAAAGAAAGTCAACAAAACATCAATTGCCATGTAAAAGATCATTTGTATGTCCCATCAATTTGGCAGATGACAAAAACTATTTTCAAGAGTAAACATTAAGCCAAAAAGCATATGTCCTTAGTAAATTTGGGTGCGTCGTCTATGTTGTCTATAATCAGATTTAAGTAAGAGTAACTATACCATATAAAATACTTCATGACGCCAGAATGAGCAGAGGTTGTTTGGAACAGAACCTTAATGGCTGGGAAGCATAATGATAAATAGATGAATAAGATTACCTCTAACCAAAAAAGCTTCTCCACAGCCAGTGTAAGAATCAACAAAGAGGGGGGCTGGAGAGATGGCTCAGCGGTTAAGAGCACTGACTGCTTTTCCAGAGGTCCTGAGTTCAAATCCCAGCAACCACATGGTGGCTCACAACCATCCGTAATGAGATTGGATGCCCTCTTCTGGTGTGTCTGAAGACAGCTACAGTGTACTCATCAATAAAATGAATAAATAAATACTAAAAAAAAAGATATGTGCAAGGCCTAAATGGTCAGGTTAAACGTTTAAAAAAAAAGAATCAACAAAGAGAGGCTAGCTAATGAATGGGAAAAGACAGCCTGTATATCTACCAAGGGCTTAGAATCTAGACTACGGAAGGAATCCATACAACATACTAACAAAATCAAATAGGCTGATTTTAAGAAGGACAGAAGATGTCAATAACTAACAGTCACATGAAAAAATGTTCAACACTATGAACCAACAGAAAGATATGAACACAAATCACAACAGTTGCCTTAGTCCAGCTATAAAATGGTAGTTGAATTGCATTTCTCTGATGGGTAAAATGTTGGACGCTTTTAAAAAAATGTTTATTTGTCATTTGTGATGTCATTCTTCCTTTGAGAAACATCTGCTTATCTCATTGGTCCATTTCTTGGCTGAAATATATGGGAAGCTTGAGAGTTTACATTTTGCAATTCTTTATGTATGTTGCATATCAACCCCCTAGGTGTAACTGGCAAGGACAGTACTCCCATTTTATAGCCTCTCTGCCTCTATGGCCTTTGGAAGAATATTTAGAGGATATAAATATATAATATGAAAACATAATTATACCATTAGCTAGCTAATAAGAAGACATTTCAGTGATTTTTATGAATTAATGTAAAAAGCTCTTTAAAAGAGCATGAAGTGAGGTTGGGAATGTGAATCAGTGGTTACACACTTGTTATGCAAACATGAAGACCAGAGTCCACATCTTCAGACTCCTTAAGAAGCCAGGACTGGAAGTGCTCCTCTGTAGTCCCTATGTTCCTACAGTAAGACAGGAAGCAGAGACAGGAGAATCCCCAGAGGTCCATGGGCCAGCTAGCCTTGAGTACACAGAAATAAATATCCAGAGACCCTGTGTCAGTTACTGTACAGAAGGATTTTAACTTCTCTTACCCACGTCAGAATGACTAACATCAGGAAAACACTAACAACCAATGCTGGTGAGAATGTAGGCAAAGGGAAGCCCTTTTCTCATGGCTGATGAGAGTACAAACTTAGGTGGTTGCCTTAGAAACCAATGTAAGCCAGAGTAGCCATTTATCTTAAAACTAAATTTAGAGCTGGCTGTACTATTCCTGGGTATATATCCAACAGATTCTGTGCCTACTGTAGAGATACTTGTTCACCCGTGTTTACTGAGATTCTATTCACAATAGCTAAGAAATACAATCAGTCTAGATGTCCATTAACAGATGACTGGCTAAGGAAGAGGTAAATGGACACAATGGACACAATGGAATTTTATTTAACCATAAAGAAAAATTAAACCATGACATTTTCAGAAAAACATGTAACTGGGAAGTATTGTGTTAAGTATCACAGACACAGAAGGACAAACACTTAAGTTTTCCCTCTTACATGTGAAACTTAGATTTTAATTCTCTCTCTCTCTCTCTCTCTCTCTCTCTCTCTCTCTCTCTCTCTCT
>NW_021604601.1:4947012-4988611 GCF_004785775.1 Grammomys surdaster | reverse complement strand
TCTCTCTCTCTCTCTCTCTCTCTCTCTCTCTCTCTCTCTCTCTCTCTCTCTCTGTGTGTGTGTGTGTGTGTGTGTTTCTGTTTAAAACAAAGAGGGACCATAAGAGGGAAAAGAGGTTGTAGTGTAGTTCTGGCAAAAGGTTCTAAGAATAAAACTCAGGACTAGAGAGATGGCTCAGGGGTTAAGAGCACTGACTGTTCTTCCAGAGGACCTGAGTTCAATTCCCAGGAACCACATGATGGTTCATACATCATCTGTAATGGGAACTGATGCCCTTTTCTGGTATGTCTGAAGACAGCTACTGTGTACTCATATACATTAAATAAATAAATAAATAAATAAATATTTAAAAAGGAATAAAATTCTGAAAGTAGCAGAATACACAGGTTGGAAGGTGGCTACTGAGGCAGGAGAGATAGGGAATGAACAGTGGTACCAGAGGGGAATGGAGGAAGATAAGCCAAAAGAAAATATGAATAAAATACTAAAATAAAACCTGCTACTTTGCATGATAACTAAAAACCCTAGTAATTAAAAAAAAACAAGTTCTATAGAAGATGTGATGAAGGCCAAGTTTTTGCACGCTGTTGATAGGAATACAAATGAGCATTTTCATTGCTAAAATCAATATGAGGGATCCTGGGAAAACTAGAAATAGAATGACCACATGGTCCAGTCATCTGAAGAAGTGATGTCAGTGTTCCAGCAAGACATTGAACTGCTGTGATTATTATAGTACTATTCACACAGCCATAAGGCAGAACCAATCTAAGCACGTGTCAACTGGTAAATAGAAGAATACAGTCACATGCACACATATACACATAGGCACACAAGTACTTACACACATGCATATATATATATACAAGAATGGTAAGGAGAAGACAAGTAGACTAATACATGCATGCATGTATGTATGTATGTATGCATGCATGCATGTATGTATGTATGTATGTATGTATGTGTCTATCTGTGTAGTCTGTCTATCTATCTATCTATCTATCTATCTATCTATCTATCTATCTATCTATCTATGTGTATACCTGTGCGTGTATGTACATGAGTGTGCATTTACCTATGAGGTCCAGAAGTGCCAGATTCTCTGAACTGGAGCTACAAACAGCTTTGAACTACCTAGTATGATTGCAGGTAACTAGGGTCCTCTGAAAGAGTGGTGTGTGCTGTTAACTGCCAAGCCATCTCAGCATACAGATGGATTATTTTAAAACTTAAGTTTATGTGAAGAATGGAAACAGAAGCATCGTTATAATGTAAGATATATCAGTACTCATGGGATTTTTTTATACATTCTAAATGTTAAATTTTCTCATTATCCCTGATACTGTGAGGCATAAGGATGTATACTGTTGAAATATTGAACTGTTCAGTGCAACAGTTACTTTTAAGAGTGCAGATGATTATAGTCTTGCTGATCCCCCTGTGTTCTTACTCAGGCTCTGGTCTCATTTTCTGTTGGGAAGACAGTGTTTATACCCAAAGGACATTTTTAGTACCTGCAAATGTCACACATAGACCTTTCTCTTTACTTTTAAACCTTCACATAAAATATATTTGGTTAGCACTTTTTCCAACTATAAGAAATGATATGAGAAAATATATCTATGTGATATGCATGCTATATGGATTTATCAAGTAGTTTATTTTTTTAATGTAAAGATATAATAATTATCTGTAAATAATCATGCAGTATCCAGTGTGTTACTCTGTGGTGCAATTAGTTTGATAGAACTAGTGGTATCTAATACCTTAAAATCAAATTGTGACTTATTTAGTGGCATTTAATTGTGTTATATTATAATTTGACAATGATGTCAAGATGATTATTTTTAAAATATTTTACAAATAGTTTTTTAAACTTTATGAGTAAATGAAGCAAATGGCTATAATTGTGTGTGTGTCTGTGTGTGTGTGTGTGTGTGTGTGTGTGTGTGTATTCACATGATGTCCAGGCATGTCATGTTAAATGTATGAAGCTCAAAGGATAAATTCTAGTGTTATTGTTTAGCTTTCATCTTATTAAGACAGGGTCTCTTGGTATCTATTTCTGTATTCTCAAGGCTAGCTGGCCCGTAAATCTCTGGGGATTCTGCTGTCCCTGCTTCCTGCCTTGCTGTAGGAACATAGGGACTACAGAGAAGCAGTTCCAGTCCTGGCTTCTTAGGGATACTGAAGATTCAAACTCTGGTCTGCATGCTAGCATAGCAAGTGCATAACCACTGATTCATCTCCCCAGCCTCACCTCATGCTCTTATAAAGAGCTTTTAAAATTCTTCTTCCCATTAATTTAGCTGCATTGATTCCACTGTTTTCATAAAACCATCCCAAAATGTACTTTAAAAAGAAAAGATTTATTTATTTTATGTATGTGAGTACACTGTCACTATCTTCAGACACACCAGAAGAGGGCATCAGATCTCATTACAGATGGTTGTGAGCCACCATGTGGTTCCTGGGAATTAAACTTCGGACCTCTGGAAGAGCAGTTAGTGCTCTTAAGTGCTGAGCCATCTCTCCCCAAAATGTCTTTTTATTAGCTCATGGTATAATTATGTTTTCATATCATAGATTTCTATCATCTAAATACTCTTCAAAGGGCCATAGATGTATTAGAAGACAAAGTTACATCAAGCTAACTTTTTACAGATATTAATTGGTTTCACTTGGGATTCTAGCGTCTTGTGACAACCTGGATTAAAACTGCCTTGGAGCTAGGCATAGCACCATGTGCTCTAATTCATCATCTATGAGGCAGAGGCAGGAGTTCAAAGCTTGCTCGAGTTATTTAGAAAGCCCCTATCTGATTTCAAAAAGAAAATTGTGAATGCCCCAATGTACCACGGAATGGGAAAGGGGATGGATGTCTTCTATTCACAACTAGAGTAAAAGAAATGACACACAGAGCATGGAATGAACTACATAAGTAACTGTGGTGGTTTGAATAGGAATGGCCCCCATAGACCCATGTGTTTAAATGCTTGGCCCATAGGGAATGGCACTATTAGAAGGTGTGACCTTGTTGGGGTAGCTGTGACATTTTTGGAGGAATTGTGTCACTATGGGGGCAGGTTTTGAGGTCTCATATGCTCAAACTTTGCCCAGTGTGGCTCCCAGTCTCTTTCTGCTGCCTGCAGATCAAGATCTAGAACATTCAACTCCTTCTTCAGCCCCATGCCTGCCTGTATACTGCCATGTCTCCTGCCATGTTGATAATGGACTAAACCTCTGAAACTGTATGCCAGCCCTAATTAAATGTTTTCCCTTAGCTACTAGTATTTCTTCCTTCCTAGTTACTCTTCATCATTGTAGACCTGCATAAGAATGATCACTAATGACCGCATGCCGGAGTCAATATTAGGCTGTCTTAAAATTTCCTCTGCCAAAGGGATTGGGCTATTCCTTTAAATTTAGTCTCAGGCAAGTTCACAGGACAATGGTAGAAATCAGCCACATTCATTGTCAAATATCAAGAGAATGTTCTCCAACCCAGTGCTAATATTGTTCCCCTTGTTCTAAGTTACCTATGGCAGACTAGAGTAGAATCCAGTTCTGAGTCAGTGGTGAAAGATCATCCTTGTCTGGTTGGAACTTCTCCTTCCTCCCTATGTGATGCTGACAAGCTTCAGATTTTCTCAATTTTACCTTCATTGTCTTCTACGGCATGGGTCCAATTTTGCCAGACTCTAATTTCTTTGGAGAGAAGAAAATAACATCACCTTACTTACAATATAATATATATATACAATATATATATATATACAATATATACCATATATACTACATTGTCTGATCGAGCAGTTGTATTATGTTATTTAGATGCGTGAGTTTTTAAAATTCAATTCACACTAGAAATAAAATAAATGATATGTTGTCTAGACCATTCTTGAGGTATGGAAACTGTGATACATCTAAGGTCATGGACCATTGCTAAGCACAGAAAGTGGGATGAGAGGTAGAAACTTCCTACTAAGTGTCCATCCTGTTCAGACCACAGCTCTTTACTCTGAAATTTAGCAGAAATGGAGCCACTGAGAAAATCTGAAGAAATCATCTTTCTCATATAAATATGCACAATAAATCACACATCTAAAACCCAGAGTTCACACTCTGGCTGTGAAACAAATCCTTCCAAATTCTCTTCCAAGTGTTTGTTCTTCATTTTCCTTGAGTATTTTCCAAAGTGAAACCACATTTTCTTATCACAGTATGCACCCATGCTGCCTTTATCCTTCACACAAGCCCCTAATAGCTTAGCTGTCAAACAATGGTATGGTTACAGTGAGTCAGAGTGATGTTTTTCCCTTAAGCCACTGAGTCATTCCAAAAGCCCACTTCTTAAGGAGTATTACAGTCATAGGAGCTCAGATTGGAAGGGACTGAGGACATCAATTGGTCTGAACTTTCCCTGAGGCATAACTCAGTCCTGATGACCACATACTTTATCACAGAACTGCCTCTCAGGCCTTACTGCACTGCCCTCTTTTCTTTCAGCACAGGTTGCTACTTAGTTCTTGAAAGATTCATTACTTCCTGGAAGTGGTGAATAAACTGTTTAGAGCCACAGGGTCTGAATTAAAGTACCTTGTTTGCACATGCCAGTAACAAAAGTTGAGGAAAACTGTCTAATAACTCTAAACCTTAGTATTCTTCATTTCCAAAGCAGAAAGGATCAGGGAACTAAACCAGATCATTCTCTACAGTGACCGAAGTTCAGTGAATAATATTAAAAACCATCATTATACACTAAAGCATGTAGAATTATTTCCCCTGCCCTATCCTGCTAAACTATTCAAAAATTTCAATGATGCTGCTGTTTCCTTAATACCCGGATAGATCACTTAGACTCCCTCAAGATTTTTCAATCTCTCCAATAAGCTTGTGCCTACAGGTGCTCTTGTGAGAATCTCTATGTTCTCTAGTTCAAGATTGGCTGGCTTCATCATTTCAGACACTAAGATAGCTAAACCACTGTGTCCATACTTGTTTGACATTTCCTGGATGTAATGTCAAATGAATTCCCTCATGTTTCCCTTTGAAAAAGTTCCACATAAGAATTTCCAAATGTATTAGGGTTGTAAGAATTCTGGTTGTGTCAAAGGCTTCAGAGCTTGGACTCTAAGACTGTTGGGTGTGATGTTGGAGGGATCATGCAGTGAGTAAGAACTGGTGCCCCTCTTGTAGAGGACCTGGGTATGGTTCCCAGAACCCTCATCACGCGACATGTGACTAACTGTAACTCTAGTTCCAGGGGACCTAATGGTCTAATGGCCTATTCCAGCATCTGCAGCCACCGACACTCAGAATCTCTCTCTCTCTCTCTCTCTCTCTCTCTCTCTCTCTCTCTCTCTCTCACACACACACACACACACACACACACACACACACACACACACCATCGATTTAAAACCCTACTGGCTGGCTTCTGTCTCCTTGGCTTTTCCTACCTGTAGTCACTATTAAACCTAGTGATCTTTGGAAAGCACAGGAGTAAGTACATATCTAGGCAATTAACCTCCACTGGAATTTTGCTCTTCTAGATATTTCAGTAGACCATAGCATTTCAGTTTAATGATTTCACTGTGAATAAACTCTCAGGTCCTTCAACCTCACAGCAGAGAAGTAAACCAATGCATTTCTTGCCATCTGCTCCTCTGTTCTCCCTGTGTGATGTCAGCCGCTATACCCAAACCTATTATTTCTTTAACCAATGATTATGAAAGTTTATGTGTTCAGCACTTCTCTGTGGAAATTCAAATCTATATAGCTAATGTCTAGCAGGGCCTGGGGTATTCTGTAATTATTTCTAACCTAGTAGCATACCATAAATTCAATTTTATTAAGTACTTGGAAATATATATATTATAGATGAATATAGATATTGAATATTTCTGGCTCTGAGTCAAATTATATTGTAATTCTTTTGCCCCCTTCTCAAGAGGCAAAATCATTCATGTGAGTCATGTCAGAGAGAGCACCACAGAGAAAGCATCAAGGACAATTTGGACTTCACTGCTTGGACTCTTAAAAATGATTTTAAATTAGCTCAGAGAAGAAACATCCCAGATGATTGGTAAGAGCCAGTTGCTGGCCGGGCATGATGCTAAGCAGACATGTCAGCAAAGAGTCCAAGGATCCGTTGTCTCTGGGGTAGAGTGGTCAGTAGTACAATCAGATCCTATCTGTTTTCACAGTCTCTTCTGGCTCCCTGATTGTAATAATATATCACTTGCTAAGTAACCATGTCTAAAAATGAATTCCATAGCTTCACATGCAGATTTTTTCAAAATGAACTTGCTTTTTAAAAAGTAGATTCACCTTAAAAACGAATACCCATGCTCAACTTTTATCTTCAACATGAGCTACACAATAATTTCCAGGCAAGTGTTAAGTGAAAATGAGAAGGAGCACCAACACATCCTAACACTGATGATTTACAATACAAAATAAGAATTGGTGTAAATACATCATTCTTCAAAGAAAAGGGAGGGGGAATGCCTCACAAATCAACAGGATTTAATATGTTAAAATAAGGATGCAGAATTGACTACTAGATAATGTTCAGAAAGGGATCTAGACACATACAAATGAAGAATATCAATTTCAGCATATTTAAATCAATGGATGATAGATGTAATAGACAATTTTAATACTGGGGGTCAGTGGCTTTTAAATACACACCTCATACCTTATAAAACAATCCAAGGAAACTAACACAACACAAAGCACCACATCAATGAGAGGGAATCTGATTGCCAAAGCCACACTAGAGAAAGAGAAGAGAAACCCAGACTGTTAACTTTATCATATCCAGCCTTACATGCTTTAGGGTCTGTACAAAATAAGAGACACTTACCCCCATAAGAATGAATGTGCTAGTAAATAAAATAAAACCAAAACTGGTTTCAAAGAATTATTGGATGATTCATGACTGACATGAATTCACTGAGTGGAAAGAACCAAGATTGAAATTATGGGGACACAGAGAGTCAACTGACTGGATAAAATTAGCACATAGGAACTCGAAGGTAAGCATCCTTCATTTACACATGAAAATACCATCCTTCACAAGTATACTGCAGCCTCAGGACCACATCTCTCTCACTGTGAATTTTCACTGTCTGTCTGTCTGTCTGTCTGTCTGTCTGTCAGTCTGTCTGTCTGTCTCACTCTCTTAATTAATTAATTAACTTTACATCCCAATTGTAGTGTCCCCTCCCTTTTCTCCTCCCAGACCCTCCCTCTTTCCTCCCCTCTTCTTTGTGCCTTCTCCTTTTCTCCTCAGAGAAGAGGAGACCACCCATGGAGATCAATCCACCTTGGCATATCAAATTGTAGCAAGACTGGGTACATCTTCTGTTGAGGCTAGACAAAGCTATCCAGTTAGTGGAAGGGGATTTAAAGGCAGACAACACAGTCAGAGATAGCTCCTGTTTCTGCTGTTAGAGGTCCCACACAAGGACCAAGCTGTACATCTGTTACATATGTGTAGGGGGTCTAGGTCCATCCCATGCATGCTTCCTGGTTGGTGGTTCAGTCTCTGTGAGCCACTGTGAGTCCAGGTTAGTAAAGTCTGTAAGTTTTCGTGTAGAGTTCTTGACCCCTATGACTCTTTCAATCCTTTCTTCTTCTCTTCCACAAGATTTGTCACACTGCAGCTAATGTATAGCTGTGGGTCTCCAGGTCTGCTTCCATCAGCTGCCTGTTTAAGACACTCAGAGGCTACACTCTGGTCTGCATATATAGCAGAATATGAAAAATCATGTCAGGGGTTGGCTCTTTCTCATGATATGGGACTCAAGTTGGGCCAGTCATTGGTTGATCATTCCCTCACTTTCTGCTCCATTTTTATCCCTGTACCTCTTAAAGGCAGAAACAAATGTGGGTTGAAGGGTTTGTGCCAGCTTTAGTATACCCATCTCTCCATTGGAAGTCTTGCCTGGTTACAGGAGGTGACCATTTCATGATCCACATGCCCTATTTCTAAGAGTCTTAGCTAGGGTCATCCTCATAGGGTCCTTGGAGTTTTCATTGTCCTAGATTTCTAGCTTGTTCCATAGATATGCCCCCAATCCACTGATTCCAGTTCTCTCTCTCCCAGTTCTCTCCCACGATACGCCCCACATTTGGTTCTTCCTATTCCCCTCTCCCATCTAGTTCCATCTCTCTGTCCATCCCAGATGTCTGTTTTGTTTTCCTTTATCAGCTGTAGGTGTTCTGCTCAGGAAGTTGTCTCCGGTGCCAATTTGTTCAAGGTTATTTTCAGCTTTTTCTTCTACCAGATTTAGTGTATCTGGTTTTATGTTGAGATCATTGATCCACTTGGACTGAGTTTTGTGCAAGGTGGTAGATATGGATCTATTTTCAATCTGCATCAAACATCCAGTTTCACCAGCACCATTTGTTGAAGATGCTTTTTTGTTACATTGTATATTTTTTTGCTTCTTTTTAAAAATTCTAGTGTCCATAGGTATGTGGATTTACATCTGGGTCTTTATTAAATTCCATTCATCAACTTGTCTATTTTTTATGCCAGTACCATGAGGTTTTTATTACTATTGCTCTGTAGTGAAACTTGAGATTAGGGATAGTGATACCTCCAGAAGTTCTTTTATTGTGCAGAATTGTTTTAGTTGTCCTGGGCTTTTTTTTTTTCTTATGAAGTTGAGAATGGTTCTTTTAAGGTCTGTAAAGAATCGTGTTGGAATTTTGATGAGAATTGTATGGAATCTGCTTTTTGTAAAATGGCCGTTTTTACTATGCTGATCCTTCTGATCCAGGAGCATGGGAGATCTTTCCATTTTCTGAGCATGTACCTTCTAGGAAAGATGGACTTCTTGGTTAAGAATTGGGGATCGGTTTCTCTACATCCTCATACCAAAGATCAACTGCTTCTTTCCTGTGCAGTAGGGGGCATGTTTCTGAATAAATGGGCAAAGGTAAATTCTTTCATAAAGTTTGGCTTGATTTTCTCATTAATTTATATCACATTTTCTACCCTTGAATTTTTGACAAAAACCCTACTATATATTAGACAGCTTTACTGTTTTTACTTATAAACACAATTTTAAAAATTTACATGTCAAGTATAATAGCAAACAAATGAACCACACCTAATATGCGTGTTTTCTGTTCCAGATTTTGATGCACAGTTCCAAGCTCTTGATCTGAAGTGGGAATGATAAAATTATTTTTTGCTAGGCCTGAAGAATTTTTTTTGGATATTTTATTTACATTTCAGATGTTATCCCCTTACCTCATTTCTGCCCCCCCCACCTAAGAACTCCCTATCCCATCCCCCCTCCTCCTGCTTCTATGAGGATGTGCCCCCACCTACCTCCCTACTCCCACATCCCCACCCTCGAATTCCCCCACACTCAGCATCCAGCCTTCATGGGACCAAGGATCTCCTCTCCCACCTATGCCCAACAGGGCCATCCTCCCTTATATATACAGCTGGAGCCATAGGTCCCTCCCTAAGTCCTCCCAGGCTGGTGGTTTAGATCCTGAGAGCTCTGGTTGGCTGGTGTTGTTGCTCTCCTCATGGGGCCACAGACTCTTTCAGCTCCTTCAGTCTTCACTCTAACTCCTCCATTGGGAACCCATTGATCAGTTCAATGGTTAGCTGTGAGCATCTGCCTCTGAATATGTCAGACTCTGGCAGACCCCTAAGGACACAGCTATATCAGGCTCTTGTCAGCATGCACTTCCTGACATCCACATCAGTTTCCACCTTTGGTGACTGCATATGGGATGGATACCCAGGTGGAATGGTCTCTAGATGGTCCCTCCTTCATAGAAGCTTTATTTATAGTAGCCAGAAGCTGGAAAGAACCTAGATGTCCTTAAACAGAGAAATGGATAAAAAAAAATGTGGTACATTTACACAATGGAGAATTACTCACCTATTAACAACAATGAATTTGAGAAGTTCTTAGGTAAATGGATGGAACTAGAAAATATCATCCTGAGTGAGGTAACCCAGTCACAAAAGAACACACATGGTATTCACTCACTGATTATTGGATATTACCGCAGAAGCTTGAACTACCCAAGATTCAACTCACAGACCACATGAAGCTCATGAAGAAGGAAGGCCAAGTGGGGGTGCTTTGGTCCTTCTAAGAAGGAGTAACAAAATACTCAAGGGAGCAAATATGGAGACAAAGTGTGGGACAGGCCTGAAGAATTAATGTTAGGAAAGAAAGCTCCTTAAGACTTTATAAGTATGAAGTCAGTGGTATGAGCAGATGTTTCTCCCTTTAGTATTCTCCAGAAAATTGGAGGCATTCAAACATTGAGACTTATAGTTATGTCTGAATCATCTAAGTCTAAAACTAGCTAATGCCCTGTATAGTGAGAATTCTTTTGAATGTAGACATTCTTAACACCTCAAATGTTAGCACCTTTAACACATGAACCACACTTCTTAGATAAAGGGAAGAATTCTAAATTTGAAAAAAAATAGCCTTTTTTTTCTTTTCTACGAGACATTGGTTTTGTTCTCAATTGGGTTGCTCTATCTTGATAGAAATTATGAGTAAATTAGAAGGTCACATGTTTACATCCTGGGTCATTGAGTGCCTAAGACTCTGTGCTAACAGACCCAAAGGCTCAAGCCCTAAGTCCCAAAAGCTGGACTTGAGGCTCTAGACACAGACTGGCAGTCTTAACTAATAGCTGCCCTAGTACCTGGGAGCTAATGTGATCCTTGGCTTCAGCAACAGGGAACACCAGGTAGCATTTCCTAATACTGATGCTTGTTCTATTGGCTTTCAGTTTTGGTTTTGTCTAGTTTTTCTCTGTTGTGTTCACATTCTTTTCTCTGGAATGGGAATATTTAGATATTATATGTTAGAAGTGTGTGTGTATGTCAGGTCTTGGGTGGCAGGGATCATGCTTCATTCATATGTATTTCTGCAGTTGAGCTTCTCCTAATACATAATACCTGATGTGCTACTAAGTTTGACTGATTAATCATCCCAATCAGCAAGTGAGAATGTGAAGTCAGATGAATTTGAATGATGCTAAATTTATCTGATAAGAATAGATAAGAACCACTAGCCTATCGTTTGAAGCAGTTATCTAAGTCTCAAAACTCAGATCAGTTAGCTAGGTAAGTCATAAATAATCTTGTGGTCCATACATAAATTCCTAAAACATCTCCTTGAAATTATTGGCGTCTAGTTTCCTCCAATTCTGTGCATTCAAAGAATAGAATTGACCATTGTCCAACAGTGTGCCTTACTGATAAGTCATGGTCTCAATGACATGGCTGTTTAGAAAGGTTCACGAGCACAGATCCTTTCGTCTTGTAAGATTACCTTCAATTGGTGCTTTTGTTTGTTCTTTTCTCTAATAAGATTTCTTTAGAACAATAGTTGGAATGACAACAAAAAAGCACTCAAAGTGACCTTGAACTAAATGCCCCCATTATCCATGGAAATCTTGCTGAAACTGCCACTACTCAATCAGGATCATTTTAAGAGTATTTTTCCAATTATGGGTAAGGAAGCAAATAAGTGCAATGTCCTAGTCCTGTATGATCAAACTCACTAGGCTGTGATTCTATGATTTTGAAATCTTTTTAAGCAAAGTTTTGTTTGTTACAACTTTCTTAAACACTATGTATGGTCTTTCTGGCTCAGCCTGGGTTTGTGACTTTGCATTTCTTTTTGATTGAAACAAGGTCTCATAGCTTAGGCTGGCCTGGAACTCACTATGAGCCTAGCCTGACCTAGATCTTACAACCCTAATGTGTTTCCCAAGTGCTGGAAACACTATAGGTGTGTGCCAGCATGTCCAGATTACTGTGATGTTTCAATTGTGATTTTTTTCATGTACCAGTTAGAACTTGTTCCTGTCTGATCTGTGCTTGGGTATCAGCTAGGGCTGATCATACTGTTGAGCAATCATCTCTGGGGTGTTTTCATCACACAGAACAAGAAGGCTGGCAGCCACTAAATCGCTCTTCCTATTTTTGGACTGTTTTAGGGATCACACACTAGTTGAACGACACAACATTTTTTTTAATTCTTTTGATTTCTGACAGCATATTTTACATAATCTCTCCAAGTTTCATTCACATATTACAATTCCCTCATTTGTAATAGAAAGAGAGGATCCATTGCATGTGTATGATACACACTACCTACCCAGGCATCCATAGGCATTGAGGTTGTTTCCATGGCAATGTCTGCTGTAGATCTCCTATTCTTTATTTTCCTTGGTTATCTTTGGATGGTGAAGAACTACTGTGAACATCTGTGTACAATACATGTCTTCTAATATAACATGCATACCATCATTAAGGGTCAATCATATCTCTCTTGATTCTTCACAAAAATGATATGTTTCTAAATAAAACTAAAGGGATATTCTGAGTATTAAGAAAGGGGGAGCTAGTAATAATAGGGGTAATTAAAATAACTTCACATAAACATGTTCTTATTATAGTCCACAGCTGTGCTTCAGTACTTTCTGTCAGACTGGTCCTTAGCAACATCTGTTTTTTTAATCTGTGAGACCCCTAAACCTGAATCCATAGTTTTAGACTATCATGACTGTATGTAATGCCCTGTGATTACACCCACTCCCATGGCCCCTCTACTTCCATTCCATTTCCACCAATCCCTTCCTTCTCTCTAGTTAGTCCCCTCTGCCCCCTGCATCTCTCCTTTCCTTTCCTTTCCTTTCCTTTCCTTTCCTTTCCTTTCCTTTCCTTTCCTTTCCTTCCCTTCCCTTCCCTTCCCTTCCCTTCCCTTCCCTTCCCTTCCCTTCCCTTCCCTTCCCTTCCCTTCCCCTTCCTTCCTTCCTTCCTTCCTTCCTTCCTTCCTTCCTTCCTTTCTTTCTTTTTTGCTTTTGTTTTGTTTAGGCTCCATGTATTTAGGCTCCATGCAGGAAGCCACAGTTCTGTGTGTTCGTGCTGTTTCCAGAGATGGCACATTCCGCTTGATGTGAACAGCAGTGGTACCAATAGACTTCTTAGGTAAGAAAGTTAACTGTGGAATTGGACTGGAGAATTTGGAGTGGGGAATCTTTAGCACACTATATTAGTGTTGAGAATAATAAACTTTAACTCTCCTCAAACACATTTACAAAGTATGGTTATTGCCCTAATTATCATATACTTTCTATACACTTTTAAATTTTGTTCCTGGTGATAATTTTCTAATCAAAATGGGCCAGTTAAAACCAGATGATCAAGATGGACTAGCAAGTCATCCAAATTTCAGGACGATTTTCTGTGCTCTGTGCCACAGTAGCAATTTGTGATCGAATTTCCTCTTCATTTGAGCTGAATAATAAAATTGACCCACAAACTCACAATAATTCTTTTGCCTAAATCCTGTTCTGCTATTGCTTTGCAACCATTTCCGGCATATTAAGTGAGAACTGGCTGAAGCAATATGACAACTCTGCACATGGAATGGAGCCCCATCACTATGAGACAGTGAAGGCCAAGTCAATATTCCCTCTGTTTTATTGAATCTGGAAGCAGGAAGAGCTATTTCTGTCACTGGGTTGATCTGTGGGTTGGATTGGTAAGCCACATCTTTGCATTAACTGTTGACCAAGATTTAGACAGGCTCTGGAGGCCACCCAGCCCTCTTCAGAGCACCATGTGGGTGCTGGCCCTGATCTGGCCGGTGAATGAGTGGAAAGGTCACTTTGCTGAGAAACCAAAAGCAAACTGTGATTTCTGCAGCTCCTGGGTCTTAGTAAGGCCCTGGGGAAGGAGCCCTCATGCAAACAATCTCCTGCTTAACACCTAGAGTGTTTGATTCCTAGCAAAGTTAAGCTTGCTTCTCGGCAAGCCCCGGTCTGCAGATGTACACACCTTAGAGGACACTAGTGCCTGTGTTCTCAATCATGCTATTTTGATACATTCCTGGCAGTGAGGCTGATGGTTCCATGGGGCCTTGATTCAGAAGGGAGATAGATCTCCATTTTGTCCTGAAGGAACTCACAACCTAAAGGTGGTAGCTATAATAACTTCAAGGAGGTTGTATCAGCCCTTCGTTGTATATTCAGACTTCTGTATGTGCATATAGGTTGCTCTGGTCTCTAATTCTCAGTGAGTCCAAGACTCTGGTTTGCACTTCTAACTGATGGATGTTCTTTCCTTAATTATGGTCATATGATGCACTTGAAAATTAAAAATGTGTACCTGTGTCCCATTGACAATGTACAATGACATCAGAAGCTTTAGGAAAGGACCATGGGCATTCACTGTTACCCTGTAACGCCAAGTCAGTGACGAGGGATACTGCTTCCCAACAATGGGAAGTCAATATATATTCTTTTGCAGTCATTTACCTTTAAGGAAATATTTTGCTCCTTTTACTACAGACTGATGGATGAGCCATTTACAAACACAGTGATAAATTGACTATGATTTTCAGGTTTGTTCATGCTAATGTATAAGGAGATGGACCCCAACCAGGATATTATCTATTGAGAAACAACATCTCTTATTGAGCCTTGATGCTGGTACTACACTGAATGTCAGGGAGTGCAAAATGTATGTGAGAATTTTGCTTGTTTCATTATGGCTTTCCTTATCAATAGCCATTGCTTCCAGGTGAACACGTTTACCCTTTCACTCCCATAACTGAATAAACAACATCTACATAATATTACTTTGATTATAAATTAGTCACATTATAACATTCTAACATATTTTCTAGTTACTAACAAGTTAACAGCTTTGTCCTGATTTATTAAACAATGTTCAACTATAGAATGATTCTCACTTTTATTTCATTTTTAAAACCATGATATATAACATTTAAAAAAATAGGCTTACTAAAGTTGGGCAAAGTGGTGCATACCTTAATCTCAGTACTCAGGAGGAAGGAGAACTGTGAGTTCAAAGCCATCATCGAATTCATGGTGAGGGTTCTGTCCCAAACATGTATATAAGTGGATGTGTGCATTTGTGTGTGCATGTGTGTGCGTGCATGTGTATATGTGTGTGTTTATTATAGTAGCCTTTGCATGCAACCAATCATTTGTCTCCAGTACTATTTATAATCTTATCCTCATTTTCAGGTATATTCTTAGGTCAGCACCACACTAAGACCTGAGATCTGAAAGTGGGAATGTCCACCATTCTATTCCATTTATTTTAATCCTTTATTTAGCCCTACTGTCTATAAATCACCCATGGTGGTCAGACCTCCCCTCCCCCAACACTGTCTCTTCCTGTCTGTGTCTCTTCTCTACTCCAGTTAACCTCTACCCACATTTATAAAGGTACGAGTAGAAGTTCTTTACATAGGGAGATATTTTGACAGTAAAAAACAAGACTGAGACAATCATTTCATTAGCAGTCAATTATAAGCCTTATTTATAATAGCCAGAAGTTGGAAAGAACCCAGATGCCCTTCAACAGAAGAATGGATGCAGAAAATGTGGTACATTTATACAATGGAGTACTACTCAGCTATTAAAAACAATCAGTTCACAAAATTCCTAGGCAAATGGATGGAGCTGGAAAATATCATCTTGAGTGAGATGACCCAATCTCAAAGGAACATACATGGTATGCACTCACTGATAAGTGGATATTAGCCCAAAAGGTCACAATTTCTAAGAATCTTCATATAGACCACATAAAACTCACATAGAAGAAGGAAGACCAAAGTATGAATGCGTTGGTCCTTTTTAGAAGGAGCATCAAAAGTTTCAACCAGAACTCCCAAAGTCTAAACCACCAACCAGAGAGCACAAAGGGAGGGACTCACGCACCTGTATAGGGAATTGAGGGTGACCTTGTTAGACTCCAGTGAAAGTGGAGGGCCAAGGTCCCCAAAAGTTTGGATCCCCTACTGTGTTGGAATTCGAGAGCAGGGAGATGGGACTGGGAGGATGTTTGGAGCACACCATCACAAAAATTAGGAGGAAGGGGTAGGGGATAAGGGATTTGGGGGGAGAATGAGAAAGGAGACAACATTGAAAAGTAAATACGTATAATACCCAATAAAAACCCCACACAGATAAAGGATTTTAAAAAAAAAAGGGAGTCTATTTATTTTAAATTAATTTCAAAAGTTTCTAGGAGATGCAAATTGGCTAAGATACTATTTTAAGCTCTCCACAAAAGAATTTAAATCTCTGTTCAATATTCTCAAGAGAGAGGTAAACCCTAACTTCCTCAACAGTTAATTGACAAAAGAGAGGTAATCTCACAAAAAGTAGAAAAAGCTATTTCTAATCGATATATCATATAGTCTGATTAATTGTCAGTGGAGCTATAAAAGTCCTTTGACAAAAGATTATTAATATAGATTTATATATCCTTAAATAAGGCCTTCATGACTCTCTGAGTGTGGAAGGAGCAACTGTTGGCGCTTCTGCCCTGATTTTACAAGAACTCTGAAAAATTGGCTTTAAAAACAAAAGAGGGGGAACGGTACCCCCTCAGAAGGAGTCCCCCTGAAATACTCTCCATCATGCCTTGTTCACTTTTCTCTCTCTAAAGCTGAAAGCTCATGGCAAATCTCTTGCTGACAATCATTTCATTAGCAGTCAATTATAAGCTTTCACTGAAGAGCAACTTCTACTCCAGAGTCTATAATTTTTAGCACACAGTTAAATACAACATAAATGGCTAAATACATCTGTAGTGTCATACACCAAATAGTGAGAATCTAAGAGACAAAAAGAAATCTGAGAGATCTACATGTGCCTCTTGCAACTGCAACAAATGAGGCGGGCATATCTCAGAGCAGGGAACTCAAGTGAATGAACCCATAACCCCGGAGAGAGGAGAAAAGGGAAGGCAAAAGGAACAACATTATGAAACCAGGCAAGTGTCCAAGGAAGAGAAGCCTAGGGAGCACAATTGTGTGTACAAGAATGAGAGAGGCTAACTTATGAAAAGGGATGTGTCTTGCAGGGGACTTGCAATTACACAGGTGAAAGAGATGGACTGGAGAAATGTTCTCCTAATAATCGGGGAGAGAAAGCTAGAGTGGAAGGCAGATGCCTCTAATGTGTCTTTCCCTCTTTCTGTTTCAAAAGAAAAAAAGTACAACTGCTATTCGGGAGCCAGACAAGCCACTATTTGAGCTGGCTATACAAAATACATAATTGACAGATAAGAAATAGGGTATGTTTTCTTTTCATATGTAGATGCACTATCGTGTGCAGTTCCAATCTTAGTAATTTGTGGATATGATTATACAATTCTTGGGCCCCATTGCTGATCTATTCTACAAGAAAGAAATTCTGTTCCCTTGTGCAGAAAGTTGTCACTGGTAACATTAATGTGGCATGTAATAGTGTTTGCAATAATATGTTTTATATTTTATCAGTGTAAAAATTTAATAATAGACAAGACAGAACCTTGCTAACTAGCATGGCTCAATTCTCTTTAATTTTTATAGAAACATTTAAAAGCTAAATACTTGAAATATGCTACCCTGAGACTTACAAATATAAATATAGTCAAGGTATCTAGGAACATAAGAAATCACTTTACCACAGTAATAACTAGGTATCAAGGAAATCAATACTCTTCACCGACACATGGTGGGTGAAACTGACAAATGCTACAGACTGATTAGGGAACAGCCCCCTTCATACAATGTGTACACTAATTGGTGAGTAAAGAAGGATTGTAGCCAGGCCTCATAAAAAAAAATACAGCCCAGAAGAAGTGAAATCACTTTTGTGTTATTTATTTTCTCCTTTCTTTAGCCCCCATCCTCTTTTCCTGAAACTCATATTTAACAGACAGGAGATTTTTATTCATTTTTCTGCAACCAGTGTTTTAAACCTCTGATTCAAGCCCAGGATTTTAGGTCATTTGCTTGATTTTTGACAGAACCTTTTATTACATTTTACTTATTCATTGAACCTATTTTTTATGTGTGTGGTGCTGGGGTGAAGCATGGTCTCACATACTGTTCTACCACTGGGCTGCGTCCTCAGGGCTACAGGATGTTCTACCACTGGGCTGCATCTGCAGCGCTACAGGATGTTTGACTTTATCTTAGGCTGTTTGTATAGTCTGGCAATGTGCTCCTTCTCGCTGCGTATGATTCCTGCTCCGGACTTGTACTGTTTTCCTAATTACCACTGAGATCGTTTCTTTTGCACTCTGGCATCTCTTTTTAATCTCTATTCATTAAAAAGTAACTTTGATCTTTCCTTCACCAGATTTCCCTCCAGTGCTGGGAAATCCTTAGCCGTTCTGTCCTATTTCAGCTTTTCCAGCAGGACCTTCTGCCCTGAACTTAGGATTGTTTGAGAAATAATCAAGAAAGGGGAGGAAAGACAAAGTTGGAGGAACTGGGAGCCTGCCTGTAATCTCATCTTCCCCCTACTTTTTAAATATTATGATGTTTTTCTCCTTTGTGTTCATTTTTACTGTCTTTAAAACAAGCAGATGAAGAATGGCTTTCATGTGGCTTCTCTGTATACTCTTGTTTTTTGTTTAGCCTCCTCCTACCCTCCCTACTCTTCCTCCTGCTCCTCCCCTCTGCTCTTGGGGCTTACTTCTGTGACCCTCAATTCCTTGAAGACCACTGTGCACTCAACTTTGATGAATGTGCCTGTCAGCCACATATCTCCATGGAGGTCTATGTGTGTACTGTAACTGTACAGGGAGTGGATTTACAGGGACACTATGAGACCTTGATACCTCTTTGCTGGTTAAAGCCTTGTCACAAGGATGCAACATGTGAAGACACTATTCACAGCTGTATCTGTCACTGCTGTCCTGGACACACAGGTGCTCAGTGTGAGGACTTAAATGAATGCAGTATCAGCCCCTGCCAATTTCGAAGGGAGAAGGTGCTAAGCTGTCCTCAGATCTATACGGACACATTGCTGGCCTGCCTTTCTCCTTCAGATACCTTGAAGGCTCCGGCCATGTTGTATCTGTCAGCCTGCATTCATAGACAGGAGTCTAGCGTAACTATCCTCTGAGAGGCTCCATCCTGAAGCTGACCAAAACAGATGCAGAGACTCACAGCCAAACATTAGCCTGAGCTTGGTAAGTCTTGTGGTAGGGTTGGGGGAAGGTTTGAAGAACCTAGAGGGGACAGGGACACCAGAAGAAGACCAACAGCATCAACTAATCTGTACCCTTGGAGGCTCTCAGAGACTGAACTACCAACCAAAGAGCATACAATGGCTGGACCTAGTGCCCCCCCCCCACCACATATGTAGCAGCTGTGCAGTTTGGTCTTTATGCAGGTCCCCAACAACTAGGGCTTAACCTGATTTTGTTTCCTGCCTATGGATCCTGCTCCCCTAACAGGACTGTCTTGTCTGGCCTCAGTGGAGAGGATGTATCTAGTCCTGCAGTGCCTTGATGTACTAGGATGGCTTGGCTCCCTGGGAAGGACCTCCTCCTCCTCAGTGGGGAAAGGAAGGAGGGATGGGGGGAGAGGCCATGTCAGTGGGGGTCTGGAAGGAGAGGAGGGCTTTGATCAAGATATAAGGTGAATTAAATTAATTAATGGAAAACAAACAAAAACCAAAGAGTTAGACCCTGGGAGACAAGGAATAAATTGTAGATTCGTTTGATTTGTTAGATAGAGCTTTGTGTGGCTGAACCATCACAGTAAACTTTACGTCTTGCCCTTGACCTTATGTAAGAGAAAAAAAATCTCCATCTCATTTCAGTAGCTGTTAATTTAGGATTGACAAATGTAATCCCACCTCAAGCATCATACAAAACCAGCTCCAAACCTGTAGGTATAAATGTAAAAGAAGGTACCACTGGATCTTTTAAAGAATCGGAACAAGAGTACACATTTGCAATGATAACCAAAGATCTTTATTACTGTCTTTAATTTCATACAATCACATTGGAAAAATAGTTGTGTCTACAAATGTACTTTCAGCAAAGGAAGCCAACAAGACAAAATATCGCTGTGAGTGATTATGGGAAAAAAATATTTACTACTGGGAATCAAGCACTCCGCTAAGCTTCTAGTTTACACATCCATAGCACAAGCAGAAAGGGGAAGCTCCAGGTTGGAAGTTGGGCTTTTCCTAGATGAAGCATCTCTGAAGAAGCCTTTGGGGAATGCAAATCCTAGTCAGACAGATGAATCCATGAGAATTGGAGTCCCTATCACTGGAGAAATACAATTCTGAAGATCCTTTTGTTAAGTATCTCTTTTATCTATATTTTTGTTATTCCCCTTAGATATTTTGCTTTATGTAACACAGCAGCCTATCTGCTTAGCATTCAGGCTTGTTCACACTGATTATCTGTTCTGCTCTGTTGAATAGCTAACTACATGCTATAAATAAACACATCAATTTTCCTCGATTGCTACCCTTGCAGAAAGCTTCAGATAATTGCAATTAATCTACTATCTACCTATCATTAAATATATTTTTATTTGAAAGAATATATAGCATATGAAATTATAAGCCTTTCATGAGCTAAAGATGAATTTTAGAGTGCTCAAATAATATTTACAATGTAAACATCACAGTTATTACATAAAGGAAACCACAATATTCACAACACATTTTATTTGGTTTTGCTATGGAAGTTGTTTTCTTGAATTAGATATGTAGAACTCATAATGTAATCACTTGGTTGTTTTCCTTCAAGAATTCTAGAAAAAAAGAGAAAGAATTAGTGCTTTAAACAGAAACAATTGTTACATTTGTATTATATTAGCTTCATTCACTCATTTAGTAAATATCAATTTTTCCTTGTCCTTTATCAACAACAGCCTCTGATGATATTGTGTCTGGCTGAGTCAAGAGAGAACTTTCCAGAACACTGACTGTCACAAAGGAGTGGGAGAGTGAAGAGGTTCTCTACTTAATCATTGATGAAGAAACATTTGTGGACTGCGTGTAGGAAGGCCTGCAGGATTTCTCCAAAGCCACCCTTCCATAATAAAGATGGGATCCAGTAAATGACCTTACATGTCACAAAAATAAATTTACCTGTATATTTTGCTGTCTGCCATATTCTTTATCTGGCAGAAATAGTCACGTAACAAAGCAATATTATTTCTTCTGGTGTTGGGCATGGAACCCAAGGCTTTTTTTGTAGACCAGGCAAGTGCTCCACCACTGAGACCCCAGGCTAGCTTTTATCCTTGATCCAAGGGATGTCTACACATGATAATATTGCTATGACATGCTCCTTACCCCATGTTTTCTTCATTGATAAAGACATATTTAATCTAATTGATGGAACAAAATGCCCTTGTAGATGGATTCTGAAAACTTGTTTGCTCCTGATAGCTCTCTTAAAATCTTAGATGCCCACACCAGAAATTAAAGTGAGACTGAGTTGTCTTTGATCCACACAAAGGACTAGCTGTTTTCCTTTCTTTGCCAAGGCTGGAATTCTACCTATTTTCTGGTATTAGAAACCAAGTTCTGCTGGGGCCAGCCATACTGATCCATTTTATCTTGTCTTGATTACTTCCATGCTAAGTGGTTGTATCAAAACCATCTTCTCCATAGCCCATTGGAGAGAAGTGTACTGATTTTTGACACAGCTATACAACATTTTTCCTCTTGCCAAGTATTGTGAGTGGGTTCTGATAAAATGATGAAATTCTTAATGCTTACATAGCTCATGAAAGAATATACCTTGTATCCACATTTATATAAAATCAGTTGTGAAAACCAGCCTACACTGCTTCATGAAAGAAAAAAATAGCACATTTTTTCTTATTAAAAAAATCTTCCCCAATGAATATTACTGGAGCTGCAGTGCTTCTATGCACTAGAGAGGTCTAACTTTGACTTTTGTCCCATGAAGTTTGCTATGTTTGAAAGAATATAATAAAACCCAGAACAGCTTGACATATCATAGTGGGCTTCTGTGATATTTCTTCACATTTAACTGAAGATCTAACAGGCAATCTTGGGACTACATCTTAAGTTAATAAAAACAGCATGACTTGAGTTTCAAAACCAAGATACTTTCCCTCAGAGATGTGACTCAGTATCCTCTGTGTTTGAATGTCATGTGGGAGAAGGGTAAATAGACAAGAAATACCCTACAGAGGCCAAATTCTTTATGGTTAACAGTACCTTTGCCAAGATGAGAACAGTGCATGTAACACCTTAAGGTGTTCATTGTGGTGGGCTCTGCCTCAGATAGAGGTGTTATGTGGGCTAGGTAATATCTCTGGGTAGAAGGAGTTTTAGCCCTAAGATATTTTTATCCATTGAATTACTCCTGCATCTATTCTTCATGGTAGCTGTGTGGACACAGTAAGGGTGCACAGGCATACTTACCTCTGATCTTCAGCTCTGCCCAGAAGACCCTTCTCATCATTTCTCTAACTCTTCAAGGAAGTCTGGAGAATCTCCCTCGCTGCTATGGAACGAACGAAAGGAGAATGCACATGTTAAAAATTTCAGCTGAAGGATGTTCCAAGGAAGCAATTATAACAGCATGACTAGGTAATTATTGATGCTCCGCAAGATACACTGGGGATCAGCAATGATCTCTGCAGCTAGTGATTGCCCATGAATTGTTCCAAGACCGTTGTATCTAAAATCAGCCTTATGGAATTATCATTTAGTGGACAAGGAGGATACTCTTGTCTGGTTTCAGTTAAATAGAATTATGCTTAATACTCACCATGCACACAAAGGCAACTGGAGTAAGAAGAGAGAGCACTAGGTTTCCTATCCTTGTGTCCAATATTTACATACTGTACAGAAACATGCTTTTAGAACTAGAATACACAAATGCATCATGGATAGATGTGATAAAACAGGGTCGTTGGATATAAATACGGTAAGGTTCCCTTGCATGAAAGCGAACACTTGATTAAACCACTCCCTGATTCAAAATGAACATCGTTTTAAACTCTGATGACAATAAATTCAAATGAAGGAACCTTTAAAAAGTAGAGTTTCGGGCTGGAGAGATGGCTCAGTGGTTAAGAGCAGTGACTGCACTTCCAGAGGTCCTGAGTTCAAATCCCAGCAACCACATGGTGGCTCACAACCATCTGTAATGAGATCTGACGCCCTCTTCTGGTGTGTCTGAAGACAGCTACAGTGTATTCATATATAATAAATAAATAAATCTTTGAAAAAAAAAAAAAAAGTAGAGTTTCCAGGTCAGCATCCCCAGAAATGCTGTTTTCTAATGGTTTAGGGCTGACATTTGTGTATCAGTATTTGAAAAGTATGCCAGGGAAGCCTGACATTAGCCACATGAAGCAGACAAAAGCCCACAAAGTGACGGAGAAATAGAGAAGTCTCCAAATAGAGTTTAACATTTGAAGGTCATCTATACATTTCCACGCCAAAGGGTTCCTTCCCCCTACCTCCTCTTTCCATTCAGGATGGAGTTCAAGTACTTCTTCACAGCCATTTGCTTTCTAAGGCGGGTGTAGTTATCTGTGAAGACCGCATCAGAGTGTCGTTTGATTGGCACAGTGTCTTCTGAGACGCTACTGCTAAGGAAAATGAGAGCAAAAACAATAGTTAAAATGTCAACAAGAAGTAAGAGATGAATTCGTATCTCTTCCCACTGAGTTCAGCTCAGCTTGACTAGTTCGCAAATGTTTACTACTTACTTAGGAAAAATGTATCTAGAGTCAACAAATACCCAAAACTCCATCTCACCCTGGGTGGGTCCAACGTGCTTTACTCAATGACATCTTATTATAATTTCTCTAAAAAAATTGAACATTATCAAAGAGTTTTGAGCCTTGAGCAAGGAAAATAAAATTCTAGAAAGAAAAATAAAATTTGTCAATGGAGTGTTTGTTTAAAAAAACAATAACAAGTACTCTTTACCTGATTCGTTTGCCAATGAGTGACTCAAGGTATTTTTTGGCAGAAATCTGACCCAGAAGTCTACTGTAGTCGCTGGTGAAAACTCCGTCAGCATGTCTGGCATTTCTAAGGCAAGGGAGCAAAGGCAATGATTTCCTGGTAACATTTTCTTTTAGAGTCATCCTAGCTTTTGAATGACAAAGAAATTTGCTCACTAAAACTTAAGCCTAAAGGACGTTCCCTAACATCATAGCAAAAGGAAAGTCCTGTCACTTGGAGCACCATATGAGATGTATCTGTCCAGCCCAACAGTTTGAAAAAAATGGGTCATTTTAGATATGTACTTTATTTTGTTCTCTAGTAAGATATTTAAAATGATTTTTTCTAATAAATATTGAACTTAAATTCATTTATAGCTTATATGTATTTGTGTAGTTATTTATGCTACCTTAAATAAAAATATATTCAATGAAAAAAATGTGTTAATTTGGTCAAGCTCACCAGTACTCTTATGTCTTTTGTTACTCTTTTCCATCAAATAATGGGGTATCAAATGTATTGCAATAGAGAAGATCTTAGGTCTACTAGTGAACTTTGTAAGTATATTAGAAACCTTTTTATACTTGGTCTTCTGTCTGACATCTTTGGTCTGTTCTGTAACACTACACTAGACAAGCAATTTCAGGAGTGGGCAGCACTGTTGAATCCCTTGACTCTTATAAGGAGGGATCTTTCCTTTACATCTGTTCCTTCATGGAATCCTGACTGCTTCCGGTTGATCTGAGATTTGTCTAATCCGAGCCACTGAAATGATTCTCCACATGGATATCTGAAGCAGTTGCTAGAGATATTAACCAGAGTGAGAAGTGTCACTAAAAAGCTATCCTTTTAAAAGATAAAACTATCGTATTTCATTTTTGAGATGTTTCCCAAATAAGATAAACAAGAGTGAACTTACCTGGACACATCATAATAGGGTGTGTCATTTTCTGCTAACGCATTCTGCAAGATGTCAGAGTCTGCTTTTAATGAGACTTGATCAGGGTCACCTGCTCCTTCAAACTGCATCCTGTCATCCAACCTATTAAGGTCAAAGAAAAACCCACTAGAAATGCAATACAGTTCTTTTCTCTAACATGGTATTTATGGTCTGACAGCTACTTAAAACAGGAGAACAAACTATTAGAACATACCCATTTGTAAGATAAGGATAGGATAACTTGACTTCATGGCTTCCATGTTTAATGAGGATATAAGTAAAAATTTTGTGTGAGCTCACAAAGATGATGTCATTCAACTTTTCTAAGCTTTCTAAACCAAACATAATTTCTACTTAATTCAATTCCAGTGAAGCTATAAGCAAAGCACATTGCCCCAGTGTTCTTCACTACGTCCATTTGTGAAGGAGCATTAAGAGAGAGAACAATTTATACAAGATATAAACATACAAAAAGCAAATATTAAACACAAAACCTGATACTTATTCATAGAAGTGGTGATATTTAGTATTCATTGTCCAAATACAGGACAGAAGCAATGTGCAACCTGCTTGTCTCTTTCTAGTTCCCTAATGTGTATCATAAATCTTTACATCAGCATGATGTATTTCTTTTTATTGATCAGCCCAACAGTTATGCACATTTGTGAATGGTTATTCCAATATAGTAAATTTAAGGAGTCCCTCTAGCTCCTCATATAGTGTGTATGAGCATATTTGGATTAGAGATACATGATGCTGTGCTGTAAGTTAGGAACAAATGACAAATGAAAATACAACCTACTTATGGATCCATGTGTATTTTTAATGTCAGTGCTCTATTAAAAGTGTGTGTGTGTGTGTGTGTGGTGTGTGTGTGTGTGGCGTGTGTGTGTGTATGTGGTGTGTGTGTCTGTGTGTGTGTGTCTGTGTGTGTGTGTGTGTGGTGTGTGTGTGTGTATGTGGTGTGTGTGTCTGTGTGTGTGTTTTGAACATTGAGGTAGACTTCCAAAGAGTTTCTGCTCTAGGGCACTTTGGTATCTCTGAGAGATGATGTGGCAGATAGTAAGAGTGGCCATCCATGAGCCTGAGGTTGAGCAGTCAGTGTGAATTCCAACATTCCTGTGACTTATGTATCTGCTGAGATAGAGGCATTGGGACTCTAACTGTCAAAGCATGATGTGGAGGGGGAGCACGTTATACAGTTTCAGAGAGAGCGTTAGTACTGAGAGACTGCTCACTTTACTGAGAGCAAAAGCAAGCAACCAAAGACGGGACATTCTGTCTTTAGATAATAGTGATCCTGTAGATTAGAAAGCTTAAGTATGAATTGACTCCTAACATAAGTCTATCTTATTTTAGGTTGAGACATAGCATGCTTTACACATATGAAACATAAACTTTATTGTATCAAATAGTAAAACTAAGAATTTTTTTTGTTCAAATAGAGAGTATTATGAAGATTGTACATATACTTCCTCATTATCCTTAATATTGGCAGAGAATTATTCTTCCTAGACCGATTTCTGTTCGACAGAATTTCATGTGTGTATATCTCATTAATAAAGTATTAATATTATAATCATTTTATTAAATATAAATTTAAATGAAGTTGGCAAGTAAACAGATCTTTTTTGTACCAGAAACAAAACTGACATGAGATGAAAATACATACAGAGTTGCTAGTTTCCTAACACTAGTTTAGAAATGGGATCCATCTGGTGTGCAAACCAGCCACTGATGTTGTCTTTTAGGTACTGGAAGTGAATTCCAGGGCCTAGAATAAGCTTTTTTATTTCAGTTGGAAATGAATTTGCTCAACACTACAACCAAAGCATTGAAACAAATACTATGTAATTTAAAATACAGCACTCTCCAAAATAACATGTGGGAAATCTCATTTAGATGCAGAGGGGAATGCCTGCCTACTTATCTGAACTGAGACCACACTTTTCTCGAATGAAACTTACCTCACTGAAGAAGGTGGTCCAAAGAGAGGCCAGGCCAGTGACTGAGAGAACAGCATACTGAAGAGCATCAGGAGCGCCAGGAACTGAGGCTTGCTTCTAGCTTCCATCTCAGTGCCTCTGAAAAAAAAGAGAGGGTGCTGGCTCTCCCAGTCACACTTGGCAACATTTTGGGAGGGTCTAGCAATACTGCCAAGGGCTCTTGCCTAGTTGATAAATGGTTGTTTCATCGTTAGGAAAGAGTCAAACTTACTGGCATAAGACTACTTTGTAAAATGTTAGTTTTCCAGCACTAGTTTGGAAATGGGATGCATCCCCAGGGTGAAGGCATTTGAACACTGGCTCAGCTCCCTGCTGTCTTTGCCTCCGCAGGCACTCAGTTGGCTTTAGCATCATCCAAGGCCACTCTTCTGTAGTGCTAGAGGCAACTAACTTTAGACTCGGTGTTTTGATAAAAGAGTTGTCATAGCTTAATGTCTTTTCCGTTGAAGGCAACGGCTTCATAGAATTCATTGGGCTTTCCCCCCTTGAAGCCATAATAACTGATTGATGTAAAACTGGGGTGTAACCCACATAATTATTCTTCTAGCCAATTATATTCTAAAGTTTGTGTTCACATGTACATATATGGATACAAAGTATAGATTTGTATCATTAAGGAAAAAAATCTTGTGTACATATTACATTTAAATTCTCATTTTTTTCTATTTGTTATAAATACCACTGAGAACTTATTTCTTTAAGCCAAGGCCCAGGCAAATTAATTCAAGGATAAAAGTTAATGCCCTTAGAGTCACTTGGCATTGGTACAAGTTTTTCCAGGAAATCAATTTATATGCCTTTATCTGTAGAGTCCATGCATCTGGCATTCAATCTATTCACATGTTATATTCCTAAACACTGCCTAGCTAACACACAGGTGTTCAAGGGTTCTGTCTCTTATTACCTATAAAGGTCACAGCACTTAAAAACTAAGTGATAAAGAAGGTGAGTGCTTTCTAGGTTTGACCTGTTTAGGAACAGAAAGAAAAACTCTTTAAACACAGGTTGAAAACCCCCAAAACAAATGCAGCAAGCTGAACACTTTGCTCAAAACTCCACACACAAGCAAACTCGTCTTACTTCATTTTAAAAGGTAATATTTAATGAAGGGTTAAGCAGGACTAAGAATCCTCAAAGCAGATAGTCCATAAGAGAGAAATTGAGGCATTTCTATCTTCATCCAGTGGCTTATCAATATTATTATATTTGACTATTGCCAAAAGACAAACACTGTAAACTTCTTTTTAAGAGAGAAAAATTCACAAACTCCTATTCAAAGTCCGAAAGGCAGAGAGAAAATGAAGAAGGGGAAGATTTTACTTACCCTTGGCTGTTTCCTTCAGGCAGGAGTCTTTCCCGGGTGTGGGAGCTGTCTAGGGTGCTGAAATTCTGCTCCGGAGAAGGCTCCACCAGTCTGCCCCTGATCCTGGGGAAGGGTTGGCTGTAGCTGACTAGTGCTCTGCTCTCCAACCTGACCAGCGTCTCAAAGTCCCTCATTTTATAGGGCTTCTGCTTAGGGCTGAGCAATCAGAAGGCTCCCCGAAAGACGTCACAGTAGTGATCCCACGGGATGAACAGGTCTTGAAGTTCTTATTAAATTGTCATCATGCCTGATTTATATACATTTATAGCAAACAAGTTCAAGAGAGAGGAAATGTACTTAAAAAAAAAACAAAAAGTACTGAGCTGGATGTGCACTGCTTTAATCTTTACATAGTTGTGATGAATTAGAAGATGATTATAATGTTATAGACAGGGCCCAGGGATTCCTTAGAAAATAAAGACTTTCTTCAGGAACAAATGAAGAAAACTTGTGTTTGCTGTGCTTGGAGTACAATTCCTCTTTTCCACGAAGTGTCAATGCCTTTAATGTTTTTTTTTTTTAATCTTTATGCTGTTTAAGTCTTCTTGAAACCTACTCTAATTGTAAAAGCAACCATGAATGATTTTGCATCTTTCTGTTTTTACATTTCTTTTATGTTGAGGCTAATCCTGGGATGGGGGTTCCATTAAGTGTCTAAGATGCTATAGTATACACGCTGTGTGTAAGCCATGGCATTGCCGCTCTTTCCACACTTTGTTTAAAATATTGTAATTTCCACACACTATATCAAATGTTCCAAAAATAAATAGTGGTCAGACTGTACTCCGGGGACTGGATCTCTCTTTCTCTTCAAAGGCATTCTACTCATTTTATGTCTATGCATAATGTTGACTCACTTTGCCCTCAAAACTCACCCTACTTCAGAATTTGAACATCCCCGACTACTCAGTCGCTTTACATAAAGGTGATTTCAAAGGATCAGATACAAGACCTTTGTAGAGCACCGCGATGAATCCTTAATTTCTTTTTGTTGATTTTACCCTCAAAGTAGCCTGATATACATTTAATTGGGACTTAATGTCAAAAATGCAGCTATCCTGAGAGTGTCACAGAAAGCAAAGACAATGTCCTTTCATTTAAAAGTCCCAGTGTGTGTGTGTGTGTGTGTGTGTGTGTGTGTGTGTGTAGTGTTCTATTACGTATCTCCTCAAGGAAATATAGCTCTTGATACCCTTTACTTTCTTCTCCTTTAAGAGTTTAGTATCTCCTCACTGCACTGAGGGCAGGCCGATGCACTGAGAGTTATCTTGCTAGGGCTTAATCATATTTTCTAATCCAGTTACAAGAAAAATTAAACGAATTAAATTTCAAATTGTCTGGAATTTTGTTGTCCAGCTGACAGGTCTGACTCAAGCCAGAGTTCCTGCGGCTTTAATTCCAGGAAATCTTTTTTTTTTTAACCAATTGTTACAAAATAGAGGTTAAAATGGTTTTCATATGCATTTTTTTTTTATCCTGAGATCATTGTCACCAAAATCCTCGGTGAAACAATTTCATTTAAGAGCGACACTGGGAAATAAATAGGTTAGGAATCACAGAGGACTCCATCCTGAATGAGAAGCAGAAAAATCACATCAGGGCTTCTCATCAGTTGGTCTAAGGAAACATACAGCAATCGTGAAGAGTAACTGTGATATATTTCTGCAATAATAAGAACAGTTTCTCTGCATCATCACAATAAAACAAAATAATAAAGAGAATTTAATTTTATTTTTACCTATTGAGGAAAATAGACTAAATCAAAGAATTAGTTCTTGCTACAAATTTAAACAGGACAGAAACTCACAGAATCACAGCGCCACCTGCAGTTTGAAGTCTCAACTTGCAGATTTTCATAAAACCACGTTTCTGCTTTGTTTTGTTTAAAGAAATAGGGAGAAAACCTGAGACCCGTTGACCAACTAATGTAGATTCTTTTTTCTTATGTTAACCATAAGGAAGATGACTATATTGAATTTGTCACGAATAATCTATTATTATAATACCCAGTAGACAACCCCAAATTTACTGTTTAGCTCTGCCTTTTCCTTATCTTTGAATACCTTCATTTCCCCACAGTTTTGTCAGATGCTTTCCCTATGCAAGCAAGCCTTGTCAGCATAGCATAGGAACCCTCACACATCTGTATAGCACAGGCAACATATTCCTGTCCCAAATAAATAAGCTGATGCCCGCAGTAGTTCTTTCATTCCTCTCATGTTTAGTAAAGGAGATCAGAGTGGAATCCCATTTCCTGAGGGTATGTCTTCCCATGAAGAGCCAGCCCTATTCTGAAATTGTCACCAACACTCTTGGTGCTAACATGTCAGGTAAGAAAGTAGCTTGTAAAGATATCAGCATCTCCTTTCCCACATCTTACCCAAAGGACCCAAAACAGTGTCAGAAAACTGTCACTCTGTAAATTAAAGGGAGGTCATGGGGAAGTGACTAGGAGGCTAAGGCAGAAATCCAAGTCACCCCCATTTTCTTTCTGCAAAGGGCTAGTTGAGCACCATGGTCACCATGGGAATGGATGGCTCCCTGTTGTTCTATGCCTGTGTCTGTGACACCTGTGCCTGTATTACTCATCTGCACTCAATCTCAGCTGGAAGACTTTATATCCTTGTAACCAGAGAGGAGTGAACCCTACATCTAGGACCAAGTAGACTCACCCCGTTGCCTTTTATGTCTCTCAAGTTGAGAGTGCCATTAATGTATTTAGATGATCAAAAGCATAAATGCATTTGGGACATATAAAAATTATAAACAATGTAAGCATCCATCCTCCTATTTTGTTGGTTGGAACATGGAAATGCTTGTCACATACGTCCATGCTGTGGCTTCTTTTGAACGACAACAAATAGCCTGAAACCTTCAAGTCCTGATGTTTCCTCTGATCCTTCATTAGATAAAGCTTTTTGGAGCTGGAGAGCTGACTCAACAATTAAAAGCACTGGCTGCTCCTCTATAGCATCCAGGTTTAGTTCCCAGTATTCACACGGCAAGAATAGACTTGTAATTGTTTTTTCTATTTTATTGTATTATTGTGATGTTTTGACATATATGTGTGCTAATTTTTTGACATGTGTATGCACTGTGTAAACTTCAAGTCAGGGTAAGCCTATCACCTTAAATATTTATTATTCATTTATGGTGAAGATACTCAAAGCAATTTCTTTCTGATACTGTCTGCCTGTCATTTGCTGTGGCACGGATAAAACGGTAGGCTATTATGTTAAACAACACAGGTAAGGCACAGAAAGACAAGAGGCACAGAACTGCACATGAGGGATCTAAAAAGTGATGTCATGGAAGCTGATTAGAACTATTACCAGAAACTTGGGCTCAGGGGGAGTGGAGAAAAGGTTGACACTGAGTGTTAAGGTACAGGTTAAAAGGTCTGGATTTAGAGACATGCCCCAGAAAGGACGGTGGGTTCCCAGCCCATCCTTGTCTGCTATTTGGCATCTTTTTAATGTAATGTGCTTTTCACCACGAGCCCCAGAACACTGGACCAACCAACTAGGATTAAAACCCATAGCATCATGAGCCAAAAATAAACCTTCCCTTTGTGTAAATTGATTATTTCAACTGTTTGAAGTTTGAGTTATTTACTAAAGAAATTTGAGTAACCTATCCTTTTTGCTTGTAATTCTTTTAGCTTTGACAATTGGAATCTCTTTTCAGAATTCTTATATTCTTGTCATACTGGCGATTTGGTGAAAATAGTGTTCCAGTAACAGTTAATTTTCTCTTTAAATTGTGCTATTAGAATTAGTTTAGTGTTCTCACATTTCTTAATGAATGTGATGGCTCATTTTAATTGTCAACTTGATCCATTAAGAAAGAAGCTGGGGCTTTACTGAGGCACAGCTCTTGGCATATTTGGAGTGTGTTTTGAGGGAGGGTTTATGGAGGATGGAAAACCCACCTGAGTGTGGGCAAGACCATCCCATGGCAAACGATACATACGGCAAGCAGCAGTGTTCATCTCTCTTCTGCTTACTGACTGCAGAGGAAGTGTGCTCAACTGTCTCATGATGAAGCTGCTGTGCTTTCCCTGTCATGAAGGATGATGAGTCAGAATAAACCTTAAGTTGATTATTGTTAGGTTTTTGGTCACAGCGATGAGAAAAGTAGCTAATTTAATTAAACATAAGCAACTGGAAACATGGTGATTTCAGGGACATGATTGCAAACAACCTCTCCCCTGACTCTAAAACATCATCAACCATCTTCCTCAGTGATTCAGGGACTCCTACAAAGATTATTCATTCCAGAATCCCCTTGCTTTAAAATTACAAAAAAATGTCTGTGCTACGAATTCTGCAAATCACTGATATATTGTTAAAGTTGTTTAACAGAAAAATTTCTGAAAGTAGATTTGAGAAAAGAGGAAATTGTAGAGAAATCACTCCATGGAGTTGTAAGATGAGAGAGTTTAAAGAGAGAATAATAATTCAAATAAATATAATAATCTTTCTTATAATAAAAAACCAAACTTGATTACCTTCACAGTCATTGGTTGTATATTTCTTCCCACTCCATGCCCACATCCTGAGTAGTCTTTAACCCAGTGTTCTCTTATGTTTACTGTTGGATGAAATGGGAAATAGTGATGTCTAGTGGTTGGCTTGACATTTCTGCCATCTACTGTTCAGGTGGATGGGCTCTGCACCATTGTATCCATTCTGCACAGTAGAAGAACTGGTGGGACGGCACCGCTATGCTCTGGGGCTGGAGGAAATTGAGGATCAGAGTGAGGACTACATGGTAGACACTTACACTATCTACTAGGTTTGAGACAGAACAGTAGAGGGCAGCATGGCTTCATTTTGTATTTAGATTCCATAAGCTACAGTAAGGCAAGTAGAACCAGTAATGCATGGGAAAGGAGAGAAGGCAAACCATTAAATAGCAGAAATTTAAATCTGAAAATGATTGCTTTTGCATGTGAATAATAGAAATAAAGGATTACACTTTGTGTGGAAACAGACATTTGGACAAATGCTTTACATCAAATGCTTAAACAAATGGTATGTGAGCTGTGACTATTTATCCTGCTACTTGGCAGTAGTTAGGAGGATCCTTCCCGGACTCTGTATCACACGTAGTATCAAACACAGCTTAAAAGAGACAGAAACCTTGCCACAGAGCTGCATCCTGGGGTAGGCTTCCCTTGCCATTGACAGCTGTGTGTTCTGGTCCATCTTTGGCAGTTCTAGCCAGTCTCTACTATTGACATCAGTGTCATCCTTAGACAAATCTTCAAAACCTTTTGGACAGAAGCATGGAGACAGAAAGGCCCCTTTTAGCTCCCAGGAAGCTGTCAGAATGATGAGCAATTGATTTTTGAAGCCTGTGGTTGAAACATAAACAAATGAAAATCTCATTCCAGGCCTTGATGTTGCCCAAGTTCCTTTAGGAGAGGAGGCGGCTGGATTCACTGCTGCTACATGTCCAGAGGAAAGGTCAGTGTGCTGTCAGAAGCCCCACACGAGATCATGACTGGGGATCTTGCCAGGCACGGAACAACTCAAGGCAAGTAGACTCAAGGCAAACACAGCAGCGTATCTCCCCAGCTCCTGTTGGTTGTCCCCCAGGAAAGATGCTCTGAACTTCTAAGAAGCACACACTGTAGCTATTTGATCAACCCTTCCCATCTGAATCCCCATTCTAATATCCTGTATCTGAATCATTTCATGGCAGTTCTTAGTCTAGGAGACCATTGTCCTCATCCTAACTCATAAAACTGCGGTTTTCAATTAGTGAAAAAAATTAAGATGCTACTGCTTTGAGAAATTATAACAACTCCACATCCAAAAAGGGTGGGCAATGTCACAGGAGGATAAAGTGGGGTATGGAGTCTTCTAGTGAACAACCCACTGAGCAGAGAGCATGCTGTAATAACAAAGGCGATAGGGACCATGGGGAAGAGAATACGGTCACATTGCTGCTTGACCACTAGGGTAGTTTTTTTCTGCAGGTCCCAGAAGATGCTGCCCAGTAAGTAGAATACTTGAACTCTGGAACTGGTGTGTGGGAGGAGAATCCTTCTTGGAAAGTTGTGGTACCCCTTCCTGCAAAACTGGGCTGCTGTCTGGAGATCTTGCTAAGGATAAGGAATTTTCTTCCCCCCTTGGGGCACCATTCCATCCCAGGTAAGTCACACTTGTTATTGGTGCTGTCTCTTTCTACTCTTGTTTAGAAAGTGGACAAATCTAGTAGCCACATACTGAAAAGGGAATGAAATGCAGGGTCTCTGATACCTCAGGGATGAAGCTCTGCCTCTTTCCTGGGTATGTAACAGTGTGTGTCAGCTATGTGGTCTCAAATTAATAGGAGTCTGGAAGGGGAGGCACAGAGTGTATCAGTTTGGGCCCAATTTGCAAATTACAAGATAGCCCCAACACCATGGACTGCATTTAACCTTTGGTATCCTTTTACTGTTTTCTAGACTGCTAGAAAATTGCTCAGAAGTTACTACATATGCTAAGGGGAATGTTTGGATGTGGTAAAACACTGCCTAGATTCTTCTACTGCTCTACAGCTAAAGTATTTATGTTTGGAGTATTGGTGGCTTATCTCAGCCTTGTTTAACTTATCCAGGAAACAATAATCAACTTGTTCAAGGCCATGCTTCATTACCCAAGCAGGTGGGGCGATAGGGGATATGACTCATAGCCAACTTGACTCAGCTTGGAACATCTCTGGAAGGTCGACATGGCTCCAGAATTCCCTGTGGCATCAGCTGAGGCTTTTATAAAAAGCTTTTGTGGTCCTGTTTCTTCTCTACCCAATCTGGCTTTCTTTACAACCTGAAGGGTTTGTGTATTCATTCCTGTCCTGGTTAGCTTTAACTGCCAACATAGCTTAGAGTGATTTGAGAAGAGGGCTCGGGTTGAGGAAGTGAGTTGCTCTTAGACCATGCATACATCTGTGTGTGTGTGTGTGTGTGTGTGTGTGAGGTGCAGGCATCTTGATAGTTGCTGATTGTCTTGGTTGATGGAGGAGAGCCTGGTCCACAGTAAGCACCATCCTTTCCCTAGGCAAATAGTCTTGAACTCTGTAAAAAAGGCAGCTGAGTGATGCTGACCTGTAAGTCAGCTAACAAGTTTCTTGCTGTAACTCTTTGCAATGAAATAGTTCATTGGTCAGAGGTAATGCCTGCGTGGGATAAAGCAAGTTCCTCACCTGATATCCCTCGGTGACAGAAAATGAACTTGAACTGTAAGATTAATAAAACCCTTCCTACTTTAAGCTGATTTGGGCCATGTTATTTGTCACAGTGTCAGATGAAACCAGAACAACTTCCCTTGCAGAAAATTGCCTACATTGGATCTTCACCTTGGAACCGTTCAGACATCTTGACCTAAACTACTGGCAGCTCCTTAACCTGTACTGTGAACTCCACTGGCACCTTGACTACATTCGGAACTACCTAGGAAACAGCTCCCTAGGTTGTGTCTGTGATGCTGCTTCCTGGCCGATTTAACTGAGGAGACCTACCCTGAGCGTGGCCAGCACCTTCCTGTTGAGTGGGTCTCTTAAGGCTGGACGCCGTTTGTGAGGAATTCGAGAGTGGGGGTAGGTGGGGGCACATCCTCATAGAAGTAGGAGGAGGGGGGATGGGATAGGGGGTTCCTGGGCAGGAGGCGGGGAAATGGGGTAAGGGGAGAACATCTGAAATGTAAATAAAATATCCAATAAAAATAAATAAATAAAGGGAAGAGAACAAAGCGTTCAGCCGCATTCATCTCTCTGCTTCTTGACACTGGACTCCTGTCAGGCACCTTCCATTCTGAGCGCCGTGCTTTCTCAGCCAAAACATACCCATCCTCCCTTCAGTTGCTTTTGTTGGAAATTTAGCCACAGCAGTGAGAAAAGTCACTAACTTTGCTCCACCCTTTGCTCAGAAGTCAAACGCCATAAAGAAAAACAAAAGCTGTTAAATTAGGAATTTCAGTGGTGTCTTGGTTTCATTCTGCCTTTCAGAAGCAAGGAGTTGAAAGGAGGAAATGGCATCTTGCGGCCAGATGTGGGCTCAGCTCCTCTGTCTGCGTGAGGAGAGTGCCTACAGACACTGGTCCACAGTCAAGATTGCCGGGCACACGTGCGGGGTACCGCTGCTGGCTGATTTGAGGCAGACAGAGGTGGCGAAGAAAATCCCCATTATCCAAGTCAGATAAACAGATTTCCACTTCACCATCTGGCAAGGAGGCAACTCTTTGTCTAATTTTGTGCAAAGGCAAGCTATGATGGACAAAATTATTAGGCTATGGAAGCGGTTATTATAGTAGTAAGCTAGGTACTCTTACAAATAAGGGAGATGATCCATGCTTATAAGGATAATTGAAAACATGAAGGTAAATTGTGTTTAGGAATTTTAGAACTTTTGGTGGACAGCAATTTAAAAAATGAAAACTATATTTAGTCTTCAGGTTAATTTAGAAAAATATGGTATACATATTTAGAAAAATATAATCATATTTATTTTATATCCTAATTATATTCCTAATTATATTATATACATAGATCAAAATTTTCTAAATATATATTATATTTTTCTATATATATCATATTTTTCTCTATATATATCTATATATATCATATTTTCTCTCTCTCTCTCCCCCCTATACACACACACACAAAATTACTTGAAAATTTATCCTATGTTTGACTCAGAAATTTCATTTCCAAAAATTTAGACTGATTAATTTATGAGCCTAATTAATTACAAACATAAATAATTGTGAAGCAAATTTAATTTCCTATATAAAATAATGACTTTGTATTAGAGCATACCTTGGAGTTAGCTCAGATTAAAGTCACCTAGCACTCAATCCAGGTGACCTTAAGGTGGCTTAACTTCACATCATCACCTTTCCTTCTACTTTGTCAAGTCAAACCCTCCAGTCTCATCCACCGCTCTGTAGCAGACTATCTACTGAGGCCTTCCCTTCCTTTCTGTTCCAGTCTCCTGTGGATCACACAGATTTTGCCCTCCACACATACCCTACCCCTCATTCATTGCTCTATCATTGAAATTGAAAATCTTCTACATGGCAAAGGGCATGATCCTTCAGACAAAATGGTAGTCTACAGAATGGGAAAATATTTTTGCCAACTCCATATCTGATTGAGGGCTAATATACAAAATACATAAAGAACACCAAAAAAAGTAGACATCAAGAAAACAAGTCCATTAAAAATTACATACATACCTAAACAGAGAAGTCTCCAAAGAGGAAACTCAAATGACAGAAAATCTCAATGGCATGTTTAACATCATTAGCCACCAGGGAAATGCAAATTAACTCTCTTCGAGAATTCATCTTACAAAGGTCAGAATGACTAAAATCAATAAAAGAAATGACAGCTTATACTGGCAGGGATTCGGAATAAGAAAATGTCACCCATCGCTGGCGGCAATGAAAACTTGTACAGGTACTGTGGAAATCATGTGACATTTCCTCAGAAAGATGTCAACGGATATACCTCAAGATCCAGCTGTACCACTCTTTGACATATACCCAAAGGATACTTCATTTTACCACAGATACACTTGTTCAACCATGTTCATCATTGCTGTCATATTGATAATAGCCCCAAATCAGAAACACCATAGGTAGATGTCCCTCAGACAGAAGAATGGATAGATAAAGAAAATATGGTAATTTACATAATGGAATATTTCTTAGCTGTTAAATGAAATCACAAAACTTGTAGCTAAATGGGTGGAACTAGAAAAAATATCACCCTGAGTGGGATAACCCAGATCTGGAAAGACAAATATGACATGTATTCACTTATATAGAGATATCAGCTGTTAAATGAACAGTTACCAAATTAGAATGTGTAACACAGAGGTTAGATAAAGACTAAGGAAGTAGAGAGGACAGATACACCTCCTTAGGAACTGGAATTCAAATAGGTAATTATGGTTGACTAGAAGGACAACTAGAGAGGGAACATCAAATATGGTGGGTAGGGTAGAGGGGAGCCGAGGGGGGAGTATAGGGAGAGACAGCTAAAATTAAGGTCCATTTGAGGAGTAGTTTGGAAACCTGATACAGTAGCAACATCCTAAAAATATGGGTAGTTGAAGTCAATCTAAATGAAATGGCCAAATAATGGGAGAAACAAAACCTCATCTTTCCATCCCTTGTCACCAAATGAAACATCTAGTGTCAGGATTGGGTTACATCAGATTGAATTGTGGTCTAAGGGTCCCGTGGGAACTCCATACAGCCCAGGCTGTAGTCAAGACTGTGTGTTGCTTTTCACAAATGGACAGCAAAGCCTCATTGCAAAAGACAACACCCACACAAACCACTGAACGTGGAGAAGTCAAACTGCTGCCTACCTAGAGCCTTCACCAAAAGAGAAACATAAGCACCCACCCTTTGATTTACAATGGTATTGCTGCTCACAAGTTATGCTAAGGTAAGGTGGTACAAAGTTTGTTGGAAGTGATCAGCCAATGAATGATTTGACTTAAGACCCACTCCATGAGAAGGAATCCTATATCTGACACTGCTTGGGTGACCCGAGACTAGATAGCTTAGGGACCTAGGGTAAAAACCAAACACTACGGTTCTTAAAAATAAAAGTAAAAAGAAGCAATAGAATGATTCCTAGTGACATTCTGCTATACTGATGGATCAGTGTCTTGCTCACCAATACCAGAGAAACTGCTAAGAAATACAGAGACCCACAGGCAGACATTAAGAAGAGTGAGGGACCTTGGAACACTCGGCACTAAATGAGGTGTTTGCTTCCAATCCCTCTCCTTGGTGATCAAGAAACCCTGCAGAAGAGTAATCGGTAAATGAGCAAGAGTTGGAGGGGAAGGAGGGCACCAAGGAAACAAGGCTTTCTAAATCAACAAGATCAACACACACATGAACTCGCAGACACTGAGGCAGCATGCACACGGCCTTTATGGGTCTGGACCGGGTCCTCTGAGCATATACTATGGCTTCACTTTAGTGTTTTTATGAAATTCCTGAGTGTGAGAAAGAGTGGGTCTCTGATTCTTGTGCCTCCTCTCGGGCTCTTTCCCTCCTGCATGGTCTAATTCCAATGTTAGTTTTTGCTTATTCTAGTTTATTCTATGTTATTTTTATTGTTCTCCCTTAGAAGTCCATTTTCTAGTGAGAAACAGAAAAGGGGTGGATCCAGGTGGGAGGGGAGGTGGGGAGGAACTGGGAGGAGTAGGGGGACGGGAAATCATAATCAGGGTATATTTTGTAAGGAAAAAAATATTTTCTGTAGAAACAAAAGAGAAGTATCTCACTTGTTCTGGTCCCTGCCTGGTCTCTGGCCTCCACTACAGTATCTACAATACATACATGGTCTGACTTGCCATCAGAAGACATTTATTTTACTTACGTTTATCAAAGTAAGTTATAATGTATTCAAGTATGGAGTACAGAATACTTATTCACTCATTATATATGTTGAAATGGAGATTTCTTAACCGTTGCCTTTGAAAAAGCTAGTTATCACCTCCTTCATGTTTTTATGGTGGATTGAGGCATATCACACAAATGCACACAAAACCTTGCAGGAACACACAAAAATATCATAATAAAAATTATATGTGGGTACTGGTCATTATTTCTCTTTACTGTGCTGTCTTATGTATTAAAGTTCCTATGTTTTAAGGATTTAAAAATTCATTTTATGTGTGTGAATGCTCTGTCTACATGTATGTAAGTAAGTACATCACATGCATGAATTATCCAGAGAGGCCAGAATAGGGAGTCAGATCCCCTGGAACTGAGTTATGGGTGGTTGTGGGCCACCATGTGAGTGCTGGGAATGGAACCCATGTCCTTTGTAAGAGCAGCCAGTACTCTTTCGTCACATGTATTTATTTTATTGAGAATTTCATAAGTACTATATTTACATCATTTCCACTTCATGCTTCTTTTCCAGCTCCTCCTATATCCCCCACATTCGCCTGTATCCCCTCTTTTCTTTAGTTATCATCATCATTATATCTATACTTATGGATATAGAAACACAATCTGCTGAGTCAATTTCACATTGTTCATATGTATATGTGTTTAGGGATGACTGCTTGGGATTGGGTAACCAATCAGGGGCTCAAAACCTAGAGTAGACTGATTCTCCCTCTCTTAGTAGGTATTCATCTACAGGTGAGGCCCCATGAGATTTCCCATACCTGTGTTGGCATGTCAACTGTTGTCAACATTGTGTGAGTCTTTAGGTGACAATCATATTGAAATTTCAAGGGGGAAATTCCTTGTCAGATGAAGAAGGCATTAATTTGTAGCAGACTTCCTAGTCCCTCACTCTTAAAGTCCCTGAGCCAGGATTTTCTAAATCCCAGAACTTTAAGTCAGGTAAATATCTGGCTACATAAGATGATAAATATACAGAATAGAAGTCATAACAACTCTGAGATTCCACCTCATACCAGTCAGAATGACTAAGATCAAAAACTCAGGTGACAGCAGATGCTGGCAAAGATGTGGAGAAAGAGGAACACTCCTCCATTGTTGGTGGGATTGCAAGCTGGTACAACCACTCTGGAAATCAGTTTGGCAGTTCCTCAGAAAATTGAACATAGAACTACCTGAGAACCCAGCTATAGCACACCTGGGCATATACCCAAAATATGCTCTAACATTTAACAAGGACACATGCTCCACTATGTTTATATCAACCTTATTTATAATAGCCAGAAGCTGAAAAGAACCCAGATGTCCCTCAACCGAAGAATGGATACAGAAAATGTGGTTTATTTACACAATGGAGTATTACTCAGCTACTAAAAACAATAAATTCATGAAATTCTTAGGCAAATGGATAGAATTAGAAAATATCATCCTGAGTAAAGTAACCCAGTCACAAAAGAACACACATGGCATGCACTCACTGGTAAGTGAATGTTAGCCTCAAAGCTCAGAATACCTACGATACAACTCACAGACCACATGAAGCTCAAGAAGAAGGAAGACCAAAGTGTGGATGCTTCAGTCCTTCTTAGAAGGGGAAACAAAATTCTCAAGGGAGGAAATATATGGAGACAAAGTATGGAGCAGAGACTGAAAGAAAAACCATGCAGAGACTGCCCCACTTGGGGATCTATCCCATATACAGTCACCAAACCCAGACACTATTGTGGATACCAAGAAGTGCTTGCTGACAGAACCCTGATACAGCTGTCTCCTGAGAAGCTATGCCAGAGCCTGAGAAATACAGAGGTGGATTCTCATAGCCAACCACTGGACTGAGCACAATGTCCCCAATGGAGGAGTTAGAGAAAGGACTGAAGGAGTTGAATGGGTTTGCAACTCAAAGGAAGAATAACAATATTAACCAATCAGACCCCCAAGAGATCACAGGGACTAAACCACCAACCAAAGAGTATACAAGGAACGACCCATGGATTTAGCTGCATATGTAGCAGAGAATGACCTCGTCGGGTATCAGTGGGAGGAGAGACCCTTGGTCCTGTGA
>NW_021604601.1:4942635-4947002 GCF_004785775.1 Grammomys surdaster | reverse complement strand
CCCTAATAGAAGCAGGGGTAGGGAGGATGGGATAGCAGGTTTCCAGAGAAGAAACTAGAAAAGAGGATAACATTTGAAATGTAATAAATAAAATATACAATAAAAAAGTAAAAAAAGAAGTCATAGTTTTATGAAACAAAAGCAAGGAAAACATCCCTTAGCTATTTCGATTTCAAGTGTTTTCTTTTATTCTTAGAACCATCTAGAGGACCAAGAACACATAAACAATTCAATATATAATAAATAAATGATTATAACAATAACAACTACATATTATAATTATAAATAATCATAATAAAGTTATTAAACAAAAATGGTTACTGACTGAATCATAAACAACCCAGATACATATTAGCTGCACAGCTGGTCTAGGTTTGGCGGCAGAGAGTTGTGTGCTTGTTCAGCTTGCCATCTTACGGAAATGGAACCATTGTGAGCAGATGTCTTATCTCAATAAAGACTTCTAGAAAAGAAAAAATATTTTTGATGTTGGTCTTAAAACTTCATTCTCTGTTCCTACAGTCATTCTTATTAAAATGTGTTTATGGCAAAAAGCAAAAGCACATGTACAAACTGAGTAGTGTGTAACTCACAGTTCTAAAATTTTATGTATTTTAAAATACAAATAGCATGTAACCCTCACTTTCATTCAATCTGAAAATGATTCTCTGGGGTGGAGAGTCGGCTCAGCTGTTAAGAGTGCTGGCTACTGTTCCAGAGAACCTGGGTTTGATTCCTAGCATCTAAATGGTTTTTCAGATCTGCCTGTTACTGTAGCTCTTCCTCAGGCCACTGCAGGTACTGCATTCCTCTGTTGCATAGACAGGCACAGACAATAAGAAAAAAAAATCGTTTGCTCTGGGAGGATTTAATAATTCACAACAACTAAATTGCAGTCTCTTGTGTAACAGAATAACTTTAGAATGACATATACATTTTCTTCAAAGTAACAGATATAAAACATGCATTATTTCATAGAAGTGCAGCTGTTTTATTCCTTTCTGTTTATTTTATGTTTGGCTTTTATTTTGCTTTGTGTTATGGTTACTTTTTTTTTCTTTTTTTCTTTTTTAGCTTTTTAAAATTTTATTTTATGTATTCAACATTGCTGTCTTCAGACTCACCAAAAGAGAGCATCAGACCCCATTGCAGATGGTTGTGAGCCACCATGTGGTTGCTGGGATTTGAACTCAGGACCTCTGCAAGAGCAGTCAGTGCTCTTAACCACTGAGCCATCTCTCCAGCCCATTATGGTTACTCTTATTATGAAAGCTTCCATTGTCAGCTTGCCTAAAATTGTTTAAACCAACTGCAAGTAAAGAAATGTGTGTGTGTGTGTGTGTGTGTGTGTGTGTGTGTGTGTGTGTGTGTAAGATAGTTTGAATACGCTTGTCCCAGGGAGTGGCACTATTGGAAGGTGTGGCCTTGTTGGAGTAGGTGTGGCCTTGTTGGAGAAAGTGTGTCATTGTGGGTGTGGCCTTTAAGATCCTCATCCTAGCTCCCTGGAAGCCAGTATTCTCCTGTTTGCCTTCAGAACAAGATGTAGAAATCTTAGCTCCTCCTACACCGTGCTTGCCTGAAGGCTTCTATGCTCCCACCTTGATCTGACAACATCACACAGACATACACACAGGCAAAACACCAATGCACAAAAAATAAAAAAATACACTATTTTTAAGAGGCCCAACCTTACTGGAGGAAGTATGTTACTGTCAGTAACTGGTAGACTCACAACCTTACTGGAGGAATTATGTTACTGTCAGTAACTGGTAGACTCACAACCTTACTGGAGGAAGTATGTTACTGTCAATAACTGGTAGACTTTGAGAGCTTAAGGTCTTGCCCTACTCCCAGTTTGTTCTCTCTGGTTCAGGCTGACTGTTCAAGATGGGAACTCCTATCAGCTCCTGAAGCCAAAGTCTGCTGGCTGCTGACACATGTCCTTACTGTGGCCCACTCATATCCGTCTGGAATTGTAAGACAAACAGAGCCTTCTTTCTATAGGCCACCTTGGTCATGGTGTCTTATCACAGCAACAAAGAGTAACTATACTCACTTAGTTCATTCTTTGCCATAAATATACATTTAGATGGAAATCATTTGAAAATACCATGGTTGGGTTGGAGCTATGGCTCTTTGGTAGAGTCTAACATGCTAAACTCTGGGCTTTCTCCCCAGGACAAGTGAATACATATATGTAATTTAAGATAATGAATCTGACTCTAGAATACTATCCTAAAAACAACAATAAAGCACCCTTTGAAAAACAAATTAATGCAAAACCAAAACCAAAACCACCAACACCACCCAATATAGTCTCATCTTCACTAGTGAAAATCCAGACATTGTTTGTGATGTATTGTAACAGATCATATTCTCCAGTCAAGGAAACTATCTACTGCTAGTTTCTTTTTGACATTTGTAACAATAAATGGAAAGAAAAAATAAAGTTACCACTATTATTTTATTACTTTTGAAAGTATCCTAAACTATAAAGAAGTTTAAAAGTAAGGACCAAAATGTTAACAGTAGTTGTAGTCCTGGAGGAGTCAATGATAGTACTACGTTTGTAATTTTAAATTTTTATTTGAGCTTGAGCTAGTTTTTTTTGAAATATCTGTTTCTTAAAATGTCAGAGAATTGATTTTATATCTGCCATCTGTAATGCTAACATTCACTATCTATGAAAATGGGGCTAAAATCAATTTTTCTCTCTTGGCTGCATTTTGCCTTACTAAATGATATTGTTTTATGTATTAATCTAAAATTATGAGCCCTCAGCAAATAGTAGCCAAGCTTGCTAATCCTTTTATGTTTATTGATTGTGTTTTAAGAACTTAATAGATACTCTGAGACATTAGCAGGGATTATTTGATAAGAAATGGTTCTGCTAGATAAGTGTTATAACTTCATTTTAAGCAAATGATTTGATTTTAATTTTAATTGGCACACTGTTTAATTGGCAGACACACTGAGCTAATGCATGCAAGTACAACACTTGGAAGGTGGAAAGTCTCCTGGTGACTACAAATTCTGGAGATTCTCAAGAAGTTTTCGGAATCCTTGGAAAGACAAAAGTCAAAATATTAAGGGAAAAGGATAGGAATATTTAATATGACTACTTCTACCTTTTGTGTCTCCTTTTATAATTGTTGAAAGGCACTAGCTGTCAAAATTAAGTTCTTTTTACAAAAGCATATAGCTATCCTTCCCCTCTGGTGCATTCCGACAGATATGTTCCATGCATTTACACTACTTTTATAATTATCTCTAGTATTTAAATAATGTTTCCTTGTGTTGATTCAGCTGTCATTTTCCTCCACTATTTTTATTGAGCCAGGGTCTTAAAAAGAAAGGTTGAGCTGCTGTATTAACTCCTCTCACCTCTCATGGCGAACCTTAGACAAAATGCAATGGCCTTGTACAGTGGTCTTGAGCATTTAGTTATTTCTAGGAGAAATTGGTGGAGATAGTTTTCTTCCAAGAAAATTTGCCTTTTAATGCGTCAATATTCTAAATGGCACAGAGGTATTATTTCTCTGCCCAATTCCTTTTTATAGGAAGTGGAAACAGAGCATTCCTTTGTAAACATAGTGTATAAGTGTTAAACCACACTGTCTTGGTTCGAATCCCAGACCTGCCATTTACACAGTATCAACGTTTAGAACCATATTTGTATAGATGCAGTTTTGTAGAGAGTGAGGGCCTAGATCCAGTAGTTTTCTTAATACACAAATATCTATCAAATCTCAGTTTATACACAAACATAATGATGCACTTTCTTTCTTGAAGCAGAATTAGAGTTTATTAAAGGACACTTTTAAACATAGATCTTAAGCACAGGTATTAAGAGACTATGAAGTGCTCAGAGAAAGAGTAAAATAAACCCAGTGTAGGAGTCAGCAACTCAAGGGAGACTTGCACTTTATTGTCTTCACAGCCACAGGCAGAATTGGAGTGACTTTTAAAGTTATTGTCCTTGTGAAGCTAGTAAGAGATTTAAATGAGGTCATAGGGCTGTTCCTGAGAGGCACCTGATAGGGCTACAGCTGAGAGCTCTAGATCTCAAGGAGATAAATAGAAAGTTGGGATATCTTCACTTTGGACCATAGTTAATCTCCTTTGAAGGATTCCCAGAAAATATTCAGGAGAAGAGTGAGGTCATATGCATTGAGTGTTTATGCCTGGTTTACTGCTATTTTAACATTGTCTTATCAAATTTTAAAATTAAAGTATAACTATTTCATTTCCCCTTCCCTTCCCTCTTTCCAACACTTTTCTCATTCCTTCCAAACAACAATGAAAACTTCTATGCTGCCCAATTCCTCCTCAAACAGATAGTCTCCTTTTCTTTGATCATGATCATC
>NW_021604601.1:4904979-4942535 GCF_004785775.1 Grammomys surdaster | reverse complement strand
ACACACACACACACACACACACACACACACACACACCACAAATATATAGAAATACAATATGTGCTAAGTCTGTTTGGTGTTGAGTCTGTCTATGGCTTCTATGTATTGGATAACCAGTTAGGAAGATCATCTTTCTCTCTCTGTCAGCAGTCATTAGTCCCCTGTAGTTTCCTGCCCAGGTCCAATGAGATTCCCCCCAACTCCCTTCTAAATTGCTACAGTATTGCCACTGTTAAGGTCTTGTTTAGGCAGCCACGTTGGTAGAAGTGCTTTGGGAGGAGCTTCTCTGCTATTTCTAGGAGACACAATCTCACAGCAGACTTCCTAGTAACTCATATGTTTGTGATCTAGCTGAGACTTTAAGAAACTTTTAGTCCAACTCTCTATCTCCGGAAAGAAAACTTTTAATTTACTTAGAGCTAAGAGTCTCACTAGACATGGTATCTCATTCATTACAAAGGAGTGCATCTAAGCAAGCAATTTATCTTAGCATGGCCCAGGAAATTACATTGCTCAAAGCCAGAGAGTCTGTGGATGATTTATTCTACTTTTTCCTTTGCAGTGTTCAAGATGGCTGGTGGTTATGCCTGCTTTAAAAATACTCACATAAAACTTACTAACATATGGCATGCTATATACTTGAACTCTCTGGAATTTCCTTTAAAGAATACATTATCTATGAAGATCTGTATCTTTCCTATGACTAAACCCTGTGCTTGCTTTCAAGTGTAATGAAGTAGGGTTGCTTCCCAATTAGCCTTAAATCACCATGTCAAGTTTCCCAAGAGAAGGTCTGATCTATCGTGGGTAGCTGATACTTGAGTGTGTGCTTTAAATTCTACTGTGACATACAGCACAAATTCAAGGCTGGTTATTATACACACTTGGGAATAGTTTTTTTTTTAAAGATATCTATGGAAGGTTTGAAGCTTCACTACATAGTTCCACCTCTGTAAAGCATAGTTTCTCAAAGCTCAGAAAACACATCCACGCCGAGAAACACTCACTAATGTGCACACATTGAAGGTTCTCCACATTGTTCTGGCTGACTCTCTTTGGGTTTTTGAGTCTACGGAAGAATTGGGGAAATCTCCTACAGTACCAGTGATGTGTTGCTGACTCAATGCAAAGGCACCTTTGCCTCAGTGTGAACATTTTCAATTGTTCTCCATGGTTATTACAGATGCCACAAAAACTCCTGCTGCAGGTTCCCCGAGGCCATCCCTTAGGGTTCCGTTACTACTGCATAGAGAACCTCTTTATGATAGATTCAATTACCCAGAACTCATTGATCTCTTAGGTGAAAGTTTTGGATTTGCCTAATGACAGCTGTGGTGTGTCTGTTCCTATTTCCTTTTCTAGAATAACAAAGACTATTTGATGGTCTGTGGTTTGTAAGATTTAGGGTGGAAGGCACCTTTGAGAACTAACCTCATTCTTCTCTACTTATTTGTTCTTGACCCTAACTTTACATTTAATTCTTATGTATGGTATTATGTGTAGAAGCATTTGTACATATAGTTCATCAGTGCAAAGAGGGAGGGAATTAGAAATAAATTGAAGAAACAAAAAAAGATAAAAGGTATTTTATTTTATAGGTTAGATCTCTTTCGATGTAAACAACTAAGTAGATAAAACTTTTAAGGGTTTAGAAGATTAAAAATATTAGAACTGAGCAGAAAATAAATGATGAGTGTTGTTTTGCCAATTTATTCAAGTCTTTAATGACTTCAATATACAAATTGCCAAACTGTTTGTGTATACAAGAATGCACCTTGGGAATTGAACCTAGGACCTTGTACATAGCTGCTGTAGCATTGAGCTATAACCCCAGCCCAGTATCTGACTTAGAGCATGTGAGGCAAAACTCCCAAGTATATGACTGGGGAATCCAAGTCACATGTAACACAGACACCTACATTGTGGCAACAACCACGTTATAGCCTCAGTACAGATGATCACCGACAGATAGATGGATAAAGAAAATGTAACAAAAAGGCAGAGGTACACACATGCACCCATGCTCGAGTACACACGCACACATGTGCATACACACACACACACACACACACACACACACACACACACACTATGGTGTTTAGCCTAAAAGAAGAATGTCATTGTGTCATTCATAGGAAAATGGATAGAACTGGAAATCATCAAGTAACAGGGAATAATCTAGAAATGCAGAAAAATAAATATCACGTTTCCTATGTGAGATACATAACACATCTATTTGTGTATTTGCATGTATATGTATATATGACACATGTATACATATTTATGACATGAATGTATAAGGGGCAATATTTCAGAAGAGGAAGGAGGCCAGCAGAAAGGAGAAGAGGGGGACAAGAGAGGTAGGGAGAATGAATGTGAGCCACGTACAGTGACAGACATCTATAAAGACATCATAAAGGAACCCATACGTTAATGTATAAAGGCTCTGTGTCATCAGCTTGTTTGCCACTGAGCATCAGAATGCATGGGTCTGGCAAAATGGTAGTCTATATGAAGGATGGGCACAGCCTACTCATTTGTAAGCGTTCACTTCAAATTGCCTGTCATTAACAGAAAGAATCCTCCGAGACAATGTCAAGGTTTCTGTTAATTACTTCCAATGTCCATTGGTTCTCTTTGAAAATGGGTTCTCACTATGTATATGAATGAGTCTTACCATCTTCCTTCCTGTGTCTCCTAAGAGCTGGGGTTGCAGGTGTGACTGTGTGCCACAGCGTTGGGTCCACTGATTTCTTAATACAATACAAGCTCAGTATCCAAGGAATTCATCCACTTACACTGTTTACAACTTTAAAATAAAGACGGGCTTCTTGTCAAGTTTGTTTCAACAATGGTAAGTATCTCCCTCTAGTGTTTCATGCTGTTCCTCTGCTTGTCTCTGAAATATGTACTCCATAACAATTCCTTTATAATCTCCCTTGTATGGTTTCTTCTGGAGTTTTACATAGGCCTGTTTTTTTCATGTGCCACAAAGATATTAGTGATAAATTTCCTTTTTAAATTTTCTTTCAGCAGCATTGCCTCATGGGCATTACTTAATTTTATAAAGCATCCGTAGATCGGGGCTCTGGCATATGTTGCTTTATTTTTAAAAACGAATTTCCAGTAAATGCATTTTTCGGCTTACACTTACGAAGTCAAAATGTCAAGATGATTCAAAAACAATACATTAAATTGCAAGTGAACTTTACAGATTTGATTTGGCAAAGATAGCGCAGATTCGATGAGACGGTGTGTCTATGGTCTGCCGGAGTGAATAATCAGCAGCCATTCAGGAAAATCACGTCAAAGGCCAGAGCCACAACGCTTATGTTAATACCTCAGGGTGGAATTAACTCAATAGAATGAAAAAAAAAAACCCTCAAACACATGTCAGAGCTTGTGGGAAGTAGCCCCAGAGAGTTCCAGATAAAGAAAATGTATGCATGGAACAGTCATTGAGAAAGCATACGTGAAGGGAAGGAGACAAACGAAGAGGACCCACATATGGATGGGTCCCCTCTCTCTTTCTACACAAGAGCATTAGCTACATTTTCCTCCTTTCCGGGTTTGAACTGGAGTGTCAAAATCCCAAAATGAATTTGCCCCAAGCAATGAATTTTCCCTTATCTGTTTCATATACAAATACATATTTTTTTTGACTTCAAAATCACTTTGGGAGGAATCTGGACAATAAACTCTATTCTTTGTACAGAAATGGGTCTAGTGAGGGTGGAGATTTAATCTTAAGTGTTGAATCTCCAAAATCCTTGAAATGGTATAATCCAGATTTGTAAACTTGGATACCAGGTGGTGACCTCTCAACCATCTGTGGGAATCCCATAACCCCTAGTGAATGCAATAGAGAACCCTGGTTGAGGTAAAGTATGGCCTTAAAAGTCACACACCCACACCTGCAACTCCAGCACTCAGGAAGAAAGATGACAAGATTCAGGTCAGCCAGTTCTACATAGTCAAAACTCATTCTTAAATAGAATCAATAGACATTGGTAGGGATAGTAGAAACTGACATTTTTATGGAGGATTCTTTTTTAAATTATTGGTTATTTTATTTATTTACATTTCAAATGTTATCCCCTTTCCCAATTTTCCTTCTGAAAAAACCCCTATCCCATCCCCTTCCCCTGCTTCTATGAGGGTGCTCCTCTACCCACCTACTCTTCTTCTACCGCACAGCCCTGGCATTCCCCTATGCTGGGCATCGAGCCTCCACAGGACCAAGGGCCTCCCCTCCCATTGATGCCAGATAAGGCCATCCTCTGCTACATATGCAACTGGAGCCATGCGTCCCTCCTCGTGTACTCTTTGGTTGGTGGTTTAATCCCTGGGAGCTCTGGAGGGCCTGCTTGGTTGATATTGTTGTTCTTTCTATGGAGTTGCAAACCCCTTTCGTGGATTTATTTTTGTTAATGACAGGCAATTTAAAATGAACTCTTGCAAATGAGTAGGCTAAGGCCATCCTTCATGTAGACTACCATTTTGCTAGACTTATGTGTTCTGATGCTCAGTGGCAAACCAGATGATGACATAGAGCCAAGGAGTAGTAGATTTTTATTGTTAGCCTTTATTCATTAAAGTTGGGTTTTTAAAAATGACATCTTCATGCATGTCTGTCACTGCACTGTCACTTTTATGTCAGGAGAGAAACTGAACCATGACAAGTTCCCAAACAGGTACAGCCTGTTTCTAATCTTTGAGGACACTTGTCCTTTGTCCCACAGATTATAAGAGCAAGATTGTCTGGAGACCAAACTGTCAATAAGCAGAAGCATTTGGAGTGACAGCTGAGCTCTGGAAAATGTCTCATCCTTAATGAGCAGTAGGGACACTTGGGACAGTGTGTCTACTTGATCAGTCATCTGGAAATGAAACCTACACCCTTGCCATGATTCAAGAAGCAAGGAAAAATGACAGAATCCTTATAAGAACAGTGAGTTTTATGACATTTTAATTTACCCATTTCCGGTCCTTCTTATCAGCTTTGAAAGTCATGAGAGTTGACATCATAGTGTCTGTTTAAACCAGCTGTCTCTCAGTCAGCACAGAGGTCAGAATGAGCTAAAGGAAGTTGGAGAGAGATCTGTGCTCCACATAGAGCCAGTGTCAGAACTGACCTGTGGAAGTCCCCATCCCCATGGCTTGTCTTACCTGGATCCCATTCAGAGCTCACTACTTTCAAGGGTCCCTTTCACCAATGGATTTGTTGAATTAACCAACAGAAGTTTAATTTTACAACTGTCAATTCCACATCAGTTGTAATAGGATGACCAAGACAGTCATGAAGAAAGTATGGTAACCATAGCAGCGGTTCTCTCCCTTCCTGATATTGTGAGCTCTTAATAAAGTTCCTCATGCTATGGTAGTGACTCCCAAACTATAAAATTATTTTTGTTGCTGCTTCATAAATGTAATTTTAATATTGTTCTGATTCATAATGTAAATATGTGTGTTTTCTGATGTTCTTAGACAACTCCTGTGAAAAGAGTTGTTCAATCCCCAACAGGGTCATGACCCACAGGTTGAGACTTACACAGGAGGTCTGGTCTACATAGGAGTTCCAAGACTGCCAAAGCTACATAATAAAAGCCTGTCTCAAAAATAAATAAATAAATAAATAAATAGTAAACAAAACCAAAATATCCCCATCCTTAACTGACTAGACTAGCAATTTAAGAATAGCTTGACTATATTTGTAGATTATTAATCATATCTTTTAGAAGCATTTACTCAAATAGATTTCAGATAGAAAGGCCTGATATTGTGAAGATCATTATTCTGCTTGCTACAAGTTCATTTAAAAATTCTATGCGAATGTTGGTAGAAATTATATTTTACAGGAGCCTAGTATAACTATTGTCAGAGAAGCTTCACCCAGCAGCTAATGGAAACAGATGCAGAGACCCACAGTCAAACATACTGTAAAAGCCAGAGGGTTCAAGGGCAACACAAGAAAAACCTACAGAATGTAGGAACCAACGTAGGTAAAAGATGTCTTAAAATAATGAGGCTTCTTTTCCAAAAGGAAGGAAAACTTCAAATCTATTAAATTGTATCCTTGCTGCAGTTTTCCTTCCTTCCTTCCTTCCTTCCTTCCTTCCTTCCTTCCTTCCTTTCTTTTTCTTTCTTTCTTTCTTTTTATTTATTTTTTAATTTTTTAATTTTTGGTGCTTTGTTTCTTTCTATGGAAAACTCATGAGAATAACTCATTGGTCTTTCTAGATAGTCATAGTAGGTACCTTAATATATATATATATAGTGTGTGTGTGTGTGTGCGCACATATGCATGTGTGTGAGCATGAATCTGTGTGTGTGTGAATCTGAGTGTGTATTGTGCATGTATATGTGTATACATGGGTGTGTGTATAAATGTGAGTATGCATGTGTGTGATGTGTGTGTATGTATACATGTATATGTGTGAGAGTGTGAATGTGTACATATGTGTACGTGTGCGTGTGTATACGTGTGTGTGTGTGTCTGGGGATGGAACCTAGGTTCTCACACATGCTAGGTGGACCCTCTGCTGCTGGGCTATATCCCAAGCCCTTTACATATTCCTTTACTTTCAACTTTGCTTAGCCATTTGAATTTAGATAAGGCTTATGATTGGCTTATGGCTAGAAGGTTCTGATAGGACAGAAGCCTGCCATTTGGTACGTCTGTGTATATTTCATTAGACTTAATTATTATAAGGAATGAATATAATTGACTTGACTTTGTGTCTGAAATCTTCTACAGTCACTTTTTATTTCTGTTATTATTTTCTGTTTCTATCACTTATCATAAGACCTATAATTTATATGTATGCAGGCCCATTTTCCTGAAAATAGGTCATTTGCTAGTATAATGTCTCATTAATATGCTTCTTCTGTACATATTTTTCAGTTTACAAGCTTTAGAAATAAAACAACACATATAAATCCTCTGCATTTTTAGAAACATTTTGACAGATTTTCATAATCCAACCTAGCATCATTTATATGGAACTAGGAATTTGACAGAAACTTGTTGTGCCTAATGGATAACTGAATTACCCCTGCCAAAGGAAGGAGGGAGACATTGTCAGGAGTCCAAATTACAGAGATGAAGAATTTCAACATGACTGACTCCTCTTTGCTTTTTCTGCTCTTTTGTGGGTTAGCTTAATTCTCTTTTCTTATTATTACAGAAGAAATGGGCTTTTAAACATCACGTCTTAAGGTTTTAGCCGTTTGCAAGAACTAGCCTTCCTGACTCCAGATTCCTAAACTTTCAGTAGAAACCGTGACTTGTACTTGGTTAAAAGCCTTCTTACACCAAGCAGCAGGATACATTTGATGCAGCAATGGTTCCTGCCACAGGTGGACAGAAGGCCACGGATAGGAATTCAGATTTGAGAAGTGACTGGAGGGAGCAAAGCAATGATCTGTGGTTCTCAACATTACCTTATTCTTCCACTGCCCGGTAACTTCTGGATTTATCTTGTCCACTAGCATGTCTTCATAATTCTTTCTTTCACTTTATAAAGCAAAAGAAGAAATAACATGTTAAAAGAATCAGAGGAAGAAGGAGAGGGGGTAGAGAGAGAACAACAGAGGAACAGAGATAGATAGATAGATAGATAGACAGATAGATAGATAGATAGATAGATAGGATAGACAGACAGATGGACAGATAGACAGACAGACGATAGATAGATAGATAGATAGATAGATAGATAGATAGATAGATAGATAGATAGACAGATGAGGTTGGCACTTGAATTCATGGCAAATTTTTAATAACAGTGTGATACAGTTAAATTTTTATAAGTATTTGCTGCAACTATCATATTAAATCAATTGTAACTGTGTATTGTGTGTGTGTGTGTGTGATTTTCATGTTATTAGATCCCTTTTTCTTAATTTTCCCAATTGTTTTAAAACACATATTTAAGGTATTCTCAAAAACCCCATACTATGTCTCTGAGGTGGCCATTATCAATCATCAAAATTCCATGTATTTTTTTGTGGAATTTTTTTTAAAAAGAGAGAGAGAGAGAGAGAGAGAGAGAGAGAGAGTTAGAGAGAGAGAGAGAGTTGTCAGAGAGGTAGATCAGAATCTCATGTATCCCACTCTGTGACAGAAGGTGGTCTTGATCTTCTGATCCTCCTGCCTTCGTTTCCCTGGAGTGAGGGGACAGATGTTTGTTTATGCGTGCTGAGAGGAGCTCGGGCCTTCAAGTGTGTCAGGCAAGTGCTGTGCTCACTGAGCTAACCAGAGCTGTCCTTTGTTGTTTGTCCTTATATTCAGACTCTTCGTCATGTTGTGGGTTTTGTGTTTATATTTTTCTATTATGAATACTTTCTGCCAAATTGTGTTATTGAATTTTCTAACTTTTCTCTCATAATGACTCTCCCATTGATCTTCTGAGTTCTTTCTGCAAACCGGATTGACTGTCTGCTTTGCATTACGTCAAAACTGTCTCTCAGATTGTTCTTCGCCTCTGAGGGAACATCTGCCTGTGGCCACCATAGACTGGATCAGTGCTTTCACTATTTGCCTCATGGTCATTGAGAATGGATGGCTCCAGTTTCCCATCCTCACTCTAGTTGGGAAATCAATTTAGGCACCAGCTTCCCACCGCCAGTCTTAGCCAAGCACCGGCTTCCTTGTTTTCAGTAAAGACTAGAACCACGACCTCCTGTCCCTAGCATTCTGGGAATCCCAGAGCGCCTATCTATATCTGTTTAACTATATCCATCTCTAAGGTTATTTTCAGTACCTGTACAGGCCTAACTATAAGCAACAAGGTCATTGGGATGCAGCCATAGATCTTCTGACCCACACCTTCTAGAACACAATCAGTTGATTTTAAAGTGTATCTTACAACAGCTTCCATAGATGAGAACTTCCCATCGCTACTTTCTATTCACTCATCCAAATAAGAAAGATTCAAGTAAACCCTGTCTCTTACATGGCCTGGACTGTGGGCTCCACTTTAAAAGTACCACCTACTATATGATAAGCTCTTTAGTAGGGCTAGAGATATGACTCAGTGGTTAAGAGCACTGGTTGCTCTTCCAGAGGTCCTGAGTTCAATTCCCAGCATCTTACAACCATCTGTAATGGGGTCTGATGCCCTATTCTGGTGTGTCTGAAGACAGTGATAGTGTACTCTCATATATATAATCTTTTTTAAAAGCTCTTTAGTAAACATTGTGTCTATACTGAAGAGTCAGAGTTGGCCATCCTCTTATTACAGCTAAGCTTGCTTTTCAAATCAACTCATGCAAGTGGATTATATTTGCCTACACTATCTCAATGCAGGAACACACCTAAGGTATATGAACCCCTGGAAAAATACTGTGTGTATGACATTGCCTTGTTTAAAAAAATGCTTTGCAAAATCCATGGGAGTGTGCAAGTGATTCTGCTATGAGTTCTTCAAAAGGAGAAATGGGTCTGTAGTTGCTTACCACTTTGTCAGTGCCCAAGAGAATTTATTACCCTGAATGAAGAAATGCAAAATCACATGCCAGCCACATACCATTCTGCTGGTCCCTTGCCACAGAATTCCATGAAGGAAATGAATCCCTCTCTGCGGGTGTCTTTCCATTTCCTTTTAGAACTGGGATCCTGACACAGAGGTGGGTTTTTAGAATTTATTCCTCCTTCCATACAATACATCCCTCCCATGGTTTCCCTTCCCTCCACTCCTCTCTACCCTCCCAACTTTCCCTTTCCCCAAGATCCACTGCTCTGTCTCCCTTCAGAAAAGAGCAGGGTTCCCAGGAATGTCAATGGAACACAGCATAACAAGGTAGAATAAGACTAGGCACAAACCTTCATACCGAGGCTGGATGAGGTAACCCAGTAGGAGGAAAAGCATCTCAAGAGCAGCCAAGAGTCAGAGACAGCCCCCACTCCCACTGTTAGGAGTCCTACTAAACCTCAAACTAACAACCATAATGTGCGCAGAGGACCTAGTACAGACCCATGCAGGCTCTGTGACTGACCCTTCAGTCTCCGTAAGCCCCTACGAGCCCTCACAGTTGAGTCTACAGCTCCTGTTTAGAGACGGGTTCATAACAGTCACAGTGTTCCCGGGGGCCCTGAACCTTGCCTAGAAGATGAAGAAGAATCACGTTACACGTGAAAAGAGAGAGTCCGCGGTTGGGATCCTCATGGGTGTCCTGCCCTGAGAGCACTGTCAGCCCTGGAAAGCACCCTACACTTGAGTGAGGTTTAGAAAAAATTTAAAGAATGTGTTCCCAGGAGAGGGTTCCTGTCTGCCACAGGGGTCTAACTGCCTGAGTCAGGGAGGAAATATCCTTAGGACACACCTTGAGGATGTAGTTCTCATCTCCTGTTATTTTTAACAAGTTTGGAGTCATTTTTTTCCAAAGTGTAGAGTCATGAAATGGTACATACCGCCTTCAGGAATGAGGATTTGTTAAAAGGAGACTGTGACCATTACTCCACGCCTCTGCCTTTCCAGTATCTTTTTCCTCTCAGAGCCACCCATACTGGCAAGTCTCTCCTGCTCTCTCCCTTCCTCTTAATTAGTTCAGGCCTCAAGGGACAGCAGAGTAAATTTGGTAAGTTGCGTACCATATTATATAGAACATTCTGGTTCAGACATGCAAGGCTATTCTATCAGGATTGGTCTGTCTAAAAAAAGAAAAAAATCAGAATTTTTCATATAAAAATTTTGTGCTTGACGGGAATGTTGAGGTCAATACAAGGATTTATTCTACTTTATTTAATTCTGAGACAGGGTCTCCTATAGCTTAGTATGGTCTCAGACTTCCTGTGTAGTTTATAATGACTTTGAATTCTTGATATCCCTGGCTCTATTTCCCATATAGGATGCATGCACCATAACCCCCAGCTATCCAAGACTCTCGGTACATTTCGTTAGACTCTTTTTAAAGGGCATACCTGATGTACCAGGTCATCAGACACATGGAAAGGGCCTCCTTGCTTTATGTAATTGCTAGCAGTGATGTGATGTGTTCTCTTATAAATAAATAACTAAAGTAATAGTCAAAAAAGCAGCTAAAATATTTTAAGTGCACACAGGCACATTCTCAGGAAAAACATTAACTTCCATAGTAAATACTTGTTACTGGTTGTTTCTTTCTTTCTCTGTTACCTTGTCTCTGTCAGATATTTTCATGGGGAAAAAAGAACTTGGTACCCTTCATTCACAAACACTGGACTACCAGATATTGTTACTCAGTGACAGTTATTGTGCTGTTAAAGTTTAGATCTTGTTGTATAATCCAGGCTAGACTCCAATTCATGATGAAATTTCTTTCCTTGGCCTTCTGGGTGCTGGAATTACAGGCAAGTACCAGTATACCAATGTCAACTAATGATCTTTAAACTCCCCATTATTTCTTCATTAGATATTTTATAGGCAAGCATGGTAGTGCAAGGCTTTAATCCCAGCACACAGGAGGCAGAGGCAAGCTGATCCCGGTGAGTTCCTGGATAGTCTGGTCTATACCGCAAGTTCTAGGTCAGTCCATGTGAATAGTGAGACTCTGTCTCAAAAACATTATATGCTTTTCTATTTTACATTTTAGTCTTTTAAATTCTTTACTTCTTGATTGAAAGTGTTTTCATTAGTCAAGAAATAAGCTGTGAATTGAAGTTAACATCAGTTTTATTTCATAATAAAAAAAATTTCAAATAAGACAATCACAACCACAAACACTTCTAGCTTTGGCTTTAATTTCACATTTCATGCAAAACACAATATTTATACAACACTTCTCTTTTATAACCGAGCCTGAGGATCAGGTAAGAATTCTGCCAAATAGCCAAATGACCTCAGCTCTCATTTCCTTCCTGCAGGAGGAGGTAGGAATGGTTTTCATTCCCAATATAAATCACTGATAAAAAAGCATGCCTTCCTCGATTCTCATGTTAAACACCGAGGATGACATACAATCTAAAATTAGCCTTGTTACTAAGCTGAAGTTCTCTCATGAAATCTTACCAGGACTGTACTACATTTCCTTAGGAACACTTTATATATTTTCCTTATTTTGCCTTATGTATGTTTTCCTTTCTTCTTCTCTTGTGTATTTATTACCAAGTATTTTGGTAGGCATTTTGAAGACTAATTTCTCTTGAGGAACAATGGGCAAAATTAATAAAGAAATGCTGTTGGCTATCTTTTGTGAAAGGAGTTATATTCTTGAACTATCTTCAGACACCATTAGCTGGGACCACTGGGCATCACTAAAAATTATGTACAGAAGAATAATCAATTGTACTTGATGTGTTCAATGTGAGGTACAAGATTTCTGAACAATCCCCCAGTGAACTCCTGTCCTTGAGGCAAAAGGAACACGTGGAGTCTCTGGTGTCCACATTAAAGAAGTCCCCACCTGTTCATGTGGAGTCTCTGGTGCCCACATTAAAGAAGTCCCCACCTGTTGATGTGGAGTCCTTGGGTAACTATCTCAAACAGAGACCTTTTAGTGACTTTAGCCTTTTAAGGACGTTAGAGATGGGATTCACAGAACATTTCCCATGGGATGGTTCCTGGGGCCTGAGATGACCCAGGAGGAATTGCCATCCAGAGATGCAGCATGTTTTTCACTGTGGATTATCTCAGTGGTTCTCAACCTTCCTGATGCTGTGAGCCTATATAATACAGTCCTTCATGTTGTGGTGACTCCCAACCACAGAATTATTTCTGTTGTTAACTTCATAACGGTAATTTTGCTACTGTTGTGAATTGTACCGTTAAATATCTGTGTTTTCCAATAGTCTTAGGTGACCCCCCTGTGAAAGGGGAGTTTGACCTCAAAAGGGGTCATGACCCACAGGTTGAGAACCGCTGCCCTAGATAAGTGCTTTCCTAGTTGTTGGAACAAAATTCAGGAAAGTAAAAAACGTTACTTGATGCTAAAGAAAACCTCATGCTTAAAACAAATAAACTGAATTTGCCATTGCTGTGGTAATGACATTACCCCAGCAGGCCTGCATTTAAATCCTCATACCCCTAAATCCAAGGGTTTTACATCAACGATATGGGTGACTGTACTGGGAAGAACTACAAGATGAATCTATGTGGGGAAAGAAGCAAGGTAACTGTCAAAATGGAACCATTCCTGTGACATCAGCACAGCTTGGCACCTTTGCTTGACTCTCATCCACAAATGAGTAGAATCCTGGGCTTTTAGAACTTCCGCTGTTCTATTGTCTCGTAAACACGCACCATGAAAGCGCTAAGATTCCAGGATGCCAGTGACTCAGTCGCCGCACAAAAGTAACATTGAAATTTCTTATTTTAGTGACTTTGGTTTGTCAGCAGTCTCGTGGGAAAGTGAATGGGGGATTATTACCCTATACAAACATCTAAAGTCTTTTTAACCTAAAACATACAAATACACATGATTTGTACATTAGAATCTTGAATCGGTATCTTTAATTCGATGCCTCACACTAAATCCAAAAAATACATAAATATAGGTAGGACTTTTTGAGAAAATACTTTTGTGAGACATAGTGAGAAAAACTTGTTCAAAAGAAACCGTGCCTTATCGGTAATGGTCAGCTTTTATGAGCCTGTCTACTTGGAAAATTACTCATTGGGGCCATGGCTCCCAAATTCTGTTTACCCTATATATCATTTTCTTTCTAAAAGAGACATTTTTTCTTTTAAAGAATTAAAAACAACGAAAGCCCAGACTCAGGAATCGGGAAATGCCTTTATGATGGATTCATAGGCAGGTGGGGGCGGTGGGGAGAGGCCCATCCGCAAGCTGTTGCTGGACCAGCGGAAGTCTGGCCGGCTCGAACTGTGTGTGGTGCTGATGGTAGATGGAGTGGTGGAGGCAGACAGGGTCATCAGCTGACTCTCAGTTTCCACCGGAAGTGGTGGGCACTGCAGGAAGGGATGGAAAGTCGAAGCCCTGAAGCTTGATTTCCTGGGGAAGGAATTTGCCAACTCCATGGAAGCTTGTCTCTGGAAAGTGAGGCTGGCCAGGCTGAGGTTGCTTCGCCGTTCATAGCCACTGTGGCGGTAGAACCCAGTCCTGTTGAGGCCATGGTTGTAGGAAGACCTGGGTCTCCTGGTAGGACTCCACTGTGAGATGGGCGCGCTGGCTCTTCTTCTTCGAGACAGAAAAACGAACAGCGCCCAGAGAAATCCTCCGATTGCCAGCCCAATCGTCATGGATACAGTGAAGGACATTATAAGGTCCTCTGAAACAAAGAATCAGCCAATAAACCAGTAGCTCTAATTTCAAAGACCTTCAGTTAAAAACACAAGACAGAGTATGAACTGTATTTAATTCATGGAATGAGTGCTGAATTTTAACATACTTTGAGTTAATAGAGAATGACCAGGATTCCGTTTACTCAAACAGAAAGCTACAAAGAAACATTGTTCACTTGTGTTTCTCTATCATCTTTAGAAATTAAAAAAGTCTCACGGGAGCTGGACCTTAACATACCAGTTTATCTTCCAGAACTGCAAATGTCCACAGCTCAGTTTCTTTTGAATTATGAATGTAGCTAATGTACCCCTTGGTAAAGAATGTCATCGCAACGCTATGCGTGTTTTTCCCCACTGTCTGCTTTGCTGTATCGCACTGATTTCTCTCACCTGCAGTCATTGTGGCGCCCCACTTCCTGCACACACTCTGAGGTAGGAAGTGTGGAGGTAAAAACATCTGGAGGGCTGACTGATTTATTTCATACTTCCTGAACACCCAGACTCTCAGATCCTTGACTCTATAATGACATGACCCATGCAGACGGCTCGCCTCGGGTTCCAGCTCATGTCTGTCACTGTCTGTGCTGCGACAGTGAAACCCCACCTCATGAATCGCCACAGACTTTCCATTGCATGCCAGCATGCTCCAGTTCACAGAGCTTGGATTTGTTCTGAGTTCCTTCTGCAGGCAAGTCATATATGTACATATCTTCCACTTCGCTCCAAGGAGGTGCTGCTTGGCTTACAACACCTCCCCCTTACAAATTGGAAACATATTCTCAATGAGTGGGATGGAGTGGCTGAGCCTCTACTTTGCTCGGAAAACCTCTCTGAATATTTAAAGCCCCTTTTCATATTGTGCTCAACACATTCTTCATCTTGCATGAGCCAATTCCAAATGGTGCTGCCTGCTCTCTGACACAAAGCCTGTCATTTTTTCCCCAATTCTCTCCACTTTCACAATTTTCATAATTTTCCTTACAGCGAGACAGGAATTTCTTTGAGGGAACTCATGTTTAGAGAGCTATTCTAAGTACTGCCTTTCTCATACAAAAATGAGTAACTCTTAAGTAAAAGGGCAAGGTGCATATTTAATTACCTATAAAAGGATTCTGCAGGCTGAATACTGGAAATATGCTTATGAAGCTTTTGATATTGGGGTCATAAGTGCAGATTATTTGTTTCCCATCCCATTAGCAAGTAGGGTCTATTCCTCTACTCCGGGCTATCAGTGCGACTCGCTTGACCAATGAGAGGCAGTGGAACTGAAGCTTTCTAAATTCAGGTCTAAATTACGAGAGAGACTTTCTTTCAGCTTCTACCTGCTTGGTTTGGGGATCTCTCCATGGTGGGCATAGGAATAGAGCCAAGCTAGTACAATGGCCAATGAAAGATACAATAGAGCTATGCTGTTCATTATCCCCGTGACTCTGACCAATAGCCTGCTACTATCCTTGAGGTGACACGAGGAGTGAATTGCTGTAGGTCATTCAGGTGCTAGCAAACCCTGTCTGTCTGTGGGGCAACCCAAAAGACCAGCAGAAAATCCATCTTGCTGACCCTTAACTGTCATCTAATTATCTGATTGTTTTTCTAAGCAACTCTACTTTGAAGTGGGAATTGGTTAGCAAATGCTCATTGATTATGCGGTAAAACAATGGCAGATCCAGCCCTATCCCTTTCCTTATTCAAAAAATATTGATGAATTTGTTGAATCTCACAGATTTCATTTTTTAAAGGAGGGGAGTTAAGGGCTATAATTGCCTAACCTTTTCACAGCTTATTGTTGTAGCATATAGAATATCTAAAATTCAGAACCCAAACAAATATTAATAAATATGTAAGTACAATCACTACTACCTAACTTTAGGACTTATGGTACCCCTTAACCTCTTGTTGCCATGCAGATGTCCTGTGGCAAAGCTGTCTTCATTGTTATTGGGAACATCTTCACATATGATCACATCAAAACTTTCTAAAGGGCTGGAGTGGTTATATAACTCAGTGGTTAAGAGGAAAGATGGCTTAGAGGTTAAGAGCACTGACTACTCATCCAGAGGTCCTGAGTTCAATTCCCAGCAACCACATGGTAGCTCACAACCATCTGTAATGGGATCTGATGCCATTTCTACTATGTCTGAAGAAAGCTATAGTGTACTTATATACATTAATTACATAAATACTTTTAAAAAACTTTCTAAGACACTTCACCCTAAACCCCAAAAAACCCCAAAATTCTTTATGAGAATGCTTTTAAATTGTAACATAATTTATGACAAACCTACTGATCTCAGCATTGTTGTTGCAAACTCTTCCTCACAAAAATAAAAAGTCCTGACATTGAAGTTCAATGTTCTTAGAGGTTTCATAGAGTCAGATATTGTTTTTGAAAATCAAATAAATATAATTGAACCTAAAATTTCATCTTACTTTTGTACAAAATGATTCAAGATTAACTTTATCAATGCCCCCGAACGTAAAATTCTCAATATAAAGAAGTTTTAGAAATTTTGCAATGTCTTGACAACAAGAGCCCTGAAAAGCAGCATTTTCCAAGACAAAAAGGAGAGAAAACCAAAAGGAATAAGTAAAATTATATAATATTTAAATTTATATAATACATAAATTTCAATATCATTACAAGACTGACCAACGTTCAAAGTCCAAGTTACCTAGAAAACAAGTAATGGAAAGCAATACTCCCTTTGAAGGCAAAAGGAACAAACTCTAACGTTGGTGAGATGTGGTATATAAATTAAGCATAGCTATACAGATATGTTTTTGTGCCTATATAATCAGTAAGTGGCTGGTATCTAAGCCCTCGGGGAGTGCCATCTCCTATTGGTAGCTGTATAATACACTCAAGGTGTTTGCCCTGCTGTGTGCCCCTAAACAATCATCAATACTGCCTCGAAGCTGTAGTGTGAACAATTAGTAGAGGTCGCCATCTCGTGGGCAACTCTTGAATTGTTAGTGTTTTTCATAAGTGATCCTAAAATCACTAGCTGGTTAATATATTCACAGTCCTGCAGTTGCAGGAATCCTTATGTTCACCTTCGCCGAAAGAGATCATGAGTTCTCTTCTTTCTAAAGGGTAGACGAGGATGGGTTCAGGGGCAGAAATGTGATGAAAAGACTTTGGGGGGAATAGAATTTAGGGCACAGAAATGTGAACAATTGCAATTGGCTGACTACGCAAAGCATAAATACAGTCTAGGTTTGTCACATCTGCTGGGAAATTCTCCTGAGGTCAACAACCAAACGGGATTGAGCCTTCCCTGGTCTATTCTGTGACTGCACATGCGCGCCCCCGTGTGCACCAGGAGATCGCAACGTTTCCAGCGGGCTCCATGGTTTATACTGCTTCCCTTTACAGCAGCATTTATAGATCCAGATGCCCTCTCTTTGGAATCAAGTAGTTAAGTCCGATGACACTATACGTATGTCCACACCCCAACCCTCCTGCAGAGCAAAAGCAAACTCCTAGAAACGGACTGAAGTCTCCTACCTGAAATGAGGTGAGCTCACCGTTTGATGCCTCTCGCCTGTTATCCACTAAATTTGCTTCTGATCAAGGCCTCATCCCAGTTCCTAATCTGTTCTTTCAAAAATGTGTTTGTAGAAACCTACATGGTTATTTTTTTACCTTGAATAGAGTAGTGGATAAATGAAGAAGGGCTTGGAAGATTTGGAAGTGGTTTTATCCAATGGTACTCGATCACAGTTCCCAGGACGTGGAACCAACCTGAATGTCCATCACCAGTTGAGTAAGTAGAAGAAACGGAGCCTATGGAGTCCCGAGTGACATTATGATAGTTTGGTGAGTGATAGACTGACTTTTTATAACAGTTCTTTTTTTCCTTCTTTCCTTCTCTTTCTTTCTTTCTTTCTTTCTTTCTTTCTTTCTTTCTTTCATTTTTTTTTATTTTTGAGACAAGGTTTCTGTCAGGATAGTTCTGGCTATCTTGGAACTCACTCTGTAGACCAGGCTGGCCCCAAACTCAGCTATCCACTGGTCTCTGCCCCCTGAGTACTGGGATTAAAGTTATATACCACCACCGCCCACTTGTAGTATCACCTCTCACGGTCAAATCCGTTTTGGGTTGTGTGTGTACAGTCCATAATGTTGGCAAAACCCCCAAGCAGTCAACTATCAAAATGAACCATATTACTTAGTGACATATGGCTGAGTATGTGTCTACGTATGAATATTCAGTATTAATGGAATATTATCACTGAACCTAAAAAAATAAAAAAGGAAGTCCTATAATTTAAAACAATGCAGACACTATGGAATCTGAAATAAGCCAGGCCCAGAATGGATCAATCTTTACTGCAGAATTCTTCAAATGTTTTTGTACAGTGAATATTAATTCACTGTAATTTTATAATAAACTATCAAGAAGATATGTCAACATAGTATAAATGACTTTTACCTGATAAGTTTGAAAATATAATTCAAGTGGCAAATTCTTGGAAAACACAAACTGTCATAACTAAGAACGGAGTCCATTGAAAATCAGAGTGACCTTCTAATGTTTAAAAAATGAATTTGAGGCTGGAGGAAAACTTAGTTAAGAGGGTTTGCTGTTCCTGCAGAGAACACAAATGTGGTTTCCAGCACCCACATAGACAGCTCACAACCACCCATAACTTCAGCTCTGGATGGATCCAGCACCTCTGGCCACCTGTATACACCTCCACTTTTATGGGTACCTACCTACACACACACACCACAGTTAAAAAATAACTTTAAATTATAAATGTGTTATTTTATAACTTCCAGCTAAAAGTATCATCTATGTCATATGTAATGCTACCACTAATGAGTATTTTAAATAATTAATAATTATCCAGTCCAAATTCTCCATAAATGCTTTCAGATAGCCAAAAAGTACTGAATACTTCTGACTTGTTTTATAAGACTTGCATAACACGGATACCCAAATCTAACCTAACGATAACAAGAAGAGACAATTCTCATGATTTCATTGCAGAAGTCTGGAGAACAGGTATTCACCAAGTACATATACTGAGCTCTTCCTCAATGTAAACCTTAGCTCGGTGGAGACCAGCCTGAATCTAGATCCAGGTGTTTTAAGGATCTATATTTGAAGAAACCTTGTTCTTCAAAGTCCCTAAGTAACAGACACAAGGAAATAATTAACAGGCTGTTCATATGCAGCAATGCAGACTTGTTGAAGAAGTTTTCTGTATATGCAACCGAAGAAATGTGCTTGAGGTGTGGACAATGTCTGCTTGCTCTTTTGAGAGAACATTATGGAGACCCATGCACAGCCCACGCCTGTTCTACCACCATCCCAACACTCTATGAGCATCTTATCTCATCTACTCACAAGACCCCTAAAAGCCACATTTTTCTACAATCCAGGGCATATTCTTTGCTATAAATTGAGGTATATCATTTGTTATAGATTGAAGGAATCATAGCTAAGCATACCTACCCCTTGACAGCCCTGGCTCCCTAACAAATAAGTTTGTAACCCTCTGCCTTCAGCTACCTCATAGCAGGGTAAGGCAATAGGCAAGGATACACAGTAATAGCTGTTTTACTGCTAAACTGCCAGATGAATCATTAAACAAAGGTTGTAGCGTCATTTTGAAAGTCAGCACTGAACTGCAATAACAAGGTGATTTGTAACCACGATGCTGTTTGTTGTTTGTTTCTTTTTCTGTTTCAGCTTCAAAACACCAGAAGCCTCAAGAACTCAAAAATACAGATTTTCGAATAAACAATAACAGGAAGTAGAACGTGTGTGGTTTTTCATGAGGAGTGTATAGACAGATTTTGGAGAGAGACAGAGAGAAAGAGAACGGCTTTACAGTATATAAACAATTAGAGCTCTGAGGAATAAGGGCATCCCTCCATCCCTCCATCCTTACTTGTGCCTCAGGGAACCCTGGCAGTCAGCATCCACTCCTAGATCCCTTGTGAATAGCATGTTGAGAGGATAACCCCCAAGAGAAGCCTGGGATGCCAGAAGGGCAGAACAATAGCTAGACTCCTGAAGTTCCAGTATAATGGAAGAACGTTAAAAGTTGTTTGTGCACTGAGATATGTGGGACAGTATTAGGATGAGAGTCAGAAGACCAACCACGGAGCCTCACAGAGAAGAAAAACCATGCTGCTAGTCAGAATTTCACAGAACACAAGAACCTGGCTTTCCATTAAAGGGCTCCAGCCATGAAGACAGGGAGAGAAAACCATCCCCAAAACAGCTAGGGCACACTTGTCACTAGATGTCAGCAGAGGACCTTGATCAAGAACTCTTGGCTCACTCTCCCTTGTACCTGAGGTCATCCTCAGACCTCAAAGGCTGTTTTCAACTTTAGGGAGAAACCCAAAGAAAGTGGGAGGTGAGTAGCCTGGAGTCACTGCAGGGCAAGAGAGTCTGTTGTATTAACTCAAACTTCTACATTGCTATTCAGAATCTTAAAGAAATCCTCCTCCACTCTGACTTCCCAGTTCTGTCTCTGTAATTTTCATATACAGATGTTCTGGCTAGTTGTTTGCATCTTTGCACTCATGCCCTAGTGGCTGATAACAGTTTTCCCAACTGCCCCAAACTCTCAGACAATGCCTCACACCTATCACCTTTAAATGTTGCCTAATAAGGTCAACCAAAGCTTCAGAGTAAATGAATGACAGAGAAGGCAGTTAATGGTCAGAAATGAATGAGCAGAATGTCATTCTTAGAAGTACCTTTTTGCCAGGCAGTGGTGGTGCACGCCTTTAATTCCAGCACTTGGGAGGCAGAGGCAGGTGGATTTCTGAGTTCGAGAGTTCCAGGATAGCCTGGTCTACAGAGTGAGTTCCAGGATAGCCAGGGCTATACAGAGAAATCCTGTCTCGAAAAACCACAAAAAAAGAGGTAGAAGAAGAAGGAGGAAGAGGAGGAGGAGGAGGAGGAGGAGGAGGAGGAGGAGGAGGAGGAGGAGGAGAAGAAGAAGAAGAAGAAGAAGAAGAAGAAGCAGAAGAAGAAGAAGAAGAAGAAGAAGAGGAAGAACCTTTTTCTTTGGAGGTTATTAGGTTTTCTAGGAATTGGTAATAACCCCCTATTTTTTCCTAAAAATGATTCAGAAACAATTTATCATATTTTAACTTCTATGGCATATTCTTATTCATGATCTCTTTGTGTAACATAATGATACTATATGTCAAAGCAGGAGTCATTGATATCTTTGATTGATTTATAGGCTTCTATCTGCATATGGAGGAATACATAATCACCTCCCAGAATGCAACTCTTTCAAGAGAGAAGTAATATTGTGGGAGGTGCGGTAAGACCAATTAGATGAATAAATGCAAGTCCATACATCAATAAATACTCCAGTTTTTGCCAGTGCTAGCCAAACTGTTAGAAAAACAGCAACAACGACAACACAGCAATAAGACAGCAGAAAGAAACAGAAGTATCTTGTGTGGACTCTCAGGTACCAAGAGCAATGTGGGTTCCATGAAATGTTGCGGTTCTGTTTCCTGCTGCCCTTCTGGGATGGTTTCCAGAGAAGGGAAGTGCATTACACAGAGTAGAGGTTGAGCAGCACGGTGCAATCATCTGCATTGCTGCTTGCTCTCAGTTTGCTGCTGCTATGGGGTAGCACCAGTGGTGTTACCACTTGCACCGTGTATAGTGGGTCTGACTGAATGATTGCTTTGAAAACAATGCAGACTGTCATCGCTGTGGTAACTGAGTATCATTACTTTTTTTTTTGCATTCCTTAAGTAAGCCTGAAAGTTATATTTTGAATTTCTTAAGCATGTCGATATGTTAAGTTTGAGAAGCTCCTACGAGTTGTTATGGTCTATGCCAGGTGTGTTTTGTTTCATTTGTTTTAATTCTCTTAATTCAAAGGGTCACACAAAAAGAGTCCTTTTGGAAGCAGATTCCACCGCACTGTGCGTGAGCTCTAAAGTACTATTTCGAGGGGACAGGTGATCAAGACAGATATCAGCTTAGATGCAAAACAGAATGAAAATAGGAAAGACTGACAGTTACATGTCAGGAAATATTTATATTTCATACACTAAAGTTATGATTGCATTTTATAGTTCATCATTTTACTCCAGAAATGATGATGGCATCTTTTACCTGTCTCACACAAAGCATCAGATGTATGTTTGGTCCACTGTTTTCCCTTTGATTTTCACCGAACTGTATCTACACGCCAGGAGAAGGGAGCAGTAACATGTGTCTTTGACACAGGAATCTTGAATTCCTTCTTAAGCACAGATGGATTTCCTTACTAAGGCGTCTAAATGCCAGGATAAAGGAATGGACTCAAAAAGTGTAAGATTTATTTTAATGAGTCATCTGTGCTCCAGCCAATGAACAATGAGTTCATTTTCCTATATGAACCCGGAGATTAACTTCAATAGTTTGAAAAGTCAGAACTGGCTTTTCTGTGTTAGTCTTTACTCTTGGGATGACTTGCCTTGGAATAATTTACAATTGCTTTGTGATGATAAATTGGCTTAGATGCAGCCTGGCTGTTTTCCTCATTTAATATAAATGAGGACAAGCAAATGATATTTTCACAAATATACCATTAGGCCATTCAGAGTTCAAAGTTTCTTTTCTCTTGATTTGAGACTTATTTGAGACATGAACAGCTTATTTTCCACTAATCTTATTATGCTAAACCTCTTAAAGCTTAAACCAAGCACATTAATTAATAAAAAATAATTAACTAGTTAATCCCCTTCATGCAAATAACTGTGGTAATAGATTGCCAGGACCAGGTTGCCATAACTGCACAGGGTCTACCAGATAGCTTCCAGAGCCCTGCTTCCAGGCACTGCAGCGAGCCTGGTACAGTTTTCTGAGATGATTAAAAACTCATCCTCAACATAATAGAGGTATAGATCTCCTTAATAAACTCCAGTTCTCCTTTAAGTTCCTTCTGGATTTAACTTAAATAATTTCCCCTACTTCTACATTTCTTCAAACCACAGAGACGTGGTAATGTCTTTGCGCATCCCAGTCTCTGCGTCCTAAATCTGGCCTGGAGTGTATGGTGATTTTGACTTCAGCACCTCCCTCCTGCTCTGAGACCTCTAGCTGAGTAGCCTTGGCCAAAGCACACTTCGATATTGTTTCTCTTCCTTTTGTGACAGGCTTCCATTGTAATAGTATATGCTATTTCTGCTTCATCTTTTCTAGATTCATAATTTCATTTTAATTCCACCTTACTCTAAGGCCATTCACGAATAGATTTGTTGTTTAAAATCACTTTGAAAATTAAAAAGACTAACACCGACAAAAACACAGACTTTGAAACCCTTTGTAGAACACCTCGGTTTCATGAAGTAAAATACAGAATACATCACCTTCAGATAAATAAAATGTAACATTCCAACAAAACCCACGTGTTATATTCCATTTGACAATGATGTGTACTTTATATATATGTATATATATTAAATTTTCACTTAAAAAAACTTATTTTCTAAACAAATTTTTTAACACCAGCCAAGCCTTATATGCCTGATTCTTCTTTATGTTTCTGTAGCTTATTCTGATGACATTTCTTGAATAAAATTTATGAAAACCATCACCAGACAGTTATGGCAATCAAACTGTCTTAGAGATTCCCAATGTTGTAATAAATTATGCAGAGAATTTCTGTGCACCTTAACAAGTTAAAAACCAGTGAAGGAAAGGTAGCTTACCCCAAAAGTTTTCTGGCCAAGGACTCCCTAAACTCGTTGTGTTATTAGCCATAATGTCCACAAGAAAAAGAAGCCAGCGTGTCCACAACAAGCAGTTTGATTCTATGCCTTTGTGGTTGAGCAAGAGAAAAATAATTTTCACGCAACCCCACGTATACTTGTGTTTACATAAAAGGAAGTAAGTGTATCATGTTTCCTGCTTTTATACTCGAATTAGCAACGGTTTTTCTTATCTTGGAATTCCACATGGCTTCCAGACACAAACTATTTCCTTCCCGTCATTTCCTCCCTCGTTACTAAGTGCCCTCCTTTCAGCCACATCCAAAGCTGTCTGGGGACAAGGGGCATTTTCTTGAATCCTGTTCCTTCATTTACATGCAGAGGAAGAAAGCAAGGTCCTTATAGCTGCCCCTAACTTCACCTTCATGTAATGCTGGCGTTCCGATGCTGAAAACCTTGTCACAAAGTCAGAGAGGGTTTTTCAGAAGCCCATACACACTCAATTACATTCTTTACCTAATATCTTTTGTTTATAAATTTCAGGTAATAAAATTCCTAGGTAATATCTCCCTGTATCTGGTATATTAATTCTAAAAAATATATTTGTTCTATTTATTCATATGTATTTAACTATGTTTATTTGGGATTTTTGTTGCCATTTTCACTGGGATTCAAATGTGTGACAACAGGATCCTTTCTATGTGAGTATGTAGGGGAATGAGAATGCAAGGCGTTCAATTATAGTAGTGGTTTAGTCCCTGGCCAGGGATGCTGTGATCCCCTGGCTAAGGACAATTATAGTAATTATAGTGAATGCCCTTCTTACCTTCATCATGACAGGGTAGGTCCTCTGTGCATCAGGAGACACTGAAAGTGGGGAAAGGAGATGCTAAATGTCACTTCCACCCAGTAAAATTCATCTCTAGGTTGGAAATCTGTAGTGTGCACTCTTGAGAACCCTTGCAGGAACTCTGGGGTGTTGAGGTGTGGTCAGCTGAGGTAACTCACCCTTCTGAATTCTGTGACACATTCCTGAGAAGGGCAGGGGCCCTAATTAGCAGCCCTAATTCTCAAACTATGATGGTTTCTGCTCATTTTAAAAAAATCAATTTTCATAGATTCAAGTTAACTACAAATTTACCAGAGATTAAAATATACACAACTGCCCATCTCAAAGAGAATGAAGCAATTACAGAAAACTTGAGTCTCCCGAGCAAGTAGGAGGACTCATTTCTATGATATTCTCGCCAGTGTTTATTTCTACGCTCTCCAGTAAATAATCAGGCTGCTGATCCAGAAAGACAAAAGGACTGGAATTTCAACGGTCCCTTTTAAGTTCTAGTACTGCTGACAGCATAGTACCTCATAAAAACTTGCTGTGAGTAGAGACAAGTGTATTGAAACTCTCCCCACCTGTCTAAGCATCAGATAGGGTTTCTAAGTTGCTGTACACACTTTAAATATATGTTTTATATAACCAAAGGCTACTTAATGTCAAATAAATTATACTCAAGTATTCCTAACTTCCTAAGATCTATTCAGACTGACCTGGGAGTGGGAGGAAGAACTCTGTTTTTGTCTGTGCAGGAATGGAGCTTATTCTGTCTCAGGGTTGGGATGGAAGCTGAGACTTCCTGCCATTGTTTCATGGTAAGCTATCCAGATTTTCTGCCAATACTTTTTCACTTTTGCAGATGGTCAGAGTCCAGAAGAAAACTTGCTTTCTGACCAGGGATCCATTTCTCTTGCGTTAAAAGCTTGTTCACAGCGTTGGCTCTCACCCCTGCTTATCAGTGGCTTGGTAAGGATTTGTATTTTTCCCTGGCACAAATCCACACAAGTGAGTGTTTGTGTCTGTGTGGTTTTCGGGTCCCATGATTTATCCTGACATAACAGGAAGTTGATTTTTTTTCTTTAAAAAAATGTCAGGTCTGCCTTTCTGTTTTTCATTGTTTCACAGCTTGGGTCCTTGAGTCATAAATGAATTTAGATGAATATTCTTACCTCAGACATTCCAGGAATCACTTGCTGTCTTTATTTAGGCTTCTCCCAGAAGTCAGTGCCTCAGTGGCTGTCCCTTGCCATGCTCTTGCCCTTGACCCTCTGTGACTATTTTATTTAGGACACTTTCCATCTCCGAGCTTTATGTCGTATGACTTAGTCAGTGTTCTATTGGTGTGAAGAGACACTATGACCGTGGTAACTCATAGGAAAAAAGGCAGTTAACAGGGGCGGGATTGCAGTGTCAGAGATTTAGTCCATTTTCATCACAGTGGGGAGCACAGTAGAGTGCAGGCATACTTAGCTCGGGAGAAGTAGCTGAGAGTTCTACATCTGGATCCAGATCAGCAGGCAGCAAGAAGAGAGAGACACTGGGACTGCCTTGGGCTTTTGAAACTCAAAAGCCCACTCCCAGTGACACACTTCCTCCAGTCAGGCCACACCTCCTTATCCTTCTCAAGAAGTGCTACTCACTAATGACCAAGCATTTAAGTACATGAGCCTACAGGGGCCATTCTTATCAAATCAACACACTGTATACAGGTTTTTGTCTGTTCAGATTGCTCCAGCAAAATCCCACGTACTTGGGGGAGACGATTTTAATGCAGCAAAAATGTCTCTTTTAGAGTCTGAAAATCTCAAAGTCTGGAATTCTCAAATTCAAGGTTTTGGCTGCTTTGGTGTCTATTAATGGCAATTCCACTTAAAAGCAGAGTCTCCACACCCTCACCTCATAAGGTTGTAGATAAGAAGACTTGCCACTGACTTCTCTCCTAAGAGAACTTACCTCACTCCTTGGGCCTTGTCTCAGGCCCCTCCTCCTAAAGCCATCACCCTTCCTGTATAGAACAGTAATAACAGTGAGGAAGAAGGTTTAGAAGGTGGGAGTCAGCCCTTCCTCAGAGTCTTGCTTCCTGTGTGATCTCATTGTGTGATACCTTCTGCCACAGGTGCTCCCCAGATAGCCCAATAGGCAGATGATGCTGTGGCCTTCAATCTCCAAAAATGTGAGCTAAAATCAACCTCTTATTTATAATGTATCCAGATTTAGATACATTTGTTATAGCAACACAAAATGGATCAGTTGAGGCAATGTATTTTATCTTGATACTGGTTTTCTATCTCCACTGGCTAAAATAACAACAGTAACACAATAGAGCTTTAATAAAGAATTATTAAATAAGAGAATATAATAATTTGAAGACATGTAACATGGAAATACTTCTGACATTCCTAGTCAGACTAGTAAATATGTCACAACGCATCAGAACAAAAAAAAAAAGGAAAATTCTATTTATAGGCTTCAGGATTTTAACGTTTTGACATAACTTAACAGAGCTGGGTTATAGAAAGGAGCATTGTCACGTGTTTAAGAGAACATGCACTGTGTCCTGTTTAGCATTTGTCTTTTAAGCCTACTGTGGGTTTACTGGCTCTCAAGCTAAACTGATGTAGGTGAGGTCTCCAAGCTGGGAGGTACTCCTAGAACATACAAGAACACGTCTGAAAGTTAGAAAAAATCTAAATCTGTTTAAAGAACTTCAAGTTTTAAAAGAAGTCATCCGAAGTCTAAAGGTAAATGAGAACACACTGCGGCTCCCCTCTTTAGATGTCTGAAAGTTCATCTTCCTCCTTCAACTTACTCTCTCTGGTGGGGAACGAGGGGGATGGCAAAGTTAAGAAAGATTAAGCAATCAGAACTAGATTATTTGGGTGAAAAAGGAACTGCTGGGTTAGAGGAGTTTACAGATTGCAATGGAAATAATAATAATAATAATAATAAGTTTTCAGCCTGTGTTTTATTTCACAGTACATTTGTCTGGTGGGGCTGCAGTAAGAGGTGACTGAATTGAAGTGAGGCACAGGCTAAAGCTGAAGATGAGGTGGACAGAGCCCAGGCGCCCGCACCAGAAGTCAGATCCCAAGTTCTACCCAAGTCTTTAGGATTCTCAACCCACGTTATCATGTGATCTGTGGAGACTGTTTTACTTTTTTCTTTCTAATTTAGATCCCCTTTGTTTTTCAGCTTCAGTCACTGACTAGAATATCTGGTACTACATTGGCCAGAAAGGAGACCCTTGTCTTGTTCCCCATCTTAGGGGAGATCCAGCTTTTGCTGTGGATTCTCAAGCCCATGATAGGATTTTAGATATGTACTGGATTATGTTGAAGCAAGGTCCTTCTATGTGTATTTTGTTGTTTTTACAGTGAATACCCATTGCATTTTGTTAGTTCTGTAATTGTTCAGGTGGCCTTGTGGCTTTTATATTTGTTTCTGTTAAAATGATAGATCACATTGGTTTCTTTTTCATAGGTTAAAGAATTACTGCTTCCCTAGAATAAGTCACTCCTGGTCACCGTGTCTAATCCATTCTGCATACTGTGGGGTTTGTTTCCTAGGATTTTCATATCTGTATTATTCAAAATGAGACATTAACTTGTAAATTTCTTTTTTGGGGGGTACTTTGGCTTTGGCAGGAGATCGATGCTGGGATCATAAGATGAATTTGTTTCACAATACTAGGGACTGAAGCTAGGGTCTACCATGGATTAGCCAAGTGCTTCACCAGAAAGTGCACAGCTTTGCCTTATCCCCAATCTTAGATGAAATTCAGTTTTTATTCATAAACTGTTTATGTCACTGAACCATATTCATAAAATGGTTTTGGAAAAGCTTATTCCACTTGGAGGAGAATTTAAAAGATATTGGTATTATTTTTAAATGTATAAATTCAATAAGTTATCAGGATTTAAAAATCAACGTGCAAAAATCAGTAGTTTTCTATACATAAATATGAGTAATCCAAAAAAGGAAATTAAGAAAATCATCACAATATCAATAAAAAAATCCAGTAATAAATTTGTCAAAAATTTGAATATTTATACACTTGAAATTTATTAAAATTGAATTTATACAATTGAAATTTATACATTTGAAATAAAACATTGGTAAAGGAAATCCAGTAAAGTGCAAAAAAATAAAAAAGACACTGCATTCATTAATTAGAAGGACGTTAGTATAATCTCCATCTTTTTGGATCATCTGCAAATTCAAGGAATCCCATGAATTTAGAATGCATTTTTTCTTTTTTCCCCTCTTCCTCTTCTTCCTCTCCTCATCTGCCTCCTTTTCTTCTTCTTCCTGTTTCATAGGCATTTTTTGTTGTTGTTGCTGTTATTTTGTTCTTTTCCAAAGAAGAAAGTCCTTAGTAAAAGTGGGAAGGTGATCTTACATGAGGAGACTTCAGGATAGAAAGAATGTAGCCTCTTCGGAAATTTACAGTCATATTTTAAATAAAATTCTAATTTTAGAAGAGTTTAGGTATACCTCATGCTTTATAGAATTTTGAGGCTGGGAATTTGTTGACTGCTTTGCGTTTTCCTCTGGAAAATATCTTTCTTCAGGCATGCTGGTCACAGATAACTCAGCTAACTGCATCAACCTGCATCTTAACATAGGCTGGGCCTGTGGAACTGTAGAGCACAGGCTCCTGATGCTGGAATTGCAGCCTGCCCACTGGGAATTTCACAGAAGCCTTGTTTACATCCTTCTGTCTCTAGGAGACAAGGAAAGTTGAGAGGCTCTCTTCCAGAACCTTGGCTTTTCTAGATTCTATTTTATTGTCTGTCAGCCATCTTTGGGATAAATATCAACTTTGGGGATGTTTTCTGCAGATTTAATGAGGTACAAGTAATAAAACTATGTGTCTAATGATCCCTGTAACGAAGACAACCAACTTACCCTTAGCAGGGGGACAGAAGATGGCTAAGCAGTTAAAAGCTCTTGTTGCTGTGGCAGAGAATCAGATTCAATTCCTAGGACCCATATGGTTGCCCCCAACCATCTGTAACCCTAGGACCCATATGGTCACCCACAACTATCGGTAACCCTAGGACCCATACAGGAGCTCCCAACTATCTGTAACTCTAGGACCCATATGGTAGCCCCCAACCATCTGTAACTCTAGTTTCAGAGGCTCCAACAGGTACAAATGTGATTGATGTATACACATACATACAGTCAAAACACCCATGCACATAAAGTAAAATAAATCAGTCTTTCTTTTGAAAATATAAGCAATTTATCTATTACCTCAAGAGTTAACCTTTTCCCTTGTATGTATGCAAGAATTCTTAAGCCCTAGCCTCTTAGGAAGTTTCACATATGTAGTAGAGGCCTGTACGTTTTTATTACTTGTTCATTTTCGTCAACTCCTCCCAGATCCATCCCTACTTCCCTATTCCTTTCAACTTTGTTCTTCCCGCCCCCACATCCACCACACGTACACACATACACACAAGCACAGAGACACACAGACGCACACAACCTAGATTCCAGTCTGGGCTGCCTATATACTTCTGGATATGGGTCATCCACTAGAACATGTTATTAAATCTACCGGGAATCATACCCCTAAAGAAAGCCAAGTTTTCTACCCCTAAAAGTTGCCCATTGCACCTCAGTTAGCTGTGGGGGCTTATGAACCTCTTCTCACTCCATGTTAGAACGTTGACTGGCTCGATCTGACGCAGAGCTTGTACGGCCAACCACAACTGCCATGAGTTCGTGTCTGCAGTGGTCTATTGTTCTGGCCTCCCCAACCTGTCACTTTATATTTAAACCCCAACCCCGCAATACTCTCTTAGCCTTCAGAGGGGGTATGTTGTGTGATATACATGCCCATTTGTTGCCGAGCTTGTTCTCTGAACTTAACCAATCGAGAGTTTCTGTGTTAACCACTATCTATGTACAAAGAATTCTCCTGATGAGGTGTGAGAGCTGTACAGGTAGAGAGATTCTAACTTGAAGAGTACTATGTTGTAAGCGGAGACAAAGGAAAAGGTGAGGTGAGTATACTGAAGGTTTGGTTAATGGTGAACTAAAAAGAGGAAGTAAAGAGATCCAAACCTGGTCCTCCTCCAGTTTTGGGAGACGGGAACAGTAAGAGAAATAGGTACAGGAATGGAGAAAGGAACGGAACAAAGGGAAAATGGAGCTCCGGAGTGCATAACACAGTAAAAAGTACAACCGATAGGGGGCAATGTTGTCCGCCCCCATGCTCCCCTTACTGTATAGGTAAGAGATGACTGCAGATAGGGGATGGGTGTGCTGGGTGAAGACACAGATAATGGAATCTCTGGCAGATGAAGAACAGCTGTAGTGGGTAGGAGAACAAAAAGGAAATAAAAGGCATAAGGTCGCTGCATGTGGACCTCCTCTCCTGGCGAATCACTGCTGGTTCCTTGTTCCTGGTCCTGACTGCATTGCACTGCGTTTCAATGGTCCCATTCTGCTCTCGTATGGGAGCTCCCAGTCCCTCTTGGGCATGGGGTGTCCTGACTCTTTCTTTTAGGCTGTGGGTGCTGAAGCAAACTCTACCCAGCTGTAGTTAAGGAGTTCTCAACAGTGGCTGGAGCACCTGGTGGCCCTGCAGTGCCCAAAGCTCTATTTTCTATTTAGCACTCAAAGCTTCACCATCTTTGAGATGCTATTGATAGTCTTGGTGGCAGTCCCTGGGGACACCCCCCCCCACACACACACACACAGACTTTTTTTAAGTTTCTAAAAGCTATGAGTTTTGTAGATTTCCTGGTCGGACTGCTTTAGGCTAGTTTTCCTGGGGGAAAACACCACTGTGGTGGCAATATCTGCTTTAATGGGTGTCACCGGGGCAAGTCCTGTCCAGCTAAGGGTCAGAGGCTAGAAGAGGTTTGTTGAATTATTGATCTAGTTGACTACAGACCATGGAATATTAACAGATGGAGTGGAATCTCTATTTGTATGAGTGTGCCTGTGCATGCGTGCACTTGCGAGTGCGTGCACGTGTGTGTGTGTGTGTGTGTGTGTGTGTGCACATGTGTGGTTTCTGTGGAGATAAGAAGACGGCAGAAGATCTCCAGGAGTTGGAGTTACAAATGGTTGTGACTCACCTGATATGGGTTCTGGGAACTGAACTTGTGTCCTCTGTAAGAGAAGTGCTACTTTTAAAGACTGAACCATATTATACAGACCCAAATATTGTTATTTAGGGTGGATCCATGAAAGACAGGTCCATGTGGGCCGGCCCACACCTTCCGTAAGCACCACTTTTCTCTGCACCCGTTCTGCTTCTGACTTCCACATAGAATTGATTTCTAGCTCTCTCCGGTTACGAATATATGGTTTGTTAGATAGCATTTTAAGCATTATAGTTAATATATCATAGTAATAATATATTATAGTGATTATATATTATATGGTAGGATAGTTTAAAACATTATTGTTTTTACTTATTCAAGAAGAAAATACATTAACCCTCATTAATGTGGCCTAGGTTATATTTACAAGTCATTTACTCCCTACCCAGTTTTTGTTATTTCTTTAACTATTTTCCCTAATTACTTAATATCTTGTCTCTGATTAGCCCAGTCTTTAAGATCTTATATGTTTTTATTGCTTTTTCATTTTCAGTTAAATTTCATTCACTCTTTCACATACTAGGTAATGCTTTTATTATGAATTTATATTTATCTGGAGATAATCTATAGGACCTCTTTTTAATAATAAGCGTCTTATATATGTCTGGTTACTTTGATTTGGCGTGTAGCTGATGGTGACTTTGAACATCTGATCCTCTACATCCTAAGTGACAGGACTCTAGGCATAGAGCACCATACCCAGTTGTGTGTGTTATGTGCAGCTTTGGATGGCAACCAGGGCATGCTGTATGAAGAGAATGAAATCTCTCCCCAGCCCTAATCCATGGGAATTTTGAGAGGCAGGACTGAACTGTTTTCTTCTTGAATAGACTTGCATATTTTTCTGTGCTGGGCAGTGAATACACTTCTGTCTTGGGATGGAACCCTTTATAATGGTTTAGAGTTTCTCTACAAGTGGTGTCAATTCAAGCCCATACTTGCCTGGGGACAGTCAGTGACAGTCAATTCTCCAGTTAAACATGTCTTCAGAAGCCTCGAGCTGTGGCAAAGGACACATTCTTTTCTTCACTCTCTATCTACTTTTTTTTCCATCTACTTTTTTTTTTAATGAATCCTTTCACTAAAGTGGAGTCCTTTTAAACATTACAGCTTTCTGGGTTTCAGACTAAGTGTGCTAGGGGTCCTAGTGTATGTTTTTGTTTCTGGATTTTTCATGTTAAATTCTAACTTTAGCATTGGGAATTCAGCATTTATTTGTTCCTAAGCAACTTCCAGCACTTTGTTCTTAAATGACTTGAATTTCAGAATTTGTTGTTGTTGTTGTTGTTGTTTTTAAATCCTGTTTTTGTGTCTTGGTTTGTTGTTTGTGATCAGTACTTGCTTTTGTATTTATCTATGTTCTTTGTTTGCCTTTAGACATGTCTCTTACTTCCCAGAGAGTTTCAAAATGCATTTAGAAGCATTAATTTTACCTTGAATCCTACAAGAAATAGTAATTGGTTTAGAAGAAGAGTCGTGGAGAGAATCGATGGGTGTGGTGGGAGAAGGCACCGGCTCATTTCAGATAGATTTTATTCTATGCCTAGAATGAAAATCTGGTATAAAGTGATCCCTGTTTGACTGAAGAGGGGTTTCTAAAACTGTAGCAGTAGAGCTGTAAAAATCTCCCAGATTTAAGAAACATTTAGGAGATATACTGAGTATCTGTTGTTGCGATCAGACAGAGTTGAAAGAATATGAATTCTTTCATATGAATGCTGCCATGTGAATGGTACCCAGAGAAATGCCTGGGATAGGTGAGGGTGGAAGTCACTTGAGGCTATAACAGGCCATCTTTAAAGTGTCTGGGGGGTATGTTCATGCAAAGATTTTAGTTTAGCAGCTGAGTGGATTGTCTAGATTTCTAAAGGGAAGCTGTAGGCTGTGCACATGTCTACGGAGGAGCAGTAGGCTGTGCACATGAACCCCTTTAGGTTTCTGCGGAAGGAGATCATGATTGTTGTTTGTCCTTTGGAGTTCTCGAAGAGATGGCGTTGAGATGTTCCCTTGAGCTTTAAAAAGCACTGGAATTTAGAAGTTAGGTAAAGGCAGATGATGCTGAAAGATAGGAAAAGTTAGTAACCAAAGAAAAAGGCCCAGAAGGATGTCCTTGGAAGATAAGAAGAAAGAATGCCTTAAAAAGAACAGAGCCCTTGGGTGTAAGAGCAGTGTCCTGTCAGAAGAGATCCTTTAGCACTGTGTCTTCCTATTTCTGGCTTTTACATTCTTTCCACCTCTTCTTCCTTGCTGTGTTCAGAGCCTCAGATAGGTGATCCAGAGGACCTATGTGAGGCTGAGTGTTCAGCAGGCACTTGCTCCCTTCACAAGATTGGACCCATCAACATTACATCATTGGTGGAGGAGGGCTCATAAGACCCTGCCTCCCAGAGGAGCTAGAGACAGTTTATTGGGGAAGAAATTATGTCACCCAATAGTGTGGCCACTCATACTCTGCCCACAGTCAAATAGTAACCCTCACCTGCGTACACTGAGACAATCTTTGTTAAATGCCATGGGTCACACACATACAAAAGACACGAAGGCTTGGGTAGAGGAAGAAAATGCTTGATGGGAAATGAAGGGAAGTAAATAAGTCAATAGAGGGCTATTATTAAAGAACATTATATCTATTTGATAGGCTAGAGGAGAGATGGTTCAGTGGTTAAGAACACATACTGCTGCTCTAGAGGACTGGGTTTAATTCCCAGCACCCACAGGGCAGCTGAAAAGTATGTATAGCTCTACTCCCAGAGAATTTGAGGTCCTCTTTTGCCCTCCGTGGGCAGCAGACATATACACAGTACATATAGTTGCAGATACATACAGTTAAGCAAGACACTCATTGACATAAAATAAAAACAATATATAACTCTTTAAATAAAGAACAATACATGTGTGCAAAATTATAAGAGAATAAATAAATTAAAATGAAGGAATACAGTGTGAAAGGTGCCAATTCACCCAAAGATGGTCTATTGGTGTAATAAAATTCACATTAAATTCCTGGCAAAATTTCTAGCATGTATAAACAACTTTACTGTAAATTTATCCAGAATGCTAGTTGCTATAGACTATAGTTAGAGGCCTTCATCTTCTCAGTATTAAGGTTCTTGGGATAGCTATCATAATTATTAAGACAACATGGTATTTGTGAGCAAAAATCACACAGGGTAACTGAACAGTAAAAAGGTAACTTACATTTATTTACTTATTTGAGTGTGTGTGTGTGTGTGTGTGTGTGTGTGTGTGTATGTCACAGTGCATACATATAAGTCAGAAGCTCAATGGATTAGACTCAGACACACATTCTGGGATGACAGTTAAAAAGATGACTGAATGGTGAAGCAGACAGAGGGGCGTAATCAGTGTGTCCACATCGGGAAGAACTCCTCAGCAGGGCCAGTGACACTGAGTCCACCTTTCAGTGGCTGACAGCTTTAAATTTATGTAGAGGAAGAATGTAGGCAGCTGGCTAGAGGCATGCATACGTAAGTAGTCCTGGTCAGGGTGTGGTCCGGCTTATCATTGTCTCCACCCAGGTGTCCCAAGGTAGTCTAACAAATCAATAAGTCGTTAGTCAAGCCAACACAGGAAAGGGGACCAATCCAGTTCCTACAAGGTGTAACATCTCCATTCTAGATAATCCTTTCTGGAAGTACTTGCCGAGTACTTGAAGGTAGACCTGAGCTTGAAGGTAGACCCAGTCCCTTGTCACAAAGACACTTTGTGGATCTGGATGTGTTCGGTTGTTCCTGGAATCTAAAGTGATTTCCTGGAAAAGGTTAAAAACAGAGACTTATTTCTGAGCCTCAGGCCTTGAAGGAGCATTAAGTCACAGATAGACATTCCTTGATGATTATCCTACATTGTTCCGGGAAGCAGGAAGCTGAGCCAAGATAAAAGGAGAGAGAGAGAGAGAGAGAGAGAGAGAGAGAGAGAGAGGACAGATACATGGGTGTCAGGCTTCCATTCCTTGGTTAGAGATCTTGTGGGCCCAAGTGAGGAATTGACGTCTTTACACACACACACACACACACACACACACACACACACAAACAAAACCAAACAACAACAAAAGATCTTATCTCAGGATTTCATTGCTGGGAACAGACACTATAACCAATGCTAGTCTTATAAAGAACAACACTTAATTGGGGCTGGCTTACAGGTTTAGAGGTTAAGTCCATTATTATCAAGGCAGGAACATGGCAGTATCCATGCAGGCATGGTACAGGAGGAGCTGAGAGTTCTACATCTTCATCTGAAGGCTGCTAGTGGAAGACTGACTTCCAGGCAGCTAGGATGAGTGTCTTAAGCCCACACCCATAGTGACACACCTACTCCAACAAGGCCACACCTCCAAACAGTGCCACTCCCTGAGCCAAGCATATTCAAACCATCACAGACCCAGCTTCTAAGTGCCTGATACAAGTTCAGATACATTTCCTGCAAACAAAATAGCCCCAGTTGTGCTTTTAACCTGATGTATTTTTTTTTGTGATAAGTAGAACACACTCAAAGAATTAGAATGGAGTTGTTACATTAAGAGAAATATGAGGCTCTAAATTTTTTCAGTTTTCCTTTATCCATATTTTCCCTATCATGACCCTCGCAGGTCATTAAAAATTTTGAAAGCAGAAAGCTTGCTAGCTCTGGAGTCTTTGCTTTAAGTCATGTAAAAGACTCCTTTCTTCTTACTTTTTTCACACCCACGATGGATAATTTTAGCAGAGAGCACAGTAGACAGCATCTCAGAAGCTCCGTGTATAATCAGCAGAATAGTATTTTGCTGGGAGTGTTTTTTTTAACCATACACAGTTTATATTTACGGTTAACAGGCCTCACTGATGCAAAGTATACAAAACATGAAAAGTTTTCATCTGGCACAGAAATATTATGATATAGTCTGTAGTACAAATATTAACTTGAAATGACTAATTTATTATTTAATTCCACACTGGCCTTTATCCAAATAATTTCAGATGCATCATATATCAGCATTAAATATACTCTCAGAAAGAAAATGGTAATGCATTTCATTTAAACTTGTTTTTTATTATGTATTTTCGTGTGTATTTATTTGCATGTATTTATTGTTTAGTTATATGTCTTTTGGACTCTGTGGGGGTATTATGGACATGTGAATTCAGGTACCTGTGGAGGCCAGAAGGGGGCGCCAGATTCCCTGAACCTGGAGTTACTGGTGGTTGTGAGCTGCTAGCTATTGGTGCTGGGAACAGACCTCCTGTCCACTGGAAGAGCAGCAAGTATTCTTTATTGCTGAGCCATTTCTTGAGAGCCTTCCTATAACTTATTTAATAATATATGTGAGTTCATGATTTGATGAGAATTTTAGAGCATTATTGTGGTAAAATCTGTTGCATAATAATTGAGAAATTAGAATTTTGGAAGCCTAGCAAGCCAGGCTCAGCCAACCTATGCTAAATTCATTAATCGAGGAGACAAACAGTACTGAAAAACAGAGAAAGGTTTATTCGATGTGAAAATATTGGGAAAGAGGAGTAAATAAAGAGGACCAATTAACACTCATCCAGGCCAAGTCCATCTGGATGCTGATAGGGTACTTAGTGTAAATAGACAGCAAGATGCTACTCCAGACATAGTCCCGCCCACAGGGATCCGTCTTGTCTTAGTCCCGCCCACAGGGATCCGTCTTGTCTTAG
>NW_021604601.1:4855855-4904969 GCF_004785775.1 Grammomys surdaster | reverse complement strand
GATCCGTCTTGTCTTAGTCCCGCCCACAGGGATCCGTCTTGTCTTAGCTACAACTACATCTGCAATGGGATCAGAGAAATTGTCAGAATTGTCTGAAATCTCTTCCAGGAAGGGAAATTTCTGCTCTGGCTAGGCCCAGGGGTCCAGTTTTCTCTTCCTCCAGTATGAGAGTTCTGGAGAAATGCAATTCCTGGGCCCTTCGCCCCAGTAGTCTGATAGCCAAAGGAAAGGATACTAACTAGTGTCTCTTATAGGTCTTCTCTCTGGAGAAGATGGCCATGATAACACAAAATCAAACAAATGATACTTCAAGGAGTTGGATTGGGGTGGATACATCATCTAAAAAAATATTTTCAATAAAAAAATTAGTTTAAAACCATAACGGAGAAACACATAATATGTGCTATGTCTTTTTTAGTTTTACATTCCTTTAGTTTTTCTTTAATTCAAACAGATTTTATTATGGTTTTGTTTACTGAATGGTTTGCAAAGTGCATTTCAAATTCTTTATGAGTAAGATCTCGCCATTGACTGTGAGATTTTCTGCGCTTAATGTTTATATGTAAGAGGGGTCTCTGTGGGCTTCAGAGGGGGCTCAGCTGTCAAGAGCATTTGCTATTCTTGCAAAAGGCCTGAGTTCTGTTAACACTCATGATGGACAGCTTACAACCATATGCAAATCCAGCTCTAAGAGGGATCTGACACCCTCTCTGGCCTCTGAGTATACATACATGCAAATGTGCAAACACACACACACACACATACACACGCACACACACACAAATAAATTGTTTTTAAAAGAAGTGATTTCTAATATAGGTGAGGCCCCAAAATAGGCCCGATAAGACCTCTCACTCTTTGCAGTGTAAACACAAAATGAGGAAAATGAAAGCATAGGAAGACAGGGAGAATAGGAAGTGACAAAATGAAGCTGCAAAATGAATAAGCTGTGAATTTGTAGTGTTAAAGAGAAACCTTTACATTACACGCTGAGGCTAATTAAGTCCAAATTAAAGACAAAGGTGTCGAGGTCTTGACGGTAAGTGGAATTGAGGGACAGCAGCAGATTCTGCTGTACCAGAAGACTGTGCTTGAAGATAACATTTAAAAGAGAACGCTCCTGGCACTCATTCCTAGGACAATGATCCTTTCTTCTGTCCTCACAGTCATTTCACAGTGGAAGAATGGAGCAGGGCAGGAGACCCGAAAGCAAGCAGGTGATGTTGTAATACCAGCATCATGAGACACAATCTTAGGAAATCTTGAGTGACCAGTTACCTTCTATTCAATATGTTGTCCACATTTGGTGATTTAAATTTAAATTTGAGCTATCAAAAAAGAAAAAAAAAACCTCTCCCTTTCTTGTTGTGCTGGCTCATGTTTTATTTACTTGACACAAGCTAGTGTCATTTGGAAAGAAAAAACAATCTTAATTGAGAAAACGTTTCCTTGGATTGGCCTGTAGACAAGTCTGAAGGGATTTTTTCGGTTGATGGTTGATGTGGAAGGACCCAGCCCATGTGGGTGATCTGGGTGTCACCACTGGGCAGGGGATCCTGGAGAGTGTAAGAAAGCAGGCTGATAATTGCATTTTCCCCATTCACTCATTTGTATACTATATACAACTTGCTCAAAACAGGTACAATTTCTGCTTAATGCAATCTTTTAAGTTACCAGTTTTCTTCTATTATCTTCTAGTCACCTGAACAAGGCTTTTTCTCAGAAAAGAGTAAGTGGTTTTCAATATTACAATTTAAAAATCTGTCTGTTGGAAAACTGTTCTTTAGAGTAAGATTTAGAAATACTGTATTTGTGCCTTTTTCATTGTTTTGCTTTTAATGTGTTTTGATACTTGGAGCACAAATATGAAGATGCCATAAGATGGCTTGCTAATGTTACCTGCTTAAATACTTTCTATATCACTATCTTCGAACAATAATTAGAGAACTTTGAATGAAATGCTCTTCGTGTGAGATATGTATGTGTTTATATTTTCTTGGGCTGTGTGTAATATATTTGAGTGAATTTATGAAAACAGAACTTAGTTAAATATGCTGAAAATTCAGATTAATTGAAGTATCTCATTTAAGTGTACTTTATATGAAAAGACAGTGGATTGCCAGAAGACTGTGTAATTCTCAAAAATGTGACCAGCATACTGCATTATAAAATAGGAAAGTAGTGCTGTTTTAGGATATTAAGGATAATTAAATTTTAAAAATAATTGCTTTAAATATTTTAAAAGTGTCATGAACATCGTTTAATTTTTTAACTCGATCTAATTGAGAGTTTAAATTTTCAGAAATATTATTTTGCTCATTAAAACTTTATAGATGAATTTAAAGCAGAAGTTTTTATATTAAATTATAGATTAGGGTTTCAAGTATGGCTCAGTGACAGAGTGCTTATGAATATTTGTGATCTGTAGGTTGGATCCATAGCAACACCAACACACAAAAAGATGGGATCTTAGATACTATTCATTGTTAGAAAAATGCAACAAAGACTTGGGTGTTATGAAAATCTCACTCAGCAGTTTTACTACAAGTCTCACATGTTCATGTAGAAATGAAATAATCTGTCTTGGACATGCCTGGTCTTTGATGGTCACAATGGAAATATTTGTTGTGTTCTTGAGAAAGGTGAGTGAGTGAGTGAGTGGGTTTCAGTATTCTCAGAAAATAAATATAACACTTTCAGCACACAAGAGAGTATTTCACAAACCTTTTTATATAGAGATTGTGAGCCCCAACTGAGTGTTCATGGAATGGTGTAAATGTTCGCTGTTTCTAGCTGAAAAAAATACTGAGTGCCTCCAATGCAAGACGTCTCTCCTAGGAATGAAACCACACTGTATCTTCTGTTGTTGTATGTAAACTTATGTCTGAGAAGGAATACTTGTTTTTAAATATTTTCCTGTTGGTAAAGCTTATTTATACAGCTTGTAATCTAACTAGTTAATTTAGCATTGCTTACAGATGAATTGAGTCCATTTTTGGAAATCAAGTTTTGCTAAAATTATTTAATTATTAGTTCAGAAGGAAGTTGACTTTTAAGACTCAGACCTTTAACAGTTAAACTTTCTGGCCTTTATTTAATCCATTTGTTGTTTTATGATGAATTACACACTGTTTGTGTTATTGTTGGAAATAGATTTTGTGTTTCAGCACATTGAGTTAAGATAAAATTGTTACTTGTTACTACTTATTCAGAAGTTAAAAAAAAGCAGGCTGAGCAACTTGCGAAGGGCAAGCCTACAATGCACAGCGTACCTTCACTGTCTTACTTCCATGCCTGCCTCCTGAACTGCTTGAGATCCTGCCGTCAGCCATGGACTGTTGCCTGGAAGTGTAAGATGCAATAACCCCTTTCCTCCCCAAGTTGCCTGTGGTCATGATGCTTTAACATCACAAGAAAAGCCTAGCCAAGACACCTGCCAGGCCAGTCATGCTTCGTGTTCAGTCATCTGACCTAGCCCACAGCTGTCACAGGCACATCAAAGACACAGGTTCTCATCAGGACCAAAAAACCTAACGGCAAGTGCTGGTTTATAATCACCATATTTTGAGAACACATTAGCAAATGATAGATTACATCTTTGGGTTTATTTAAATTGTATCTAGAAATAGTATAAACGTGACCCTCTAGCATTAAAAGACAATGCCATGCTAAGACAGGAAAGTGGAACTGGAACGTGAGCTGAGATATTTCTGCATTCTCATCTTACCCCTGCTAAGTGACCTGGGAGTTATTATCACTTCTGGCTTCTGATTCTTTGTTCCTTTATTTATAAAGTGGAGTGACAACTTGCTGACCTCACCATGGATTCATATTACAATGAAAATATGGAGAGTGTTACCCATGCCATCTGATATAGAGCAACCATTGTTTTAGTTGACATATAATAATATGAAGACTCACAGGCACGCACATAAATAATAACCTTTTAAAATAGGGTATGAATTTTTTTAGAGAGAGAGGGAGTGTGTGTGTGTGTATGTGTATGTGTGTGCATGTGTGCACTTATGCAGAAGCCAGAGAATAGAACAACTTCAAAGTCATTGCTTAAAGGCATCCACCTTATTTTTTGAGTTATCTAACTGAGATCTTCTGTTTGCTGGTTAGGCTAGTCTGGCTGGCCAGTGAACTCCCAGGTTCTGGCTGTCTCCACCTCCCCAGTGCTGGGATTATACATGGTAGACTTTCAACTGGGTCCTGCAGCTTGACGTTAGGCCCTCAAACTCGTGCGAGAAGTGGTTTATTGACTAAGCCATCTTTCAGGCCTTGAGATTTCAAAAAGAAAACCCTTTATCTTACAGGGCTTTGGATCATTTCTGAACTATGACACTAAAAAATGTTTGTGACCATCTTAATGACAGTAAGGATATGACTGAGCTATGGCAGGAAAGCACAGTCACAAAGTCTGCGCATCAGGGAAAGGGCAGCGTGATGGTGTGGAGCAGAAAGACAGAGATTATAAAGACGGTCTCAGAGCACAAAAGCAGAAGGGGAAGAGCTAATCTCAGGCAGATTTCCTCCTGGAAAAGAATGAGCAGTCATGGGACAGACAGCATAAGACCATGAGGGATAGAGAAGGAGGAGTAATTTCTCACTGCAAGGCCGTGGGGAAATGCCTTTGTCTGAGAAGCATTTTACCATGATGAATATGCCTAAAAGATTCAAGAGACAAAAAGATCCAAGAACCCATGTGTGTTCTGGGCGTCATAGGGCTCAGCAAGTCTTCAAATTGCTGGCTGCTGTATCATGTTATTCAAAGTGAGCTTTGTGGGCTAGATGGTGGCCATATGGCTTTCATATCTATTCCTTTCCGTAACCAATTTGGCTCTGCCAGTCAGAAAGTGGAGCTTTGGGGTTGTTGCATCACAGAGACAGAGCAGGGGGAAGATCTGTGAAAAAGCACAAAGACACGTGAGACTATGTCCCCGCCTGACATCATGGATGATGAAGGACTCGATTTGATGATGTTTCTGAGCTGGGGACCTCTCCTGCCTTGTGTGTGTAGCCCATGGGGAAAACATCAGCTGTCTGAAATGAACTTGGACACTGGGAGAGACCAGAGCTTGAAGAGGCGAGCAAGTCCGACCTTTTCCATGAGATGGAAACTTCACAGACTCCAAAAACCTTGGAATAAGTTGTGTGAAGCGAAGCATGGGGCTGAGAACTTGGGTAGAAAATGTTGAGATGATGTCCTCAGATGGAGGACTGACTTTCCATTTGATTCTAGGATGTAAATTTGGGGCTTTTAATAGTATTTACAAAATCTATTATTATTGGTTGAGGAACATGGCAGTGACTAAGCTGCTTGTTGGGTAAGCGTAAGGATCTGAGTTCACATTCCCACATGTGTGGCAGCATGTGTCTGCAATCCCAACGGAGGGGTAGGCATGGCAACAGGCATGCTGACCAGACTGTCTGGCAGAAACAGAGAGCTCCAGGTTCCGTGAGAGACCTGATGTCAACAAAATAAGGTAGAGAGCAATAGGAAATGCCTGCTGCCAACCTTTGACCCCCACAGGCACTTGCACGGGTATGTGCACACTAAAACCCAGCCACACACATTCTATCCTCAGACCAAGTGATTACAACAAAGGATTGGCCCAGTCTCACCAGAAGATGGCAATGTACTCAACCATTGCTATCAGTTGTTCTCAGTGCACAGCTCCTCCATCTCAACTGTGGACACTGCCTCACTTCAGTCGTGTGCGCAAGGCATACTCTGCATACTTTGCAGTGTAGTCAACGTCAGACACTGGGTTTTTACCAATGGTACACTGTCAGAAAATGTTAAGAAACTCTCAAATCTGAAGCCCATAGGAAGCTATCCACCCATAGGAAGCTATCCGCCCATAGGAAGCTATCCTGTGATCTTGCCTTTTACCCTGTCCTTATTTTCGACAATATATGGGACTCAACAATAGCAAAATTCGTGACTATAAAGAGAAATACCCTAGCAAAACCAATGCATGTCTATATGGTTGTGTGATTGACTTCCCTGGCTCCTGGGTCTTCAGATGTGGGCTATGACTGCAACAGCAGCTAGCTTCTGAAACTCTAGCTTACAGACAGCTGATGGTGAGATTTCTAGCCTTCAAGATCACATGAGCCAGTACTTCACATTAAATCACTTCAAATAGATAGATGATAGATAGATAGATAGATAGATAGATAGACAGATAATAGCTAGGAACACAGATATACAGTAGATAAACAGTTAATAGATAAATGGATTAATAGATAGACATAGGTAGATGATAGATACTATGCAGATAGATGAATCAATGATAGATAGGGAGATAGATGGATAGATAGATAGATAGATAGAAGATAGATAAAGAGACTAAAAGTGAGGTCTTTTTCTAATTAAGAAACTTTTACAGATGTTTTGAAAACAAAATGAAGTGTGTGTGCCTCTCTGCGTGTTTATAATGAAACCAGTGAAGAAGGCCAGGCAGCAAAGCAGAATGGCATGGAGGATCAGAGCTGAAAGGGGTCTAGTTGAAGATATGAGTAGGTATAGACAAAGCAGGTTCTACCCCTTCCCCTTCCTGCCCCATCCTGTCTGCCCCATTCTGCCCCATCCTGCCCCATCCTGCCCCATCCTGCCCCATCCTGCCCTATTCTGCCCCATCCTGCCCCATCCTGCCCCATTGTGTCTGTGTAGCACTAGAATGACTGACAGTCCCAGCTTTGAGTGAAGTGAGTAGGGTGAGGAGAAGCAAATGCTATGATGCCTCCCGAAGCATTTGAATTGGTTTGGTGGAAAAACTAAGGCTTCTCTTGCGAATATTAGTGCCCAAGAATAAAGCACTCCTGCAAGTGGGAACTCCCATTGAGATATTTATTAAGCAACAGCCCACCCTTTGCCATATAACTTCCAGCTATGTACATACGAGTCTACAAAACATATTTTAAAAGTCTGGTTTATATATGACAGGAAGAAAACCTCTCCTGTTCTTTCTGAAATGTCCAGGAGATCTGAGGATCAACAGCTACCCAAGAAGAATGGCCATAGTAAAAGATAAGGAGGAACCATCAATGAAACTGTTCTCAGAGGAAAGTAATCTATTTCAGGTGCCTGGATTAACACTCTGAATGTTGTTTCAGAATTTGCTAGAGCTATAAGTAAAAAAGACGCTATAGTGCAATGTGAGAAAGGTCATATCAAGTTGAAAGTGATATTTATAAAAGAAATCTTAATGACCAGAAAGTAGGAAAAGTCCCCCTCTGAAATGAATAACAAATTTGAAAAATGAGAGGAGAAACAAGAGGGGAGAAAAAAAACTATTCTCAAAATCCAGCATCCAGTAAACATTCTCCAAAAAACAGAGCTGAGATCATTGTTACTAAGGAGGAGAAGAGGATATCTCAAAGTGGACACACCCAACACACTTAAAATGGAAAGTGTAAGCTGAGCCAGAAGGAGTCATATCATAGTGTTGAAATTTCAGAATATCGAAGAAAAACATTTACACTGCTATTACAAAGGAAAAGGAACATCTACAAAGGAATGAGGCCCATCAGGTATCTTCTTCTTGTGTCATTCAGCCATGTGTCCTGATTTGTTTGACAGCAACCCCTACATGTTTCTGTGCTGGAGGCTTGGGTCTCAGTACAGTGATGTTGGAAGATGGGGGCCTTGAGAAGGTGGGTAGAACGTTTGCTTCTAAAGTCATTGAAAGTTCTGTTCTTAGAAGCTGTTAAGGAAGGGATTGTGAATGATGAGCTGTTAATGGAGCATCACGAACCCCTGAATCATGCAGCAGTTTCTTGTCTTAAAATGTGATCGATCTCAGGAGCTGCCTTTCCTGTGCTGCTGTTCACCATAAGATCCTTTACGGAGCCAAGCCAACACCAGCATCCAGCATTTAATCCCCAGAAGTGTGGCTGAATAACCTTTTATTCTCTACAAACATCCAAGCTTCACTTACTTCATCACAGCAATGAAAAGGGGTCAATGTAATAACTAAGTAACCTCAAAGGATTGTAGGACACTTTAATACCTATAGGAATGTGACATTTGTGGAAAAACATTCTAGGTGTATCCAGCAGAAAAATTCAAACAGGCAAAGTAGGGATATATGACTTTTGTTTTAAGATCTAACTACAGAGAATATTCAATAGTTTTTAGAAGAAAAACTGGGCACCACTGAAGAAGGGTTGTAGAAATTGGCCACACTGAAAATTGTATTATCTAAGGAGAGTTAATTTTTAAAATTAAACTTCTCCAAGGACAAGTATTACTTACTGTATTGCTGCTTAAAATGATTTTGTCATCTATTTAACTTTCACTGTGCCTCGGTTCCTCATATTCAAGTTTTATTTTTGTTTAAAGAACAAATAGTAATTAAATAGAAAATACAGCTTTTACTCGGAAACTGTGAGGTGATGAAGGAGTTGAGCTGCACATTGAAGAGGATAAAGCAAGAGGCCTGAGAAGATGGTCTGTCAGTAAAGGATTTCCTGTGTGATCATGAGGACCTCAGTTTGGATCTTCAGCATCCACTTGAAAGCTAGATGTGGCAGTACATGTCTATCGTCCCACAACTAGGGAAGCAGAGGCTGGAGAATACCTGGAGCCCATTGACCAATCAGCATAGCTGAGACCATAAGCTCCACCTTCAGTGAGAGACTCTGTTTCAAAAATACAGTGAAGAACAATAAAGGAAGACTGCCCACATTAGCCTCTGGCTTCTGCATGCGTGCACATACACATGTGCACGTGTGCACACACAAACACACATAGGTGCACATACAGATAAACAGACACATTAGCGTGTACTTACACAAACATGCACACAAAGAGAATACAGCATTGTTGTTGTGGATCATATAGAGCTAGAAAATTTTAACTAGGTCAATTGTAATTATATGGTTTGTTCTTTGTGAATGCTTGATATTTTTTCTTATAAATTATCCCACAATATTCATCTATACATTATGTTTATGTTTTGCCAGTTTTAGTAGGTTGGCTTGTGTGTAACGAATCAGTGAAATTATTTCTTATATTACTAGAAGTATTTATAAGGCTCTTGAGTGCAAGTGAGCTTCTGCTGTTGGTGAATTTGAGGTTGAGTATTTATTTCAGTGTCTGACAAATAGTAGTTGCTTTTTTCTTTATGTCTACTAGGACCATGGTGTTTAATATCTGAGCAGAAACCATTTGTACTCACACACCACAGTTCTTTTTGGTTTGCTGTTCTGTTTTGTCGTCTGGTTTATTTGGGTTTGTTTACTGGGGAGGAGGAACATGAGATATTTCACTGCGAATATGATGCTTCTTTCCCAACTTTCCTCTGATACTGCTTTGTTTCATCAACTCTGCAGGCAAGGACAACAGACTCTCTCATCAGCTGCTCTTAAGAGAAATTTAAATATGCTAAAAGTTGCCAGACTACAAGACTCATGACCAGCCTTCATCTCAGGATGTTGGCTACATGGTATAGAGTTTTCTTTGTATCCAGTTTCTGAGTATAGTTGTGTCTGAACTGCCTGTAGATGTCACCCATAGTGTGGATTTTAAACCTCAGCTCAGCTCAGGAGCGTTAGAATGTGGGATGATGGCTTAGGGGGAAAATGTATCAAGATCTTTAGAGAATTCAGAAGTGCTATGTAGAAAACGTTGCTTTTGTGTAAACATCTCAGATTTGGTAAAAGACTCTCAAATCATACACTTTAAATCATAATCTACATCATAACATCTATTCATAATATATTTAAATCCTTTTCATCAAAGTATTTTATGTGGATTACCTCATTCTTGCATTTGTATTCATTTATTCATATTTAATGACTCTTGGGAATTCTTCATTCTTGAGTTTGTATTAATTTACTCATAATTTAATGACTCCTTGGGAGAAAGTATTCGAAGAGCACAATGCACACATAGTTTGTAAATCAGTACATCTTTGTGTTCCCTCCCTACAAAGTAGATTGCCTTAAAAATTATTCTCATGTAAAACTTCAAGCAAAAAGTTGGACATAAGGATTCTTAAAACATAAGTGTGTATGTGTATGTGATTTGTGTGTATGTGATGTGTGTGTATGTGTATGTCTGTGTATGTCTCTGTGTGTATGTCTATGTCTCTGTGTGTGTGTGTGTGTGTGCTCACGAGTGTGGTTTTTTGTGGGTATCTATATGGAGGTCAGAGGACAAATTGTTGAAATCAGTTCTTTATTTCTACCTTGTGGGTCCCAAAGAGCTAATGTAATTCATCAGGTTTGGTAGTAAATGTTTTTTGCCTGCTCAGACATAAACATTCTTAAGGACAATAACAGACAGAATAAGACAGGACAGCAGATACCGGAGGGAGGAACATTAACCAAGAAATTCAGAGGGACCAGCAAGCAGATAAGGTAATCAAAAGGAACAACTATGGTGGATGTCCAGAAAGTGACAGAGGGACAGCAGAGGGTGGAGGAGGGGTGATCAGGGTGACCAGGGTGAAAGGGGAATTTGTTTCCTGGGATTGTCTTAAGGAAGATATGAAGATCAGACTTTCTGCTACCTTAGCAGTTTGGAGAAGATAGAAGAAACAGAAACAGAGAGGGGTAGAGTTCATATCGAGAGGAAATACAGAAATGCACATGAACAAAGCCCCATCTTTTCCTCAACACAGCAACATTTTTTTGTTCCCCAGACTTGGCCCTGCAGATTTAACACTGATGCCTCAGCAACAATCTGTCCCTCAGTGGTTGCAAAGTTTGCCTGTGGATCGCGGTCCACGATCACCTCCTTTGCCTTCCGATTGCTGTCAGCTTATTTCAGAGCTCATTATCTCTCATCTAGGAACTCAAGGATATCTTTTCATGACCTTTGTGTCCTCCCCTCCCCCGTTTTGTACTGAACTATACCTCCTACCTGGCTCACATGTGAAGCCCTCACCCTAAGTCACTGTACTTGGTGACAGCTTCTTTGAAGGGATAAGTAAGGATATGTGAGCTTCTAAAGATGGAGGCCATATTAGTCATTTTTCTAATAAAACAATATGACCAGAAGCAGCTTCCAGAAGGAAGAGTTTACTTGATCTTATAATTACAGTGAGAGAGTCCATAATGGCTCGAGAGACACGACAGCAGGTGGCTAGAGCAGGAAGCCAAGAAATCACCATCACTGACAAACAGGAAGTGAACTGCATATGAGGAAAGGCTTATAAGCCCCCAAAGCCCACCCTACTGACTTACTTCCTCTAGCAAAATGCCACATATGAAAAATCCCAACAGCTACCCCAAATATCACCACCAACCAGGGACCATGTGTTCAAATATGTGAACCTACAGCGGACATGTTTTTGTATGAACCACCACAGGCCCTAATCAGCTAACACTAGCATTAAGTCAAACACCCACAATAGCCTATTGATACAATCAAGAGAAGCTTTGTAAACTTGGAATGTGTGAAGTGTCAGCCAGCGAACACAGCTTACAGTTGCAAACTTTTCACTCTGAAGGTTTTTTTTTTTAAATTATGTGTATATATGTGTCTTTGGGTGGTTTTATTCATGTGAATTCAGTGCCAAAAGAGGCCAAAAGAGGATTTCAAATACCTTAGAGCTGGAGTTGTAGGTGGTTGAGAGTTGGTTACCTAATGTGGGTGTTGGGAGACAAATTTGGATCCTTTGTAAAAGTATTATGGAAACTGAACCATTTCCTCGGCCTCTAAACTCTTTCATATAAGCAGGGCGGGTACACACTAGATTAATAACTAAAAGTATAGCATAGCCAACACATAGACAAGTAGCTTGTCACTAATTAGCATGATGAAGCATTGTATACTACATATATGTAGATTCTAGTTCTGTATGCCTAGACATGTCAGAACTGTTCACATCAGTATCACTGCCCATGTGCAGGAATCCATGTCATAACATCTTACATGGAGAAAATTGGGGGTTAGGAAGCTTTCTGAAAAGGCAAGTAATATTTCCCATTAATTAGTGTGATGTTTTGAAAGAATATGGCAATCATAGGTCCATAGGGAGTGGCACTATTAGGAGGTGTGGCCTTGTTGGGGAAGGTGTTGCCTTGTTAGAGTAGGTATGGCCTTGTTGGAGGAAATGTGTCACTGTGGGAGTGGGACTTAAGGTCTCAAATGCTCAAGTCCTGTCTAGTGTAAACTCACTTTCTGCTGCCTGCGGGTCCAGATGTTGAACTTTCAGCCCCTTCTCCAGCACCATGTCTGTCTGATCATTGCCATATTTTCTGCCATGGTGTCCTGGGCTGCTCTCACTGATATGTTCCATGCTGCATACTCTTAGTCCTAGTGACCACCCTTTCTCTTTAATTTTTCCTTTGGGTCTAGGGGTGGTTGTATCTCTTTTGTCCTCTATTCCAAGGTCCTCTGTTATGCCAAATGTCTCAACTATGCCTAATTCGCTCTTTGTAATCTGGCATTTTGGGGAAGACAAAAGCAAACACACCTCACCTCAAATGGTCCTAACGTGGTGTCCATCACTTCTATTTGTTTTGGTAACAGGTGCAAATATCTACACCTTGCGTATATAGGCCATTTCCTTTGGGAAGACATGCCAGGTTGAATGCCAGATAAGAACTCTAATTAGGTAAAAGCAAATTGGAACATGTATTCCTCCTGGCTACAGGGATTAATGAAAGGGGTTTGCAGAGCACTTAAGGTAAGACTTGAACCTTGTACACATTTTTTTTTCTCAATGGATAAACCAAATATGTTGTGTCCCCCTTATTACTAATAGGCATCCTACAAACATGGGTCATCTGAGAAGGAACAGAATGTGTGGACAGCAGAAGAGGGGCTGACAAGAGGAGTATGTGGGAAGGTTGTCAATGAGTCCTGAAGCAAACCTTTCCCAGTATGCTTTGGGAGCTAATAATTCCTTCATATTGCTTTTGCCAGAGTCAGCCAGTTTTTCTCCCATGGAGTCATCATAGGTCTCAATTGAAATTTGATTTGATAACTGAATATTTTCTAGCTTATCAAGAATGGATAACCAGATCTGCCAGGAAAAAGAAACTCACCAATCATTTCTCCCTCTCAAAGATTCCAGGAAGTGTTTCCAGTGGCCCACAAATCTTGTGCCAGTGAGCCAGCCATCCTGGAACATGCTTTGAAGGGATCCAATTAAGTTCTCTAAGCCACACAATCTCTTCTCCCCTTTGTAAAATCACCCGTGGCCTGGCGTCATCACTGACACTATTGACTGATAAACAAATGTTCAACTAGTAACAGTTTTTAGAAAATTTGTCATTCACAAGACTGGACAGAGTGCTGGTGGCCTATGAAATCACCATTAGAAATATGTTGAAAATGTTATAATCCTTTGAAAAAAAAGAGAAAAGGTAGATGGTGTTAAGATAGGTAAAGAAAGAAAAAGAAAAATGAATTCCAATCCATTTTGGCAGAGACACCAACCCAAGACAAAAATGCCTAGCATCGTGTGCTCTCAGAAGGGCACTTAACAAATGACTAAACAAAGCTGTTATCTTCTCAGGATCCACTTCAGTCATGAAATAACACATCCAAATGTACTCCCAGAAGTATGTTTGCAAAAGACATAGGTCTGAGGTGCTAAATCTCCTCAACGAAAAAGAAAACCAAAAGGAAAAGAAAGCAGCATTTTTTATCTATCTCTTGCCATCATAAAACACGTGATTCTCTTGTGTGATCATCTACTGAGGATCAGGACTTCACAGAGATATTGATAATTTCTAGTGGGTTCCATATTAATCTATCTGTGCCTAATTGATGGTAGCAGAATTCCACATACATGATAAACCTGGCACATTACTTGTGTATGAGCATACATGAGCTCATATTAGGATATGCAAATAGTGATAAGTGTCCTTTTCAACAAAAATAAATCAGTGCTCTTATTCCACAAATGTTTTAAAAGTAATTTTTATGTGTTGAATGTTTTAAGTGCTGAGACTATAGAAGTTAACAGAAAATAGTATCTGCCCTAGAGTAACTCATATTTTAGAGCTATCAGATTATAAACTATATAAGTGGGTATATATGGCTATACTAAGAACAAAATACTGCAGCTGGGCAGTAGTGGCACACACCTTTCATCCCAGCACTCTGGAGACAGAGGCAGGCAGAGCTCTGTGAATTCAAGGCCAGCCTGGTCTACAAAGTGAGCTCCAGGACAGCCAAGGCTACAAACAATCAAACAAGCAAACAAAAAAATAAAACAAAACAATAAGAACTAAATACTAAGTACAACAAAACTGTCAAAAACAGAGTGGAGAATATTCTTAAATGTTTCAAATGTTGTGTAAGGCATTCATGAAAGTCTTCAATAATATAGCAATTGCCAGATAAAAAGATCTGAAAAATCTAGTTAGCATATAAACTATGAGTAATTCTCAGAGTTCAATGTCCAGGCAGAGGGAACAATCTATGAGAAGATCTTGAGGCAGGAACTTGCTCTGTGATCTTCAGAAACATTGAGGCCTGTGTGTGATTACAGCATAGAGAGGGGGGACTCGTAGTTGTGGATGGATGGCTTCGTGGGGAGATTGGGGATGTCATATAGATTATACAGGGCTCACTGAGACAGAATGCTTCAAGGGAGTGAGCAAAGGAGTGACTGTGTGCTTTTAATCTATTTTAAAATTAACCGTAAAGTACTAACTTAAAATTGGAAAGAAATTTTAATAAACTCATATAGAGAGTTAAAGAGATCTATCTTTTGAAAGAGATATCTCTCGGTTTTAACTTAAGCATTTGAGGAAACCTATTTAACTCAAGATTGTGTCTGGTAGGGTAGTGATTTTTATTTGTTTGTTGTTGGTTTGTGTATTGAGGAGTGCTCTCTTTATAAACTCTCTTCTCTTTCCTGTATCCCAGAAGCCAGAAGTCTTGGGATTACATTTCCTCTGGACTTGGATGAAATTCACATTCTGCCATGCTTCCATGAATGATTCAGAAGGTGAAGAAGACGCTGAGAAATTCTCCCTCCAGCTTCAGTGTGGTTCACACAGCAGAATCAGCTCAGAGCCTAGCTGTGTCATGCAGGCATTTGCTGCCTTGCACTGACCTCTGGGTGGCAGCAGCCACCTGCAAAGGTCTGTAGGCACCTATGTTCCTGCTTCCTGAATGCTGAAGCCCCTCCCCCTCGGGGGGGGTGGAAACAGCCTCCGCTCTCCCAGCAAAGCTAGGCTTCATATCCCTGCATCATATCCTCAACTTGCTTTGTGTCTTCCTTCTTGATTCCTGACTGACACACGTTTCATTCCAGATTAGTTCTAGACCTTCAAAGGTGGGGCGCTTGTCATTGGATTTGCTTGCATTCCGACTATGGCAATGGCCTCTTGAGGTTTCTACGATCAGTACTTTAATTTCCTGAAAAAATTTTAAAAGCTTATTAAAGAAAATAATTTAGGAGAACAAATTGGCCGTGGTTGCACTATCCTGTGGAAGAAAAGGGATGGGAATTATGGGGCATGTTGGAGTTCCTTATGACCGTGGCTCAGACTGTAAGGTATTAACAAACTCAGAAGTAGGATTTAGATCAGGGCATTGTCTGAGATCCAGAGAACCTCTAGAGCAGTGGTTCTCAACCTTCCTAAAGCTGTGACCCTTTAATACAGTTCCTCATGTTATGGTGACCCCCAACCATAAAATTATTTTCATTGCTACTTCATAACTGTAATTTTCCTACTTTCATGAATCACAATGTAAATATCTGTGGTTTTGGATGCGTTTAGGTGACCCCTGTGAAAGGGTCATTTGGACCTCCCCCCTAAATGGGCTTGTGCCACACAGGTTGACAACCACTGATCTAGGCATTACTTCCAGTCTCATTCTCAATGGCTGTGACTCCCCTTGAGGCCACCATCTTGAAAGAGGAACCCCAGTTTCTTGAACCAGATCAAGACTAACAAACTGCTTCTTGCTGATATGCTGCCCTACCGCTTTACCTTTAAAACACTAAAGATCTACTCTGTTGAGTTTCACTGTATGTTTAAACAAACCAGTTTTGAACACTGTTAAGAACAAGAGGGAAATGGGAAGAAGACTACTTGTTACAGAATACATATGCTCACGTGGGCAGAGACACACACCAGTGGTAGGACTTCTGATAAATAGCATCTTTTTAAACTACAGCAGGACGCCCATTGCATCCATCCAATTACATAAAATAGACATGACAGAAACAAAAACGATCACTTGATGAGTTCATGTTGGCACAGTAGACAGCTTGTATTTTATAATGCCTTAGGGTAGGAAGTTGCAGGCTTTAGAATACAACTAGATTGAAAAGGGTCTTTACCTTTAGGCTCAGCTGCAACTTTAGTGTGTAAGGAGTATTCTACACACAGTGGGAAGAAAGCAAGGAAAGAAAGCACAGCCTAAGTTTGAAGGTGAGGCTCAGGCACCTGCCGGACAGTTGCTGGTCATATTGTGACGGCTGAGGAAGGTATTTTTCTATTCTGGGGAATAGATTGCTTAGCTCAGTCAAGCTTCACGAAAGGGGAGACTGATCACTTTGCTTTGATTTGCCAACAATAGTAATAACTATACTGGTGATACTGTTACTAATTGCAACTTGCACTCATGGACTACATGCAGGCACTGAAGAACTAATAACTTTCCAGGTATTAGCTCATCTAGTCCCCACAAGTGCTCTCCAATTGAGGAACTATTATGATGTTGAATCATGGGTTTGTAAAATCTGAATGTATGAGAGGCAATTACTAGCTTGACAACAAACAGGCAGTTAACAGTAGAGCTGGGAGCAGGCGTTCTCTTCTCAAAATCCAAGCTGTTAAACACTATACTATACAAAGTAAATCTTTTCTAACTTCTTTGGGTTTATGCCTTACATCAATGTTGGGGCTATTCTGTACTAATATAGTCTGGAGACTTATATACAATATCTTCCCTTATAGTTCTGGAGGCTGGGGAGTCAAAGATAACAGATCTAGAAAACTCAGTGTCTGGTTCACAAGGAGCTGTCCTTTTGCTGTGTTCTTTCATGACAGAATAGGCACAATAATCACCAGGGCTCTTTTATAAGGGCACTAATCTCTTTCATGAGGGTTCCACCCTCATGATCTATCCACCTTTCAGATCTCAGTACAACCCTCAAGCCCTCAGAGCAGCTATGATTTGGGGGAGGAGGGGTGGAGGGTACAAAAGCATTTGGTTGATAGCAGCACCTATAGCCATGTGCTCTGTAAATTATATTAACTCTGAAGTCCGTCTATCCACCTTTCCTACCACCATCATTCTATGAAGAAGAAATCTAGGTAATATTCTTTAAAGGATGACTGTAGGACTCTTCTAGCTGGCTTCCATTCATGGGTCTGGCCCTACTTCTAATCCTTGTTCCACACTGTAGTTGAATCAGTCTGGTGGTTCCTCAGAAAATTGGACATAGGATTACCTGAGGATCCAGCTATACCACTCCTGGGCATATACCCAGAAGATGCTCCAACATATAACAAGAACATATGCTCCACTATGTTCATAGCAGCTTTATTTATAATAGCCAGAAGCTGGAAAGAACCCAGATGCCCCTCAACAGAGGAATGGATTTAAAATATATTTACACAATGGAGCATTATTCAGCTATTAAAAACAATGAATTCAAGAAATTCTTAGATAGATGGATGGAACTAGAAAATATCATCCTGAGTGAGGTAACCCAGTCACAAAAGAACACACATGGTATTCACTCACTGATTATTGGATATTAGCCCAGAAGCTTGAAATACCCAAGATTCAACTCACAGACCACATGAAGCTCATGAAGAAGGAAGACCATGTGTGGGTGCTTTGGTCCTCCTTAGAAGGAGTAACAAAATACTCAAGGAGGCAAATATGGAGACAAAGTGTGGGACAGAAACTGAAGGAGGGGCCGTCTGGAGACCATTCCACCTGGGTATCCATCCCATGTGCAGTCACCAAAGGTAGATGCCAATGTGGACGTCAGGAAGTGCATGCTGACAGGAGCCTGATATAGCTGTCTCCTTAGAGGTCTGCCAGAGTCTGACGTATTCAGAGGCAGATGCTCACAGCTAACCATTGAACTGATCATGAGGTTCCCAGTGGAGGAGTTAGAGTGAAGACTGAAGGAGCTGAAAGTGTTTGCAGCCCCATCAGGAGAGCAACAATACTAACCAACCAGAGCTCACAGGGCCCAAACTACCAGCCTGGGAGCTCACAGGGAGGGACCCATGGCTCCAGCTGTATATGTAGGGGAGGATGGCCTTGTCAGCATAAGTGGGACAGGAAGTCCTTGGTCCTGTGAAGTCTGGATGCCCAGTGGGGGGGAATTCAAGGGTAGGGAGGTGGGGACACATCCTCATAGAAGCAGGAAGAGGGCGGATGGGATAAGGAGTTCCTGGGTGGGGGTGGGGGGAAGGGAATAACATGTAAATAAAATATCCAAGAAAAGAAAAAAGAAAAAAGAAAAAAGAAAAGAAGTTGAAAGCACAAATCTAGTTCTGTTGTGCTAGTTAGTTACTGAAAAGGCTCTGATGGCTTTTAATACCGATTCCTTGTAATTTTGAAGGGTGGTGTTGTCTATCATTAGATGTTATGAACCTTGAAGTGCCCGCACCCTAGCTGCCAGCTCCCTTGTATCTTGTCAGTACCATTCCCCTGTAAGTCTTGACTCCATTTTATCTCACTAGCAAAGTCTTGTTGACCTCTGAAATAAATCAAATGGAATCTCACACAACAACACCTACCTTCCCTTGGAGAATGGGATTCTATAGGTACGTGCAGTCAACGAACATTGCCCTGACCTTGGTTACAGGATGCAGACTAGACTGTAAGGCAAGAGCCAGATTAGGCTTAGCTTTCCAGTAATTCCATAGCACTCAGCACACTTTTCGGAAGATGCTGGGCATTTAAGCCATACTTATTAGATAAATGGAACTCAACAACCTTCCCGAGTTTAGCAAAAGGACAAGCCTTTGCAAAAATCTAAGATGAGGTTTCTTTTTTCTTTTTGTAGAGAATCAAGTTGGTTCAGTTAATCAGGGAGCCAGTAGTAGCGACACACAGGCACGACTCCTGTCAACTCTGGAAGAAGAGGGGTGAAGGATAATCAAGGACTTTCTCTTACTTACAGCTATGTTTCAGATTTCCAATTAAGTGCTTCTTTCTCAGGCAAGTCCAGCTTGGAATACAAAGAATCTCCCCTGTAGCAGAGCTTCTTATTCCATCTTCAAGACCAGCAGGGCCAACTGATTCTGTGACTATGGGGATTAAGAGAGAGAACCAAGATTATTTGGTATTTTACTTTTAAGGGAAAGGCTTGCAGTCTGCTGGGAGAACACTATGCTGGCCAGGAACAACTGCTAGGCTCTGGTGGCTATCCCCACAAGACTGATCCAGGAAGTGACAGGTAGAGGTAGAAGCAGGCAAGGCATTGGTTGTCATTTCAGACTCAATCCAAACACTCTGACTGTATCACAGGGTTCTTTTTTTTTTTTTTTTTGGTTTGTTTTTTCGAGACAGGGTTTCTCTGTGTAGCCCTGGCTGTCCTGAAACTCACTCTGTAGACCAGACTAGCCTCGAACTCTCGAACTCAGAAATCCGCCTGCCTCTGCCTCCCAAGTGCTGGGATTAAAGGTGTGCGCCACCAACGCCTGGCTCTTTTCTATTTTTTTTTCACAGGGTTCTACAATTAGAGTTTATTTATGTGGGAGGAATGTGGTTCGTAGCAGATCGTCGACAGATAGATAGATAGATAGATAGATAGATAGATAGATAGATAGATAGATAAAATCTGTTGCCCCAGAAAGTGTTTAGCTTTGCTTCGAAAGCAACACTCAATGAAAGAGAATACTGATAGCTGATGGTTCCTCCAGAGTTTTGATCTAGTTTTATTTCTTTTATTTATTTGTTTTTATTATATGAATATTTTACCTACATGTACGTCTGTTCGACATGTGTGTGCCTTGTCTCTGTGGAGGTCAGAAGAGGGCATCAGATACCCTGAAACAGGAGTTACAGGTCGCTGTAAGCCACGGTACGGGTTCTGGGAATCAAACCTGGGTCTTCTGTCAGAGCAGCCAGCATTCTTAACCTTTGAGCCATCTCTCCAGCCCCTCCAGTTTTATTTCTAATGCTGTGTCAACTGCACTGACAAAAGGCAGCACAGGGCAGGTAAGGGTTCATCTAGCAAACAACTCCAGGTTACAACCCAACATTGCAGGGGTGAGGTGGGGATCACAGAGTCCGTGAACATTGGTCACACCATATCCACAGTTAAGAGCAGAAAGAAAGAGAAATGAATTGAAATGAATGTACCCAGGCTGCCTTTCACTGGCTCAGCTCTATTTCCCTATTTTATATAGTTCAGGGCCAACCTGGGGATGGTCTCCACTACAGTGAGCTGAGTAAATTAAAAATCAAATCAATCCCACATAGCCATACCCACAGGCCAACCCGATCTTCAGAATTTAAGTTGGCCTTTAGAAGTAGCCATCGAAGGTGGTGTTCTTTTGATGGGATCTAGAAAAAGAGATTTTTTTTTTTTTAATGAAAGGCAAATACTGGGGATGGTGGCTGCAGGTGATGGAGAGATAGAGCCAGGAGAAACTGCATCACTTCATAACGTAATCCTTCCAGTCAGTGAATTTAGAGAATAAACATGATTTTGTTTCTGTCGACCATTCAGAGAGTTCTTGTTCTAAGATTCTTGCAACAGAGCTTCAATCAGCCTCCATAATCCTTTTAGACTCCTGCTCCATTGTTGGGGAAAAAGGCCATGTTTGACTTTGCCTGGAAACCTTTACACCACAACAAAACAAATCTCTCCGGGCTACTAAGCAACGTGGGCTCTTTTGCACCAGGAAAAAGGGCTTGCGAAGGACTATAATGGCTCCGTGCTGTGAACAGTGGATCCAAAGAACCTAATGGTGCTCTCAAAAACATCATTGTGAATACTCAAGAATCAAAGAGGTGATGTCAAGTGTCTTTTCAAGAAATCTAAGTTTTATATATTGAAGAAACAAAATAGAAAGCATGCCTAGTCTCCCATCGTCTCTAAGGCTGACTTGACAGCCCAGATGCCAGCATTTAAGATGCTTTAGGAGGCACATTAAGAAAGAGCCTTCAGCACCTGTGTTCCTGAAACATCATGTCTTTCCTGGGAGCATCAGGAACCTCCACGCCATTCCAGAGTTCAGAAGCCAACCGTGCTGTGGAGAATGTGGACAAAAGTTAGCAACCAGCACGATGCAGCATCTCTAAGCTGCTGAGACAACCATGCCCCTCAGGAATGGGACCCCTTGGCAGAGGCTAGCTTAGGGAGTGGTTGGCAGAAGGACTCTGGCTGTCAGAGAAGTGGCCACAAGCCACTGAGAGGTAGAGGAAAGCCTGAGAAGAGCCTCCAGGTCCCCGCCTCTAGCTGTGTGGTGACCCTCATATCCTGGGGTTGGGGAGGGGGTGTGGCGGATAGTGGGAGGTGCTGGGCGGATGCTCAGAGGCAGAATCAGCTGGGGCGACCTCCGCTGGCTGCTGGAGCAGCAGCTGCAGGGGGCGGGAGGGGGGAGGCCTAACCCCCTGGTGTGCAGCCTGGAGGAGGGACGGATCCTCTAGGCAGGGAGGGAGGGCATAGCCACCAGCAGCCAGCGCAGAGCAGCGCGTGTGCGCCAACCCCAGCACCGGCCCACACCGGGCTAGGATTGTTGTACTCTGTCACCAGGGCATCCTGGCTCCCGCAGCCCTGCGGACAGCGCCGCCGGAGACCCGGCTACAAGGCCAGGGCGGCAGCGCACACCCGGAGCTGCACGCAGCCGGGAAGAGGCATTCGCTAGCGTCACCTCGCTGCTTGGAACGTGAACAAGGCCGGATCAAGGTAAATAGCAAAGGTAGAGACGGAGAGGAAAGAGGTGGAGGAATGACAGGTGCAAGGCAACACACTGCAGCAAGTTTGTGCTTGCCCGCTGACGGAGCCGCGAACCACAGGGAGAGGGGGGTGGCGGCGGTGTGTGTACTTGTGTACGTGTGTGACACTCCTGGGGAAGGCGATAGGGAGGCTAGCTAGCCTCTTTGTATCTTGTACGTACATATTCCTATTAATACCCGCTTTCTGAGTTGTCATTTCCGCTTGCTGCACATATCCTGGGAGCCAGAGATGCTCAAGCAAACAGCAGGCACTCTCTTATGATGGTCCGCGCTGCAGATCCGCTACTATCAGATGTGAGATGTAAGGCGCTGAATAAATTCGAGGATCCTCCCTTCCTCCACCCCCAGACTATTTTAGGAAGGGTTGGGGGAGGGAAGCTGGGTAGCAGAACCTAAGGCTTGAAGACTGCGCAGAGGCCCAGGAGACTCCGCTGGTGCAATTGCTTCCAGGCGGAGCCTACACTAGAGGACAAGATAACTTTCATCTACTCTCCAAAAAGACATTTTCCAGAGAGATTTTGCACCTCTGGGGGAGGAGACCTGGGAAATGGTGGTTCGCAGGGAGGCAGGTGCAGTGCAAAGGGTAGGTTTAAATCTCAAAATGTAGCAGCAAAGACACACCACTAGGAAAAGAGGTTGGGCTTGCTGCTTTGACCTAACTCCTTGATGCTTCAAATTCAAGTCTGGTCCATAGAGTTAGGTGCATCCTAAAGAAAAATATCAGCTGGACAACCCTAGCTCCTTGGACCGGGTTTTTCTGAACTTTTCAGTTTGGGGCGGAAAACTTTTATGTATCTGAAAATATTACAAAATACTTTGTATATCTGTAAATGTTACAAAAATCCCCAAATAAACTATTTCTTCAGGCCTACTTATTTTTCTCTTGATCTATGGACTACACTCAAGTCATCATTTGATACAGGAGTCAGACTTATACAGTAGAAAACACAGTTTTCAATCAAGCAAAGGTTATTAATATGACCTACATCTCTGTCAAACACTGATTTAATTGTGACTCACCAGGCTTGTTCTCTGCGAGAAGCCCTTTATTCTTCATGATAAAAAAATTAATAATGTGGATTAAAACATTCCTGACACCAGATCACTCAACTAAAGTACACATCTATTTTTCTTGTGCTTAATATCTGTTTATATCACTTTGTGACAGATGAAGAATAAAATGTGCCTGGTCACGACTCACTTAATATGTTTCGTGTTGAAGATAAGGAAAATCTCCAGACTGACTGCTATAGTGTTAGTCATTAAGAAACATTTGCTTAGTGCCTGGGGTTAGAGCCTCATTTGTATCTTTTTAAACTAAGGATTCTTTCTGTTCTCTGATAAAGAACTTTCCTTTTACTCCCAGGAAGTGAGGTTCAGGAAAAGCTAGTTTGCTGTTTCAAGATCATCCAGAGCTGCTTGCCACTTCCAGCTCAATGCCTTACTGGGTCCTACGTTCTCATAATTACTGGGTATCCATAGCTTCCTACATGGAGGAGGCGTGACTGGGAAGATCCCGAGAAGCCTATCACCAGGCAAGGTGGAAGGCATGCTCGCTGACAGCCCCAGTTCCAGCTGCCACACCCAGTAGCCTGCCTGTGACTGGCATGCAGGCCAGGCCTCAAGACTGGTCTATGTGGACGTTCTCCTCTTAGTGCTTCCTTAATGCGTGATGGATGCTTCCTTGTGGTTGAGCCTAATGAAAATTAATGTTGAGCAAGGGCTGAAACACCTACATACCCCGAAGTGAGGAGCAAGGATAGCAGAAATCATGAGTGACTTCATACTCTAGACTCTGATTCACAAAGGCTGAATCATGACACTGGCTTTCAACAGGACTGCCTTGTGATTACGTTTTTATTTTCTTATCTTTCTATGAAAGGTATCATTTATTATTATTATTCCTAGTGATTCTTAATTGTGAATAATGAGGAACCCTTTCCTGATAAAGTCCACGCATACATTAGTAACATACTTGTATTAACCCAAGGGAGTCCTGTTATAGCCATTTTAATGTTTATTAACTCACTCCAGTACTAATGAGAGGATAGAGAAGAATGATTGGGTTTAAAATGATGCATTATTTTGAACTTATTCTGGCGACAGACATGACTAAGAAAGGAGAGCGAGATGACTTTGGTCTAAATCATGGATTTCTCTACATCCCCAGACATTAAATTAATAGCCGTACTTTATTGTTGTAAACTTACTTAAGTGCTTGTGGTCTCAGTTCCTGATATGTGTTTATAAATTAATGACGTCATGACTGGTTAATGCACAGATGGTCATTTTGCTACTGTCTCCTAGTACTACAAACTCTATTTGTATGGCACTTAGGTGAACCCCTGTGGTCCAGGACTATTTCTCCCACTGATTTCCTTAGTTTATTCCTGTTTAGTGGCACAAACAAGAAAGTGCTAGAGTAGCCTATTGTACATTTTGAGTAGAGAAAGGAAAAATGGCCTCGTGACACCTCACCGCTGGGCTTTTCAGAGGTGTGTGCATTGAGAGGAGGGACCCACTCAGCTAGGAGAATCCAAATGACAGTGACTGAAGTGCCTGCCCTTGCTCTCCCCCCTGCACGCACCAGATGGTGGCTGTTCCCAGGATGACCTGGGCAGCAACTTTGCAAAGTCACCTGCTTGTTGTTTGTGTCCTGTTCTTCTCTCTTACCACAACAGCAAGAGGGGCTTGTCTGCCTTGGTCACTGTCTGGACTCCCTAGATATTACACCTATCCCTCACCCCACAATTTCCTGTATCTGTTAAAACACCACCTTTAAAACATTGGCAAAGTGAGATCGTGGTTGTTCTGTATCTGCCCCAGATGACGTTCTTAGGCAGCTCATGTGCGTATCTGTTGCTGCAGGATCAGTCTCCTCAACTGTCTAGGACCATGAATCCCTCCTCGTTGCCTGGCTGTGACTTATACCACCTTTAGCAAGCTCACTTGGGAGCTTCTTCCTAGTCTGGGATGGAGAAAATGTGGCATAGGAAAAAAAAAAGAAGCCAGTGATCTGCTGAATCGTCCTGCCAAATATTACATATTTACTTGCTGGGAATAAACCAAGGTCTTACATGTGGCAGGCAAATGACCTATCAGAGAATCTCAGTCCCAACCCTATGTTTCCCTGATGAGCTCCAAGCTCAGTAAGAGACACAATCACAGAAAATAAGGTGGAGATTGATTGAGGGACACACATACACACAAACACACACTCACACAAATACGCATGCACACTTAAGTTTTCTGTAGCACATACAGAGGCACATACGCACGAACACACCATAGATCTTCTCAACAATACAAGAGTCATCTCTAGGCCTTCCTTTGCCAGGCTGTGAATTTTCTGAAACTTCACTTTCTCTGACAAGTTCTCATTATAACGTCCCACATATAAGGTCATCACAAAACTACCCCACTAGCAGGCACAAAGTGACGCTTTGAACTTGTATTTCTGAATTACTGGTCTCTCTTTTTTATTAATTTTAACATCTCTTATTAATCTCATGGCCCTATTGAATCAGTCAAAAGCAAGAAAAGCATGGTTTCACAATATTGTGTGTATGTACATAGGTGAATGAGGAAATTTAAATAGTTTATCTTAGCTCTGAAAAAGGAAGGATATTGCACCAACTCTTGTGTTAAGGAGGAAGAGGTTCGGTGAGGGGTATTATCACATAGACACAAAACAATATGTACTTAATTAAATAATTTAAAAATCCAATATTGGATTTTCAGCATGTGTTTATGGACATAGTTAGTGTCAATGGCTGACAAAGGAAGGCAAGAAAAGTTAATGTCCCAAGACTAGGGAGTAGTATTCAAACATGCGTAAGCCCTAGGTATCATCCCCAGGACTACAGAGAAAACAAAACATGTCACAGTCCCTATACCAGTGATGTTCATGGTAGAGTGAGCTTAAATGTGATAAATACAAGCCAACATATATCTATCCTCATATGGATCATTACTGCTAGAAAAATAGGCACCCACTGGAGCAGACAGGGAAGATGTCGGGCATATGGGGTCCTTGGTTAAGTAATTAGCGATGCTGTTGCTTCCTCCAGCTTGGAGTTTTCACAGAGGGGTGATAATGAAGGGATACTGAAGAGTCCCCAGAGCATCACCAATTATACCATGAATCCTACTGCCTCCTAAGGCCTCTTACTCCCCTCTCCCCACCCTACAAATGTCTCTTCCTAGCTCTTATCCTCTTGGTCATCCCAGATGCCCCCTCCCCTGAATCCTAGCTGCCCTACCACCAAGGATTATAAAGTTTGCTTCCTACATATTCCTTCAACTTTGCCTTCTCTTCCCTGTCTCCTTCATCCAGCTCCCACTTCTGTCCCTGAGATGTCTTCCTTACTTAGCTTCCTGGATTGTCCAACCTTACCCACCTCAAAAATAATCCTGAAAATGGTAGCCAGGTTGGCGATGTAGCTAAGTTAGTAAGGTGCTTGCCTAATGTGTACAAAGCTATAGTTTTGATCCCTATCATGGCATAAATGAAGCACAGTAGTGTATACCCATAATCCTAGCTCTGAAGAGTTCGGAGCAGAATGATAAGACATTCAATACATGTCAAGTTCAAGGCCAACTTTGGCTCTTCGAAATTCAATCTCAGATAAATAATTCAAAATTATGCCTTCTCATTTCTGTCCCAGAGTCCTTTACTAGCTCCTTGATGCCTCTTAGAGAACCAGACATATAGTGATGAGCATTTGTCCAGGGCTTTCCATCACTCTGCCTTCTCATGAGCACACAACTTCAGCATCAAGGTACCCTGTTGTTCCTCATGCTAATGCCTCTCCTGAAGGCCTGGAAAGTAGCTCTCCTTGTTCCCCTGATCCATTCCCCCCAAACTCAGTTTAGATGTTAAAGCCTTCTCAAGACATCATTCCAGTACCCTAAGACTGGCATAGCCCCCATCTTCTATACCCCTCTAGTTCTACATCCATACTTATTCCTGAGATTTTTAAAAAAAATCTCTGCTACATTGCTTCTCTTACTATGTCCTATACTCCTCAAAAATAGGTTCTGCGCCACATTTATCTTTGATTTAACTCTGATCTTAGGCTTTCAGAATGTGTGAGCTCTGCAGAGGCAGCAAAACCGGGCACATGTGAACAGAAGCAGAGAAATCGTAGTTGAATGTGGAGAGGGAAGTGGGAGCAATTGATTCTAAGATTAGTCTTTTTGAGACATGGATATGATCAAGAAGGAGTCATGGGATCCTACAGTGACTTCCAGAGAAAAGATTTTAATTCTGCAGTTCTGGATAGAGTGCACGGGGCTGCCATAATCAGCTATGAACTCCAGGACCGGCCATGGAGTTCATAATTTCTATTTTAATTTTTTTTCCCAGTGTCTGAGAGAAGGTTGCAGATGCTAGTCAAATGCCCTAGTACTAAGCTATGTTCCAGCCCATTTTTTTCTTTACCTCTACTGTGTGTTATGTATAAGTGATGTCTATAGATACAGAATGGTAGGCAGATTCTAGATAGGTAAGTTGGAGCTATGCTCTTGCCTTTGAGGAACTCGACTTTCTAACACTGCACGGGGTAAAATTATTATGAGGGCCCTTGAACCCTTCTCAAACTCTGGTCTGTCAGTTACAGTAGCTCTTGTACGTAGGCAGGATGCTTTCCTCGGGAGATATTAGATAAAGGTATGGGTCATGACGCATGGTTATATATAGTTATTTCTTCCCCATCCTCATCTCTTGAAACTTGACCCATTATAATAGGATATTCCCTACCCACAAGATGTCACGTGCTGAGTTCCCCTTCCCATCCATGTCTCTTCCAGTAGCCTCCATAACACTTGATAGGTGAACACACAGTCAGTGTTCTCTACCCTTTCACAGATGGTAGTCTCCAGAAGATATGGCTAGTTTCACATGGATGCGTTCCAGCCAGAGACCAATATGTATGCATTCTTATGAAGTCACTTAAAATAAATAGCAATGTGCCATTACGTTTGATTACATAACCCATCCTTATTTTTGATTACATAACCCATTCACTTTTTTTTTTTTTTGGTGTGTGTAACACGTATAGACTCATCTTTATTTTTTCCTTTCAGTCAAATGGAATATCCCACGCGTGTGTGTTGTGGTTGCTTTAGCCTTTTAATTTGGCCTTTGGCCTTTGTCTCCCAGCTGAATTCCTATTTTCTCCATCATCAGCATTGTCTCCTGGAAATGCCAGGACTCACCATAAAGATTGGCTCTGCTCAGGCCTCAGTGTATCCCTTCACTGAGGGTTTGTCTCTGGAGACATTACTCTTCTTCCTAATTATCTTGTTCATAGCAGGACTCTGTTCAGCTTACCCCAGGGTTAGGAAAGCATTGTCCACAGTACATTTCTCAATGTCATGGTGACACTAACTACTTGCCTACCTCATTTTCACTCCCAAAATGAGAGTGATAAAGTGCACCAGCAAAGCAGAGAATCAAGAGAGAGTTAGAAAGACAATGTCCCATCTGATTCGCTCACCGCATTCCAGACTTACTACCTACATTAGAATCTTTCTATAAGTCTGTGGATCTTCAAGAGATGTAGGGGCGGGGGAGAAATAACTATATATAACCATGCATCATGACCTATAACTTTACCTAATAGCAGCCTGTGTCTCCTGAGAAAAGCATTCCACCGCCTACACAGAAGAACTACTGTAACAGGCAGACCAGAGTCTGAAACAGATTCAAGGGAAAAAAAAATTAACTCAGGTCCATTTCAATCTTCTAAAATGAGAACATTTGGAAATCATATTTAGAATGAAATAATCTATATATGTATATGGTTTCTTATTTCGTTTACTTTTTGAGAGAATATCATGTATCCCAGGCTGGCCTTGAGAGCCACCTTGCCACCTTCTCTCTGTTTCCTTGTGTGGATGGAATTTGAGCTCTCTGTCCTCTACACTTGCCACCACACCATTCCTTCCCTATCACGATGCATTCGAGCTTATGACTTGGGAACAAGAAGGTAAAATAAGTCCTCTTTCCTCCTGAAGTTCCTTTGAATTATTCTGTTTTATCACCACCAAAGAAACGACAGTATGTCATAAAATAAAGTAAAAAGTAGGTTGCCTGAAATAAGTCAGACAGTGAAATGTTGACATTGAGAAATAAGGAGATGATAATGACCTTGGGTGTCTGGCTCCTTCTGCTTCTACATCCTGAGTACAGGAATTACAGGCCTGAGTCACTATGGTTGGGTTATGCATTGCTGGGGTTTGTAATGTACAGACAAATACTCTACCACTGAAGTCCAGTGAAGCCCAACGAAGTGTTCTACCCCAGCCCTAGCTGTACCGTGTTCACTCATCAGATTGTTATTAGGAGCTGGGACACGATGTTGTCCTTGGAAAGTATACAATAAAGCTATACGAAAAGTGTTTGTAAAGCAATTAAAATGGCATAGGTACAGGGGTATCTAAACATCAAGAAGTGAAGTCTAGCATTTTGATTGTTAAGTTATAAGTCAATAGATTTATAGTTTAAAAGGAAAACAGTACAGGTGAGCATTTCCTGTCCAGATTACATTTCTCCATGTCAAGATGTTACCATCTGACTTCTTTTAGGCAATCTACTTATATATTTAATTTTATGACATATTGTATTGTGTCATTTCTTTTGCTATGATAAAACAGAATGATTAAAAGGAACTTCAGGAAGAGAGGGGACTGACTTTAGCTTCTGGTTCCAGAGTCATAAGCTCAAATGCATCGTGGTAAGGGTGGGATGGCATGGGGGTGGGATGGCATGGGGGCAGGTACAGGGAACAGAGAGATCAAGTCTGTTCACACAAGGAAGCAGAGAGAGGGACCAGAAACTGGACTCAATCAATCCTCGAAGCCTATCCTGAGTGATGCTTTTCCTCCATCCTCCAGTGAGTTTCCACCTCTTAAAGGTTCCATAACCTCTCAGATAGCACCATCGACTGAGTTAGGTGATAAACACAAGAGCCTGTACAGGGGCACTTCTCATTCAAACCACAGTGTATACCATAAGAATTCTAAGCCTACATCAGTGCTTTAACCTGTCTAGTGTTCTATATAGTTGAAGATGCATATTATATACGTCGGTTGCTCATATATTAGTTGTATAGCCCTCGACAGTGAGTCAGACCTTGGAGAGGAGGAAGGACATTCTTCTTTTATGTTAAGGTGGATGTTTTTCATATTGTGTTTTGCTTTTCAGGTTCTTATACCTACTTAAGAACAAAAGAAGAATGTGCAGCTCACAGGGTTACCATGCTGTCTCTTTGCTGATCACCATGAGTGCCTGAGATTTGTCTGAGACTTGATGGGTGTACACAAGACTGTGTATGTTATCTGAAGCAGCATAATATTCCCCTGCACAGAGACACTTCACTTGGTGCTGGTTCCATGCTACAAGAAAGACCATGGCAACCTCCAGGGCATCTTCCAGGTCCCATCGGGACATCACAAATGTGATGCAAAGGCTACAAGGTGAGTGGAATTGCAGTTTTAAAATACGCTCAATTAAAAGTATCATTTTATCTCAGAATGTCTTCTATTTTCTTGGTCTTTCATTCAACTTTATGGGTTTATAGCAAAGAAGTAATAGACTGGTGCCTATTATTTTAGTATTTTTAATAAGTCCGTGCTGTCTTGACATATCCTATACTTCATGTGAGAAGATACAACTCATTGTGATTGTGTGTCTGCTTTACTGTCCTGATAGGTTTGGCATGACAATTCTATACAAAGAGCTCCTTGTGTAATCAGAGACCCAGGTTCCTGAGAACATGCATAGTCAAGAGCCCTTACCTTGTGCTTATCGGTCTGTATTGATTTGTGATATCAGTATTAGTCAGACTTCTTTCTGGATTATTCAATAAACAACAGATCTGTGTTGAAAATAGGACATAGACTCCTCCCATCCCCACCCCTGCACCAAAGACTGAAAATTCTGATTGATTTTGTTCAGCACCAATGGTCTCAGACTATAAGTTGTACATCTTGATCTGTGTAGATCAGACTGTTGCCTCTGACTGTATGCCTTTACTGTATCCCTGGAGGAAAATGTTGAATCGTGTCATGCCCCAGTGGCACCATTTAGAAATGATGGAAAAGAAACCTGTAAAGACCCTTTTCAAAATGTGCAGAATGTTGTTTTGGTCATGGAGGACTTGGCTATGAGCTTGTTAAAGGTGAAATTATCTAGACAAGCTAAATGCTGGCAATAAAGAACAGATGTGGAAAGATTTGAGGGGACTCCTGCAGGGTCAGAATACAGTCCTACTCCATCTTCTTTATCTTGTTCCTGGTGAATGGCAGCTCTAATTATGGAGGCTTTGATTGAGGGTGAGCAACATTGAAAAGTATGCTTTAAAGTTGTTTTGTTATCTTTTTATAAATGTGTGTGTGTGTGTGTGTGTGTGTGTGTGTGTGTGTGTGTGAAAGAGGTGGAGGAAGGAGCTGAGGCCCCATCTCCACTCCACATCAAGTTTGCTTGATGTCTACATGTTTGCATGGTCCCATTTGCAAAACACAGACCGGTCCCTGACCCTTGGACCACACCCCCTTCAGGGCTATGTTGTGAAGTTCAAGGATGTATTAAATGGAATTTGTGATATGATCTATAAAAGCTGTGGTATGGTGAATTCTTCAGATAGTCACAGAAGAATAATGTATCACATTTGTTTTTCTGATTATTTAGATTGTTAGAGGCTCGTTAATGGTTTTATGCATCCAGTGCGGTGTAAAGCTGATGGTTTTATTATATAATTGAATGACTATACTTGTTTTCAGTCATTCTTCCTTTTTCATCAACATTATAGAAAGTCAGAGGATATCTGACAAGGTTAGAGTGTTGAACACTGATATTTGGGGAGAGAATATTGGTAAGCATAGATCCTCTTGCATGTATAGCTGATTGGTAAGCAAGGGTGATATGTCTGCTGCAGAATGTCACCTCTGGTGGCATCCGTCGAAGAAAGAGAGGGCAGACAGTGAAAGTGAGCGCCCTGGGTGTCTGCTACCACATTGATCTGCTGGGTTAATTCTGCTGATTCAGCCACCAAAGCTCATTTTCTGTTCTCATTGTATGTCCGTAAGATGCTTTGCATCCCCAAGGGTTAGTCCTTCTGGCAAAGGAGAAGGATTATTTGCCAGGGGCATTTGGAAGCCTTGCTCACTCCTAGGAACCTGCTGACACATGACCAGGATTCATAAACAGAGGATTGGTATTACTGGGCAGAAAACTAAGACAAGCAAAGAAATTCATATGAGGAGAGATGAATTTGCACTAATTTAAATAGAGCCAGATATGCTACTTTCAAAATTAAAAATTCATAAGAACATTTTCTAAAACCACCATTTTCATTGCCTAGGTAGATAACACACATACTTTTCCCCTCCTAACATGTTTTATTTGCACTTGAGAACCATGAAAAGCTAATAAAGAGAAACGGACTTTCTTTCAACAACTTTTAGCTGGCTTTACTATCTGGCTTATTTTATCAGCAGTTGCATTGTTGATGATTTTCTCTTTTAATTTAGAGTCCCAGCTCTCTGAATTCAAGTGCACACACAGATTGTGACATAATTCTGCTGCTACTGTAGCAGTTCAATCTTTCACCTTTGCCAATATTTGTGCTTGTCTGAGCATAATGTTTCAGGCTTCAATCCTGAATTATGGATGAGCAGTCATTCTGTGCGGCTGAGTTCATTTGCTATTAAGAAAATAAATGTTCCATAACTTAGCCAATCAATTTTGATATAAGCTCCAAGGAAAACATGGGAAGATATTGTATAATATAGATGTCTAAACACTGTAAATGAATGGAATTAGTGTATATAGTATATATGTCTATATATTTTGAATGCGGAAGAGACACATAATAGAAGTTCCTGGGGTTACTATGGGTAGACTTAAAAAAATATCTCAGTGCTTCTGTTTGCAAACACTTTTACAGGTAGCAACTATATTTTAAAGATCTTTTCATCTTGCCTCTCAGTCACATTTACTTAGAATATGTGTTGACTCTTCCCAACTACTTCTCTTTTGTTTGAAAATGTAAATTTTCACGTATTTCCAGATGAATATTGCCACTGACAGGGTAGCATCCATGTAACCTCATGTAACAAGTGCTAATAATAAAAACAGATGGGAATCTGCATGCTGAATCACATAGAGAAAGGGGCTTTAAAAGTGTGTGGTGGTAAGCCAGCACTGGCCACCCGCCGTGAGCATTCAGGAAGTTGAGGCAGGAGGATTGAATGGTCCAGGTGAGCTAGGCTAGAAAATTAGACCAGGTCTGAAAAAAGGAAAACGAAAAGAGAGTTTTCAAAAAGTAGAATAATTCTTTTCGTGGTCAACATTTGGTGTGTAAACCCTATGAATAGTTTCAAAGAGGAGCCATAGGGTCAGATTTTGTTTACCCTTGTGGATGTATCAATGGTATCTGCTAACTGGTTAGTATGTAGCAGACATGGCCTTTTCCTTCAAAAATTTTTCATGAGTAGCTGGGTGATTGTGACTCACACAGTCCCAGTAGTTGTTAGGCAGAGGCAGGTACATCTTGGTTTGAGGCTAGCCTGGTCTACAGAATGAGTTCCAAGATGGCCAGGGTTACACAGAAAAACCCTGTCTTGAAAACAAACAAACAAACAAACAAACCAAAAAACTGTGAGTAATTTAAATCTTTGTTTTCTCCAGGTCCACTGAAATGAGGCATCAAACTAACAAAACACTTGATTGAAAAGTAGAATAAAATAATAATAATAAAAAAGAAAACCTTACTTTCTTGCTGTTTAAAATGAGAAACGTGAGCATGAAGTAGGTTCTAAGGAGCTTGGCACTCTGGGACATTTCTAATTCTTTTATATTTTCTTGAGATATTAAATTGTGCCCGTTATTACTCTGGCCTAATATCCCACCTTATACAACTGGTTACAAAGCAATACCCAGACCCAAGTTATTCTATGTAGACTAGAAGTCTACTTTAGACTCCTCCGTCTTTTCCTGTATGAATGTTATATGACAATATCTCAAATTGAAACAAGTCATTCCTCTATGTTTTGTAAAGTCATAGTTAAATATTTATTCAGCATTTGATGACAAAAGCACTGGCTGGCGACATCTTAAGTGATGAACTTAAGATAAAATTGGTTCAGATGTTTCAAAGCAGAGAAAGAATTTATTTTAAGTTGAATACCGATTTATCTGCCCTTTTCAAAAACATCAGAGCTAGTTTTCAATTCTAAGAATGTCTTGAACATAAAAAATGCATCTTTCTCAAAAGAGTGGTTATATTTTGTTGTCATTTAGATATGTGGACTGTTTGGGGACTATGATGTTGGGCGGGTATATTTGTGTCCACATTACTGTTATAAGTATTAATGTGTTTATACTTATGTAATACTCTGTCCTGCAGTCTTTCCTTTTACAGAACTATTTGATCTATCCTGCTATGTGAAGGCCACAGGCCTTCAGGGTCTCTACTGGTCTACTGAACATTGGCTATTAAGTAGAAAAATAAGTTTAATTCCAAATGTTGTTATGCTGGCTAGTCAAATAGAAATCAAATTGAATCATAATTTGTGTGTAAATAAGTTATCTTACACAGGGTATCAGTATACTTTATCACACTTGAGATATTTAAATGTTTTCAGTGTCCACAGTCTACAAAGTAACACATCCTACTGTATCTTCTGCCTCTATATGAATTATGTTCAATAGCCTTCTTTAAGCTTCTTACCCACAATACAAATCATCTCTTTACCCTCCCAACTAAAGTCTCAGCCAACTGCTTGGTCTCCCTGCTCCAACACATTTACTGCTTTTAGATTCTTTATACATTCTATGCTTTAGCCATGCCCTGAAGCTATGTTGACTCTGCAGCACCGGATACGAGTTTGGTTCAGAGCTCCTGAATCTTGGTTACCTTCGAAGCCCAACTTAAATACAGAGGTGTCCAGGAAGACTTTTTCATCAGGATGATAAGAAATTCTTACTCCTTGCTTTTAGCTCCTCTAGCACGTAAAAGCACCATGGTAGCTCATTGCTTGGCAATTTTGAAAGTATGGGCAGAATAACCAATGATTTTGCCAATTAGAAATTTTGCATTAGAAGGTGCTTTGGGAGAGAGGTGTGCAAATTGGTTTTCTTATTTTTACTTTTTCATTCTGAACACTTATTTGGACACCTTACAGTTTAGAGGCCTCTCACATCTTTTCCCAGAAAGGAGTGGAGTACAAATGACCAGGCATTGTAGAAGACATGGCTAGAGAATATGCTAAAGAGAGAGAGAGAGAGAGAGAGAGAGAGAGAGAGAGAGAGAGAGAGAGAGAGAAAGAGAGATTAAAAATATGGAATTCACTGACATCACCCAGGGAATGTGGTTGGGTGGGAAAGAAAAGATGGTTCAGTCGTAGATATTTAAAAGTAGGGAGGGAGAGGATGATAAGCGTTCAGCATGGGAGACTGAAATGCCACCGTCAGTGTTGAAGGAAGACGAGAGATGGGAGATGGAAGATAAGGAAGCCGAGGGAATGTGTCAGAGAGGAAGTAATTGATGATGTTTAATGTCACTGATGTTTATGTCTGTCCCTTTCTGTAAATTCACTACATAAAAGACTGTGTATGTTTTACATATGGGCTCAAGTAGGTAAACACTCATGAGCCTAAAGCTCCAAATCATTTCTGGAAAAGCAAAGAGCTGCTCTGTCCAAGGTTGCAAGGAGTTTCAAGATTCTCAGAAATTGTTGAATAAGATAAATTCCTTAAGCTCTTTTTAAATATAATTCTGAACTCTAGGTAGCGCTTAAGTGGAATTGGAACCCAAGATCTAGTTTCTCTTAATTGATCACTAGGCAGTCTTCAGTACTTACAGAGTTTGGTTTCCTGGCTGAGACCAGGGCTACTCTTGATGTTTTTCAGACACGTGGACGGGACTGTCATATTTCTTCTGCATCTGTCCTTACACATCCTCCTTTCATAAATCGTCACTTGTACTCCTTATTTTTCTAGATTATTTTTACATATTGTTATGGAATTGATGGCATTGTTTTCTTAGAATCCATCATTGTTTAATTGGCTTCTCCTCCAGTTTCATGCACAGGGAGAGAACATGTGATGTCATGTGCCTTTGGAATATCTGGCACATTGTCTGAACTATAGGATTTCCCCTCCCCAAAAACAATGTCACTAAATTGACAGAACTCTATTTGCAGCTGGGATAGCTCTATCAGTCACTATGGAGGTAGCTCTTCAAGCCTGCCTGTCATGGATCTGACCTAAATCTTGGGTTGTCCTGTGTATGATGGACAGAGACCCCAAAGGTGACCATAGACTTTAGATTTTCAAAAATGTATAATATAAAGGATCAGCTCGCTGTAAAGAGAAAAAAAAGGGCTTTCAATTTCTTGTGTTAGATCTTTTATATGCTTTATGAGACTTAAAAACAATAAAAAAAAATGTATCCCCAGGGTGTTCTCTTCTTTTTTCTTTCAGACTGGGGTTGATGAAGAATTAAAAATTGTTTCCTGTGCATATTCATATCTAAATACAAAAATGTCTTTTCCCCATTCTTTGAATGATAGCCTGTAGTTTAAGCAATTACTATTTGAAGGTATTTAATTAACCATGCACTATTTTATTTTAAATAGCTGAGAAATTATGGTAAGAATATAAACAGAAGACATGAAGAGGCTGAAGTTAGGCCACCAGTGTGGTTTTATTTTCTTGAATAAATAAATAGAAACATAAGAGAAGTTGCTGACGTCCCAGGCATGTTCTGCGTCTGATGATGTATGGCCTTGCTATGAGAGCTATCTGGGTGTAGTGAAGTTTGCTCAACTATTTTAAAAGTGGTTTCTACTGTAACTTGTGAGTGTGTGCTTTTTTTTTTCTTTCCCTATTGTTCACAGTGACCTCTTGGATTAAAAACAATTCCTTCCTCTTCTGATATTAATCTTCCATGTTTAGTAAACACTGGTCTCCACCCACATTAAAAAGAGTACTTACCTTGAATTCTGTAATCACCCACATCCATTTGCTTCCTTTCACATCTCAGGACTCACCGATGTTGTTCACGTGACATTTGAGCCCCTCTTGTCTGCGTATTCGTTCTTGCTGTGTTGACCTGTTCATTGACTTGGGAAGAATCCTGCAATTTGCAGCATACATCTCAGTTGCTTCTGTTGTTGGTTTTTTTTGTTCATGGCTCTATTTGCTCTTACACGTTGTGAGCCACAATATTCATTTCGCCAAGAATTTCTCTAATCACACATTTGCAGATGGCATCTGCAGATCCTCTGTTTTTTCTAGACTTCTCCCATATGATCATGTTTGACTCAGATTCGAGGGAGATGAGTCCGTGCTGCTTGGAAAGTCAATAGAAAAGTGGACCTCAGACAGTACTGCCAGAGCCAGAGAGCTTGACTAGGCTCTACCCTGGATACTGTAGCAATAGAACTTTCCCACCTCAATTCCATTCTGTTCCATCCCTCATTTGAAAGCCTGGGCCCGTTCACTGTAAGCCCCGAAGTCCATTCATCATGATAGAACAGATTCATCATCTGGTCCTACTCACCACCCACCCGCATGTTTGTTCATCACTATATACTATGATGCTTCAGTTCTAGGTCCTTTTTAGCCTCAAAACTCACTTGTCTTAGCACATCATTCTTCTTCCCAATCAGTCTTTCTTTCCAGAGCTTCAAGACTCAGCTCAAGCATATCTCCAGGAAATGTAAATACTGGGTATGGCCAGTCAGAGTAAGACATTCTTTTTTCATGCTCTAGATTAAACAGCGTTTAAAAGCATCTGAAGCACCAGAATGCACGGTTGTTTAGAATTTTAGAAACTCCAGAGTAGACAGTTCAGCTTTTCAGATCAATTTTGATCACAAATGCACTGTTTATGGAGAGCTTGAATGGAACAGAATTGACTTGAGAACAAATATTTCATGGATATTCATTGAGCTCAGATCCTTTCAATACAAACATGAAAACAGCTCAGAGCACCCATGCTTTGGACACATAGCTCAGAGCACCCATGCTTAGAGCACGGCATGCCCAGCAGTGAGAAGACAATTATTGTAGAATTGGTTAATAGTTATAGAGATGATGAAGGGTAAGTATGAATTTGATGAATGAATGAGTCAATAAATTTCCTCAAAAGTGGGTAGGAATAATGTATAAATTTAGCAAGAGGGAAAACTATCTAAATTATTTTTTGTGTTTTTTTTTAATTCAGAGTTGAGGATTACTCATTTTTTTTGTTTTTTCTTTTTATCTATTGTTGCTACTAAGCTTGTCTTGAATTTGCAGTCATCATCTGATTTAGCTTCCTGAAAAATGTCTTGCTCTTATAAAGCACAGCTTCCTACTTCTACATACACTATCCTGGTTACTTAGATGGGAACTGAACTTAAAAATTACAGTTCGATATCTTGGTTTGAGCAAGAGTGAATAGAGTTCTGGGGCTATAGGCTGATAAGCCAACGTATCAACAGCTATCAACAAGGTTCTAGTGTTTGAGGAACTGTAAGAAAATGAGATATCCTCACAATAGTGCCTACTGCTTTGAAATTACATAGTCGCTAGTGACCTTGGGGTCTTCAAAGATGGCAGACAAGTCTAGTTATGGAATTTTAAGGGTCTAGACCAGTAGTTCTCATTATTTTCATTGCTACTTCATAACAATAATTTTGCTAGTGTTATGAATCATGATGTAAATATGTGATATTCAGGATATTTGATATGCCCCTATGGGGTCATGAACCTTAGGTTAAGAACTTTTGGTCTAGAAGAAAAAGGGAAACATAGACCTTCTCTGTTCAATTGCTAAGACTAATTTTATATGTACTATAGCATAAGTTTGTGTGAGGTGCATAGATGCAGGGTACAGTTGTGGGACTCAGCTTGTAAACCAGTGAAGCCAGCCCTGGAAGATGATACTCTGTAGAACTTGTGACCCTGGAGATTTTAGGCTGTCCAAAATGAAGTGGAGGGGGTTATGAGGAGGAGAAATGAGCCATAATGACCTGCTCAAATCTAGATATTTCAAAAGTGCAACTTCAATTGGTTTTGTATGAAAGGGAAACAAAGAGGCTGTCTGTCTCTCAGCTTCAACTCAGCTCATGGCTCAGCAATGTTCAATATTAGGAACATTGGAAAAACACTAGTCACAAGGACACAAGGAACCAAAATTGCATCTGATGGCCTCAAGGGTCATGTGTTTGAAGTGAGCCTGGCTGAGCTACAGAATCATGAAGTTGCATTTAGAAAATTCAAGCTAATTTCTGAGGAAGTTCAGGGCAAAAACTGTCTGACTAACTTCCGTGGCATGGATATCACCCAGGAAAAAATGGGCCCCATGGTCAAAAAGTGGTAGACCATGATTGAATCTCATGTTGATGTAAAGATGACTGATGGGTACTTGCTCCGACTTTTCTGTGTTGGTTTCACTAAAAAACACAACAACCAGATAAAAAAAACATTCTATGTGTAGCACCAGCAGGTACCCCAGATCTGGAAGAAGATCATAGAAATCATAAACAGAGAAGTATAGACAAATGACTTGAAGGAAGTAGTTAATAGAAGCAGATGCTCGCAGCTAACCATTGATCTGATCAAGGAGTCTCCAGTGGAGGAGCTAGAGAGAAGACTGAAGGAGCTGAAGGGGTTTGAGGCCCCACGGGGAGAGCAGCAATACCAACCAACCAGAGCTCCCAGGGTCTAAACCACCAGCCTGGGAGCACATAGGGAGGGACCCATGGCCCCAGCTGTATACTTAGAGGAGGATGACATTGTTGGGCATAGATGGGAGAGGAGGTCCTTGGTCCCATGAAAGCTGGATGCCCCAGTGTGAGGAAATTCGAGGGTGGTGAGGTGGGAGAGGGTGGGTGGTGCACACCCTCATAGAAGCCAGAGAAGGGGGTGGTGGTGTCTGGGGTGGGAGGAATAGGGAAAGGGAATAACATTTGAAATGTAAATAAATAAAATATCCAATAAAAAAGAAAATTAAAAAAAATTACTGGAAAAAAAATAAACTGATTTTAAGACAGCATTGGGAAAGACATAGAAAAGGCTTGCCAGTCCGTTTATCCTCTCCATGATGTCTTTGTTAGTAAAGTAAAAATGTTGAAGAAACCCAAGTTTGAATTGGGAAAGCTCATGAAGCTCCATGGTGAAGGCCGTAGTTCTGGGAAAACAACTGGTGATGAGACAGGTGCTAAGGTTGAATGAGCTGAAGGATACGAACCACCAGTCCAAGAAGCTGTTTAAAATCCAGATTTTTAATAATCACAAATAAAGAGATCTATTTGTGACCAAAAAAAAAAAAAAGATACATTAGGTAGAAGATGTAGCTTAGTTGATAGAGTCGTGGCCCAGCATGAAGGAGGGCCTGGGTTTGGTCCCCAACATTACATAAACTGAGCATGGTAGCCCATGCTTGTATTCTCAGCACTCAGGAATTAGGAGGATGAAGAGTTGAAGGTAGTCTTCAGCTACATAGGATGTTCCAGGTCAGCTTGAGGTACTTGATGCCTTGTATCACTCCCTCCCCAAAAGTGTTGGTATTTGTTTTCTTTTTCTGACTTTATCTCATTTAGCAACATTGTGAAAAATTCCTACGGAATACATGATTCTCGAATTTCCAGATCAAAAGGCAAGAAAATATTTCATTGAGGAATCATCGGCAAGTTCATGGTTCTCACACAGTATGAAGGAGATACCCTGGAATTACTCTGCATCATCATGAGATGATGACGGCTAGTGATGTGGCTGGTTCATTTGCATCATGATTGAGGGCCCCTGCTTGGCAGGAAGCATGGAGTTTTCAGACTGCAACACATGCTCCTTAACACCTGCTTGATCTGATGAGTTTCTTCTATGAAATACTCATCCTGCTTGTGTGACGACTGCTTTTCAAAATAATCACTACTCCCATGATCCTATTCAAATGAAGGAGCGCCAGTTCTGGCATGTTTTGAAACTTTATGTATTTTCTTACCTTTTTATTTTGTGCTTTAAAATAGAATCTCAGAGTTCACAGTTCAGCATCTTTATGTTTGAGATGAAATAACTGATTTCTAGGGAAGTGAAGTGGGTAACAAAAGCCATTACTGGAAAGGGCATCAGCCTCTGTGTACATTTGGGGGGTCACAGTCTTCAGAGAAGCATTCCTAGTGCCCTGTAGACTTCTTCATGGACTTATTATGGTGGCAGTAATCACATCATATCTTTTTTTAGTATTATACATGTTTGAAATGGGAGACAATTCCTGTGGTCATTAACTATTCAGGATGCTGAGGAAGGGGTCATTTGAGCTTATGGTTTTGAGTCAAGAGTGAGACAGACAGCAATATGTTAGAGGTTGAGTCATTATATTAAAAATCAAACTTTGAGCATTTGTCCTGATTTATAAATATGATGATTATTTTATTTTTGAAATTAGAGTCCACCATTGAAATGTAGTTGTTTTGAGGGGTGTACAAGTTCATGATTAGAGTGGTAAAGAGTAGCTTATCTGACTTTCATGTTGTAAAGATAAATAGTTAGGTATTTGAGACTGCCTAATGTAAAACCATGTATTCAGTTAAGGCAAAATAAAACTAGAACCTAGATAGTCTGTTTCTATAGTTACGAAATTGCCGATGATGATAATTACATACTTCTCTTTAAGGAAAACATCCTGTTTAGCTTTTGAATGTTAATTATTTTAATATCCAGTTTTCTACCAAACCATTTGGGTCAAACAGATTAATCATGATGATAAATGAACAAGTACTCTTCCTGCTTCCAAATTCATTTGTGCTAATTATACAGTTGAAAAGCAAGACCGGTAGTGTGTGCTTCACTTGTGTAAAGTCATGAACTTTACGCATCGTATTAATCTTCCATCACTACATAGAAATACCTGGAATAATGACGTTTTAGAAAGGAAAGGTTTATTTGGGCTCACAATTTGGGAGACCACTCCAAGATCAAGTAGCCTCTTTATTTTGGGTTTCTGATGAAGGTGGTGGCACATATGGTTATGCTCTGGCCAGACAGCAGAGAAGTGGGACTGACTAGGTTCCTACAATGACATCTGAGGATATACTCTCATGTTATAGAAACCTTCCAAGCACCCGTATTCTATGAGAGCAACACATCTCTCCCAGTGATGCTACTGGCGACCAAACCTTTAAACAAAGAGGCATTTGGAGGCCAAGCAACCTCCATGTAACTAGTAATTAGGACATATCACAGATAACTTAGGACACAGCCAGTACCTTTATAAGAATTTGGTCACCTGACATGGTATTTGTTTGTTTGTTTGTTTCATTTACTTTTTTCCAATATAGCCCAGCCAACCTAGCCTTGAGCTCATAATGCCTCTGCTTTCAGCCTTACCAGGGCTGAGATTATAAACCTTTACCATAATTTAGCCACACCTAGTATCTTTTTCAATTTGCAAAATATGGCAAATGTTTCCTAAATATATAAATACATTTTATTTACGTGTCACACACATACACACAAAGCATATATCACAGCATACATGTGGAAGTTAGAGGGCAACTTTCAGGGGTCATTTCTCTCTTTCCACCTCATGGATCCTGGAGACTGAACTCTGCTTGACCCATCTCTCTGGCCTCCTGAACAGTAACTAAGTATTTGTTAGATTAGCTAGCTCATCTCATTCATGGTGTGGCTTTAAAGGTTACCAGAAGAATAGAGGTAGAGGTGGAGACAGATCAAGGTAATGCGACAGAGAGCGAAGACATCAAATCTTTAACTTATATCAGTTTATCATTGCAGTTTTCAGTAGGTCTGTGCAAAATGCAATGTTTCTTTAGAGCTCCTGTTGACTCTCTTTGTCACTTGAGCTAGTTATTAACTATTGTCTGGAGTTTAACAAGCACCGCTTCCCTGGAAAGTTTTGCTATGTGTCTAATTCATTTCTTTCTGCCTGTGTGATCTTGGCTTATAAATTGCAGCTATATAAGGCTATCTAACAGTTTCCCTGCTTTACGGCACATATGGAAAAGACTCAGTGTTTTCTATTCAGTCCAACCCTGGGATTCCAACTCTGACACTGCTAGCTGTGTCCTAGCCTCTCAGGACCTTGGCTACCAGGGAGATTGTAATCAGAATTTTTGCTTTTGAGAAATCTTCCCCAAAGGTGTTATATGCAAGGGTCAGGGGACTTCTGAAATCTGGTCCAAGATCCTTGTGGGTTTCAGTGTTTCTCTAGCCTGTGCTGGGCTGATCTCCTGTGTAGGTCCTGGCTTTTCCTATTTTAACTCTCATGCCAGGTTTTAGGAACTAGGCCACAGTCTGACAGAACTGCCAATGAGCTCCTTGCCTATTACACACCAGATGGCTACAGGGTTGAAGGCAGCATGCTGGCTTGCTCCCCCCCAAGCCCTGCCAAGCCATAGACTGTGACTGTGGAGGAGGAAGGCTGCTCACTTCCGTCCCTGTGGCACAACAGTGAGATATTTATACTACAGATTTATAATGTTAGCCTAGTCTTCATTATGCAGGGGAATGCTGGCTTTTAGTCCATGTGTACAACCTTTGAGAATAACAGTTAGTAAGTATTACTTATAATGTTTACCTTCTGACTTGGAAAGATGTGAGCTACTAAATAGGATGCTTTGCTCATTTAATTTAAAACAAGATAATACAGTAATAGATATATACAATGTATATTTCCGGGCGGGGGAAATGATCTTTTAAAACTTATGAAAGTGTCATGGGGGGAGCAACAGTGTCAATCAGCCAGAACCCCTGGAGCTCCCAGGGACTGAACTACCAACCAAAGAGTACACATGGAGGGACCTGTGGCGCTGGCTGCGTTTGTAGCAGAGGATGACCTTTTTGGATGTCAGTGGGAGGACAGGCCCTTGGGCCTGAGGGTGTTCAATGCCGCAGTGTAGGGGAATGCCAGGGCTAGAAGGTGGGAGTGGATGGGTGGGTGGGGGAACACCCTCATAGAGGCAGGCGGAGGGGCAATGGGGTAGGAGGTTTCAGAAGGGAAGACCTGGAAAGGGGAGAACAATTGAAATGTAAATAAAGAACATATCCAATAAAAAGGGAAAGTGTCAATCCTTAATCACAGCTATGAAAATAAATCTGTACTCAAAGTGAAATTGTTTCTATGCTTCACAGTCTGCAGGTGACTTTCTTCCTGGAAAGCCATTTTCAGAGTTTTAATAAGAAATTGGCTTTAAGTAGCTTAGTTGTTGATACTCAGAACTGGAGCGTTTTAGTGGAGACACAGACTGAGTGTAAGCAGCTAGCTACTAAAAAGGCCGAATGCAGTTCTCAGCAAAGCCACTCTGAAGCTGGTCACTCACTAATGCGAGCCTTTAGTGTTTGATAAATATAACTATTTCCTGTAATCCAAAATAGCTCCTGATGTGGGTCAGATTATTGGTGCAGAACATAGCCACACCCTCTGCTTCAAGGACAATCAGTTCTCTGCAATGCCACTTTGCTGTCCTTTATGATTTAAGAGGGGAAATGAATCCATTTAAAAAAAAATTCTTCTAACGCAAAATTCTTAAGGTCCAATCACCATAGAAGATAGTAATATAAAAAAGTGATAAACTTCCCACCCCACCACAATGTGATGAGATGCAAAGACAGATGAATATATTTTGTTGAATATTGTCTCTAATGTTTATATATAAAAATTAATTCATTGTATGAATCATACTTTATAGTCTGGGGCATTTGTAGAAAGCAATAGTTACACACAATTTCATGCATCCATAAATATAAATTCATATTTTCATTAAGTAACTAAATATTGAATAGTATTCTATCTTTATAATATAATGCTTTTTTATTTCAACTGTGTTCACTATTATAAATAAATCTTACCATTTTTTACATGGTTTTTTTCTGATTTAAATTTTTCTTTAGGAAACATATTTTTATACTTTTTTGAGAATTAGTTTTATAATCACGTCAAGAGGTAAGTAAGACTCCAAGATCATGGCGGCCCATCCATGAGTGTTATTGGCTTAAAAACTTGAATTATTGCGGACTGTTTCTCATCAGGTCCCCAACTGTTTTCCTCAAGTGTTTAGACTGCTAAACCCAGAAGGACAGACCTTCCAGTCATCAGTGCCTAACCTCAGGGAAAGGCTGAAAGGAAACCCTGCCAGGATCTGACACTTCCTCTTCTTGGCCTCAGACTGAGTCCTCTGTGTCTGAGGTCAGGACCAGCTAGCACATCATTTAAAACACACACATACAGTTCAACAGGACCATTACCACTGGCAATACCATAAAGCTGAATTAAGTCATTATGCAAAATACAGCACCCAGATCAAGATACAGAGGTGAAAATGGCACCCAACTACTGTGTACTATGCAGGCAAGTGAAGTAAATGGCTTTAATTTTCTGGTCCCAGTGTTACCCAGACATCTCCACATCCCGCTACCTCAGCTCTTAGCCCTTCTGTGAATGGAAGTGAAAAGTTGTATGAAGTCTTGAATATACAGGAGAAAGATGCTGACACCACTTCTTACCTCTGGCAAACATATCACAGTTTTAAACGATTTATTTATTTTTATTTTATGTGCATGAGTGTTTTGCCCGCATGTCTGTAAGGGTATCCTTACATGGAGACCGGAAGAGGGCTCAAATCCTCTGGAACTGGACAGTTGTGAGCCTTTGTGTGGGTGCTGAGAACCAGCCTGGATCCTCTGCAAGAGCAGCAAAGTGCTCCTAGTGGCTGAGCCATCTCTCCAATCCCACGTGTAATCATTTTCTTGGCAGACCTCTTATTTTAGCCTGAAGTCCACTGACGCATCAGCCACGTTTGAACTTCTACTCAAGGAAGGCTCTCAAAGGAGGCATTGCTAAATGTAATGATTCCGACGCTGCAGGAAATGACTTGCTAACCTTTCTATGGAGGTTCAAGGTATTCGTTGTGCCTTCAAGTTTAAACCTCTTTATTTTCTCCTTAGCTAACCACAGAACCACCTCCCACCTGACCTCTTCATCCTTTGAGAAAATATCCTACTCCCTGTCTCCCCCATCTCCGATGGACTGCCATGGATAGTCTTAGTTGTCTCGTTTTCTCTACTAGATGTTTCAATATCATTTCTCGTCACCAGTCCTAGCCTCGTTGTCAGTCCCCTTTCCCGAAGTTATTTAAATTGCACTCATTATCCCATGCTTAAGATTGAATCCAGATCAGTGAGCTTCAGTTTCTTTAATGAAACTGGGATTCTATCCACCTATCCGATCCCTGTCGCCACCCTCGACCGCAACTCTCCTAAAATAGGCATCAAATGCTCATCTTCTTTGTACTGTAGGCGGCACGTATCTCCCTGGTGAATTTCTACAGAGATTCCTACTTTTGGCAGAAATGACTCTACCTATCTTGGAGTACATCCTTAGCATATACCCTGTCCTCACTTGACTGAGCAAGGCTTCCTCACTCCCGAGGATGGCAAAACAATGGTATCATTCTCATTTCCACGTATCTGGGGTGTCATCTGAGATTTGGAAGGTGATCTGTCTCCCCAAATTACCCAACTTTAAGCCTACAGCAATAAACTAATATGTTAAATGGGAATCAACAGGATCGATGCACATATGAACTCACAGAGACTGAAGCAACAGGCACGGGGTCTGCTGCGTAGCCTAGACCACATGGGGCTCCAGAGCTGAAAACAGAAATAGACAGAAGCCTTTATCCTTAATCCAGAAGCAATTTCTGATTAATAAGCGCTTGCAAATGAAAATTTACTTACTTCCAAGGAAGTCTTACTGGAGAAACAAACTACTTCTAAGGGTAGACCACATGCTCAACAGTAGATAGCTAACAGAAAATAAATTCTATGGCATCTTTAGAGACTCCTGGTCTCATAATGAGAGGGGTTTTCCTATGTTCTTCTTTAAACATGCTTTATAGTAAAAATCCCACATGCTTTATAGTATTATTTTATGTATAATAAAATATATAAGAGTAGAGTATATATGTCAAATATATGTATTTCATTTTACCCTAAAGGTTCTTTGTGTATGTATTGTGGCTTCAATTCTAGTGTCTTGATGGGTCCATTGTGTGCCAATGAGTTTGCATCTGCTTCTGGTACCTTCTCTTGGGGTTTTCCTTCTTTTTTTTTTGTTCAATTCTGATGTGTTAGTTTGTATTTGCATCTTATTTTATTGTATTTTATTATTTTCACATAGAAGCCTATTTGTTTTCTAATAAGAGACAGAAAAGGGGGTGGATCCAGATGGGAGGGGGTGGAGGGAGAGCTGAGAGGGGTATATGGAGGGGAAACCATAATCAGGGTTTATGAAGTTAGGACAAAAACAATTTTCAATAAAAGAAAAATTATGTGGGAAGACTCACATAATGAATTCCTCCAAGAAGAGATGAGAGGGGGATGTGGAGAGATGGCTCAGCAGTTAAGAGTACTGGTTTGTTCTTCCAGAGGCCCTGGGTTCAACTCCCACCACAGGTGGTTCACAGCCATCTGTAATTCAAGTCACAGGGGATTCAACCCTCTCCTCTGGCCTCCCTGGGTACCAGGCATGTGAGTGCTATACAGACATATATTCAGGCAAAACACCCATGCATATAAAAGTAAGTAAATATAAGAAGAAGATGAAAACAATTTGTTCCTTTAGTTCCTTAGTGAGATTTTTATCGTAGCTGTATTTAAGCAAGAGATTATAATCTCATCACGTGTAGATGTATTTATTGCATATTTGCAACTTTCCAGAGTCCCTTTTCCTCTATGAAATGAAGATCTACCAAGAGAAAAATGTTTCTGCAGCCACGTCAACTCTTTTCTATTTATTCTGAGCTTTGGAGACAGTGTAAGGACCCTGTGGCAGTGTCAGGAAGAACAGGGGCTCTAAATAATAGAAATAGGGCTGAAAATTGGAGTCTAGCCTTCCTTACAGTGGTCCTCAACCTATGGGTTGAAGTCCTTATGGGGGGAGTGTCGATAGACCCTTTCATAGGAGTCACCTGAGACCATCAGAAAACATACTTACATTACAATTCATAACAGTTAGTAGCAAAGCAGTTATGAAGTAGCAACAAAAACAGTTTTTTTGTTGGGGGGTCTCCACAACATGAGGGACTATATCAAAGGGTCACACACAGCATTAGGAATGTTGAGAACCTCAGCAAACATGCAGGGCTGATTCTCATCGGATACCCTTTTGCTTTTCTTTTACATATTGTCCGCGAGCATCTGTACTGTGGGCATAAGAAGTTACAGTAGCTACGATCCAGGCAGGATGACTTTCGATATTCTGCTTTAAATTCTCCACACACAGTAAGAGACATGAGAAGAGACATGAGAAGGTTTTTGTGTTCTTTTCTATAGGGAGTGTTTACAAACATAATCATCACCATTGACCACCCACCAGAACAAAAACACTTATTTTTGGATGGTACATCTTTAGACTCCCGTTGTCTAGAGGGAAATAATGCAAAAGGAAAATTGGGGGCTGATTCCCTCTCACCTTGTCAGTGTCACCTGCTCCTTGAGGACTCTCAGTCTGGTGTCTTGCTCTGTTACTTCTCCTATGGCTTCTTCCATATCAGAACTATTCTCTGCCCGTCAAACTGTTAACCTTTATTAATATATGTGAAGTCTTAGACTCCTTAGGTGATTGTACAGTTCAGAAAATGCTCAGTCATGGCCAACATTATTGGTGTGTATGGCTTTTTGGTAGCAGCAAAACGAGAAGTACAAGGAAATTTGTGATTTGTCTCAATCCCCACATTAATTTAGCTTCTACCTCCACAGCCGTCTGCTCTTCCACCTGTCCATGGATTCAATACTCACCAACTTATAGGCCCTTTGCTGATCACTGTGCTGTAAAGCTTTTTCTTTCATTTAAGAGTAGTTTTGAAAAACGCTTAGTTTAATATGAGGCATTGATTTCTGTCGTCAGTAGAAGACTCGGTGGCATAAAGGAAGCGATGTCCTAGAATAAGCTCAGTTCAAATGGATCTAGATAATGGAATCTTCTTATTACTGAAAGGCAATGTGCCCTCGTTACATGGGGCTGAGGAGATGGGTACAGTTGGCATAACACTGACTGTACAGGTGTGGGAATCAGAGTTCAAATCTCCAGCATCCATAGAAAGAGCCAGGTGCAGAGCGCCAAGCCTGCAACCCAGTGCTGGACAAGTAGAGGCAGGTGCATCCCTGATGCTTGCTGAGAAGCCAGTCCCAGTCCCAGTCCCAGTCCCAGTCCCAGTCCCAGTCCCAGT
>NW_021604601.1:4835065-4855845 GCF_004785775.1 Grammomys surdaster | reverse complement strand
CCAGTCCCAGTCCCAGTCCCAGTCCCAGTCCCAGTCCCAGTCCCAGTCCCAGTCCCAGTCCTAGTCCCAGTCCCAGTCCAGGTTCAGTGAGAGACTTTGTCGCAAAAGACACAGTGGATAGTGATTGAGGATGACACCTGATTTTGACTTTGTCCTTTATACACACACACACAAACACACACACACACACTCACACTCACACACACACTCACACTCACAGAGATAGAGGGGAGATACACACATATAAAGAAATCAAATTTAATTTGATAAGTGATCAGTTTTGTAATTAGTGGTTTATGGCTTTTTGGTGAAGGCATTGAACAAGCCTCATGTAGCGTTCTGCAATATATTCATTTTCACTTGAAAATCACCGATCTACCTGGCTATTTAGCTCTAATTGTCAGCTAGACACAACCTAGAATCATCTGGGAAGAGAGTCTCAATGAGAGGCCGCTTATATTGTGTTGCATTGTGGGCTTATCTGTTGGGGATCGTGTTAATTAAGTGAACTGACAGGAGGAGCCCCAGCCCACTGTGGGTGTCCCATTCCCTAAGCAGGGGCTCTGAACTCTCAAAGTGCACAGAAACCAAGCTGAGTACAATAAAAGCAAACCTGAATGTATACATTTCTTCCTGAATTTGACTCTGGATATGTTGTGACTAGCTGTTTGAAGGTCTTGCCTTGAATGACGGACCATAACCTGGAATTGTGGACTGAAATAAACCCCTGCCTCCCATAAGTTAAATTGTGCTTTGTCATAGTATTTTGTTCAAACAACAGAAACGAAACCAGAACCCTGGCACAGTAGATAAAACATGTCCAGAGCACAAAGTCCAAGAATCATGATTGTTTAGCAGGATTCCTTAGGGAATGAAAGACATTTTTAGTTCTTTGATCTGATGATATTAAGGAGGTTGGATTTCTCAGCTTGTCCAGTGAGGGAAGTTGGGGGAGGTCTTGAAAGCCCTGGAGGAGGGTGATAACCCAATGCCATCAGATAAGGAGGTTCAAATAGGACTGCACAAAAGCATTCCTCCCGTGTTCTGAGATCATCTGAAAGCAGCCTATGACCATGTTTTCCTTGGCAGTCAGGGATAGCCATAATTAGCCAGAGGGAGGTGAAAATGTAAGGCACCCACAGAGCTTGCATTTAGGGTGTTACTGCTGTTTAGCATGGTGACTTTCCCTTCCTGATTTTTTTTAATTGGGGTTATTTTTTAACCTAGTAAATTTGCTTGTATTGCTTGTTTATTTAGCTTCTACGAAGGGTCAAGATTAAACCCAGATGTCCTCTCCTGTTTTTGTTTTGATTATTGCAGAAGACTTGGAAGAGGCCTATGACCCCTTGCAAAAGAGAATGGCCTTACTTGGACTTACTGTCAGGGCCCTTCTTTCTGGGATGTGGATACAGGGCAGCAAGCTGCGGGAAGACACAGCTTGATGATAAAGAACACTGTAGGTGATGTTATAAATCCCTCTGGTTGGCCACCAGATGACCTATCAGACAGAGATGAGATATTGAACGTGTATTCTCAAGTCACTGAAGCTAGACCTACTTGGTTTCCTTCCTACAGAAGAAGAAAAGACTAGCCCAGACTTTCAGAGACCGTGAGGGTTGTTCTCAGGGACGAGTAATGTCTAATTTCATGCTGTCTCTTCCTTTTGTGCTCTACAAATAAAATGTGCTTTAATTAATCTAGAAAACTAAGAGTATACCCTGCTTACATCATGTTATGTTGAAGTCTCTGAAACTGAAACCATTTTTACCACAAGAGATAATTGATATTGTTAATTTTGAGTTCCAGGAGGAGCTCAGAGACGGATTTAATTAAATTATTTAAAAACCATTTTAATATTTTAGTATGTATGTAAATACATACATACTAATCTTTTCCTTCTGTCAGCTTCAGGAAATCATCTATTCTTCCTTTTAAATGCAGTGAGAGGTCCATTTATCTGTGACCATTACATCAGTACCTTGATTCTGGTTTACAGCCACATTAGATAGAGTTCATGGGTCAATTTCTAGCCTCAGAAATATGAAGACAATAGAGCTGGGAAGAACGAAGCTCAATCCATAAAGTGCTTTCCTTACAGGAATGGCAACATGAGTTCAGATCCCTATAACTTATCAAAAAAGCAAAGCATGGCTTCTTAGCCCAGAAGTAGGAAGCTTGGAGCCAGACACAGGTACATCTCTCTCTGGCTCTCAGGCCAGCCCATCTAGCTCAATAGGTGAACCTACAGGTCAATAAGAGACTCCATTTCAAACCAAAGGAGAGATCCATTTAAGAAAAGATGGCTACAATTTCTCTTTGATCCCCATATGTATGTATTCACACATGTGTATATGCCCCAAACACATAAATACCCATATACAATCAAAAGGAAATATAAAAAAGATTCATATGGATCTTGATAATTTAAAAAGCAAATGGTATGGCATTGTTGTTTTAGAGAAAAAAAAAGGGCCTTTTTAAGCAGAGAAAGAGCTTTCATCCGACTATAATACTGTATATTAAAGCTGTACTTTGAGAGCTTTCCTATAACGTAGCTATGCTTATAATAGTTACAACAAAAGATGAGATTCTTCACACAAAGCTCTTTCCTCAGGAGGAAACCCTTGGCAGTTAGGGGAAATCCACATAGTCTTTGGAGTTTTTATGCCTGCACTAACTCAGAACATGGCACATGTCTGGACCACTGAGTTCACTGTCCAGTTAAACAGATGTCTGTCCTATGCTTGCTCAGATGCAATGCTATGCTTTCATACGTGTGGAAGAGAGGAAATTGTTTTTAGGAATTTCATTTACTATATTATGTCTGTCTGTCTGTTTAATATTTCAAAATTAACTTCCCATATGGACTTAATGGGAATACATATTGATTTTAAAACTTGAGGATCTGTTGGTTTACAAAAAACTTGATGATCTGTTGGTTTACAATGACAGTCAGACCCTTTCATAGCAATGCTATAAAGACAAGACTCCATTTGATAGTCAACTTAATAAGATTTTCATGTCATTAAAAATGCCTGTGGGTGTGGGTTTGGGGCAGTTGTTTTGAAACAGGGCTTCTCTTTGTAATTCTGGCTGTCTTGGAATTAACTCTGTAGATTAGACTGGACTTGAACTCAGAGATCTACCTGCCTCTGCCTCCTGAGTGCTGGGATTGAAGGCATGCATCTGGCTAAAAACAATCTGTGGTTTGAGAAGAGACTTAATGGTTTTGTTTGTTTGTTTGTTTGTTTGTTTGTTTTCCCCACCAATCTGATGCTCACATGTCCCTCAGTCATATGGAGACACTCAGGTTCCTGGCACAGGATGAGTTTTAGCGTGTACCATTTCTGAGCCAACACAGAATTCCAGTGTTTTGCGACATAAGCCAAGCTCCTAAGTGAATGAGAAAGTCTGTGTGCCAGGCTGTCCAATCAAGCCAGAAGGGAAGAGAATAGATTTATTCTGCCTCACTTTTAATCATTGTTTTATGGCTGTCAGAGTTACAATGACTCAAGTCAAGTGCCCCACACGATCATGTTTTCTGAATCCTTTCCTTTGCCTGTGCTTATGAATAACACTTATGTAACCAGATGGAGCATTTCATTCTTTGCATGTAGTGGAAGTCTCCGAGGTAAAAATAATAGATGCGGACTGGAGAGGAAACTAGAACCATGACCATTTGATCTTATTTTAAAGATATTTAAATGTAAAAAAGGTGAGATAAGGTCTCTTGTATCTCAGCTTGTCTTGTCCTTGAATTATTCATCCTTCTGCCTTTATTACCCAAGCAATGGGAAGGTGTGAGCCACCACACCCGGTTTAAAAGGTACCAGAGGATCAAAGTTATCTTCTGTGTATGCTGGACAAGCATGCCACCAACAAGCTCACTCCCCAGTGTAGCCCATCACATGAAATTAGGTATACACCAATCATTATTCTCTTCAAAGAAAGTTCCATACAGGAAACACAGGTCAAAGAGGGCCATCGTTTCAATGTCATCCTTTGGGACAAACATACTCTTGGAAGATAAAGCCAAGGATTAGTGAAGAAGCGTGCTGGACCAGCCTCAGCTCTCAGCTCTCCACCAATGATGGTTCTCATTAGGGAAGCTGGCTTCATGTCTCAAGTCATTACTATGTACTATGTACTATGTATGAGAAGCCAATGTGTCCAATCAATTAACTGGGCTGAAGGTATCTGAAGCATAAAAACACAGAATCTTAGATTGGGAGAGAAAGCATGCTTCCCACCAACTGCATCTTTCCAAGGCACTATGAGTTGAATTTTAAAACCTCATTTGAGCCTGACCTCTGCTTAGCCTCTTTTCTTATCACCTGATATAGTTCACAGAGCTACCACAGTGGGCAGATACAGAGCCAACTGCATTTTTCTGCAATAGCTCTGTTGACAGACTTCTGTTCATGTGTTTCCAAATTTGGGAAAGAATATATAGATTCTGGCAAAGCAGTTTGGAATAGTTAGCAGCAGCATTTTTGGGGCATTATAATGAAAACAGCATACATTGCTCATTTACTCACACGCCAACTGTTTATTATCATACTGAGTGAGGTAAGCCAATCACAAAAGAACACACATGGTATTCACTCACTGATTATTGGATATTAGCCCAGAACCTTAAAATGCCCAAGATGCAACTCACAGGCCACATGAAGTCCATAAAGAATGAAGACCAAGTGGGGGTGATTCGGTCCTTCTTAGAAGGAGCAACAAAATACTCAAGGGAGCAAATATGGAGACAAAGCGAGGGACAAAAACTGAAGGAGGGGCCGTCTGAAGACCTTTCCACCTGAGTATCCATCCCGTGTGCAGTCACCAAAGGTAGATGCTGATGTGGAAGTCAGGAAGTGCATGCTGATAAGAGCCTGATATGGATGTCTCCTCAGAGGTCTTCAAGAGTCTGACATATTCAGAGGCAGATGCTCACAACTAGCCATTGAAGTGATCATGGGGTTCTCAATGGAGGAGTTAGAGTGAAGACTGAAGGAGCTGAAAGGATTTGTGGCCCCATGAGGAGAGCAACAATACCAACCAACCACAGCTCCCAGGGTCTAAACCACCAGCCTGGGAGCACTTATGGAGGGATCCAGGGCCTTAGCTGAATATATAAGAGTGGAGGGCCCTGCTGGGCACAGGTGGAAGATGAGATCCTTGACCTCATGAAGGCTGGACGCCCCAGGGGGTGGGAGTTTTGAGGGTGGGGAGGTGGGAGTGGGGGGGTAGATAGAGGTTACATCCACAAAGAAGAAGGAGGAGGTGTGAGGGGATTGGGGGTTCCTGGGTGGGTGGGGGATGGGGTAAGGGGACAACATATGAAATGTAAATAAAACATCCAATAAAAAAATTAAAAAAAAAAAAAAACTTTTCCAATGTTACTCAAGATAGGCTTGTCATGAGAGACCTGTTTGAAGGTAATGTTCTGTCCATGCCTTGAATGGGGAGGATGGAGCCTTGGACTAGCGAGGATGCTCCAGAGCTTGTGATAAGCACACCAAATCCCCACAGGAGTTTGGCCAATATTCCTGGAGCTGGATGAGGAAGATATAGAATCAAGGGTTGAGTTTTAGAATGTTCATTTGAAGATGCTTCGAATCATCCCGGGGACGTATGTCTGGAAATGAGTTTCATGTAGCAGGCTGTCCACTTTGAGCCTGCGAAGCTAGTGTTTGAGAAGCTAGTTGAAGGTGTTGGTCTGGATGGAATCCATTGAAGGAAGAGTGTCAGTGGAGAGTGGAGTGGTCTTGCTCTCTCATCCTTGGTCACTTCTCCCTAGCCCCCCCCCCCCGGTTGTAGTGTGCCCATTTCCTTCTCTGAGATTGTCGTGATCATTGTGAGCCGTCCTGGAACAGAGACTGCTGTGATTCCATGAAGAATGCCCACAGTCCATAGTCATGGCTGTGAGATAAACAAATCATACCAAAGTAACTGGATGTATGATGACAGTAATGATGCTGTTAACAGTCCTCTTGACTCTTCCCCGTGACTCCACCCACTACCCTTTCCTGCACTACCAGTTCCACGTGATGTTGAAAGGGGATCCTGGAGTATAAAAGAGATGCACGATCAAATGAAGATGGGGCTCTCATGACACAGCTTTCATGAGTCACCACCCGTGCTGAGGTGAGAATGTTTCTAATACAGTTGCTTCGGACTTATCTATGCTCACCTGTGTGGTTTTTTTTAACAAAATATCAAATGTTTAATTTTACCAATAAAGACTCTGGAGCCAGATGATGGGGTAAAAGCCTGCTAGCTCAGAGAGGCAGAGCTCATCCTCAGCTGATGTCCCCAAAGAATAAGCAAGCTCTCCTCCAGACAGTCTCCAAAACCTTTCAAACTGAATGTCCCTCCCTCCTACTTCCTGTGTGTCTCTCTATCCATCCTCCTGACCTCCTCTTACTCTCTCTTTTTCTTTCCTGTTTACTTCATGTCATGGTTGCTTGCTCCGCCTCTTTACCTATGGTCAACTTTGTTTAATCTTGTTTACAATAAACAGAAAATTCTAGGATTACAGCTGTGTGTTAGGGCTGAGCCACACCACAACTAGAAACAGATTTTTTTTCAGTAAACAACACAATTTCAGGGTTTACGGTGTGATCAGATATCCCATAGTACATCTGTGCTTCTGGACTTAGCCTCTCACATGTTCTCCTGTAACCCCCAAAATTCCATTACATCATATATGATACATCAAGCTGCACTTGAATGGACTCCTCCCTTTGGTCTGTCAATGTGCTTTCTGAGATGAAAAGGTGTTTCTTCCTGTATCTCTATGAAAAGTGATGGAGCATCCTCCACTACTTTTCAAATGTATGTAGCTCAGCAGGAGAGTACCACAGAGGTTGAGTAGAAAAAGTAGAAGAGCGAGGCAAGCACATGGAGAGGGATGGTTTGGCATCTGGGTAAATGGAGTTTGGAGAGTGAGAATGTTGTTAGCAAGGCCCCTGCATGCATAAGTTTCTGTGATCTGGGAAGAGAATCACTCTTGTAATATCATAAGGAGGTAATGTGACATCCACAAGAGTGTTTTCATTGAAACAGTAAGAACAGAAGTCTAAAGGAGACAAGAGGGACCAAGGAATTAATATGTCCACATCCAGTGTATTGGGAACTCCTTGGAAGAACTTTACATACAAGAACTGAGAGAAAGTAATGGTCTAGATTGACACAGGGCATGGGGGTTAGTTTTAATGGGCAGTGGGAAGATGCTTTAACAGTAAGATTTAGGCAACGTTCGACAATTTAAGTAGCCTCTCATTTACAGTAGATTGAATTTTTATAGCATCAAACACAAAGTGTTTTCTAGGGGTTTCATGAATGTATTGGGTACCAAGTTTTTAGGATCTGACTTTCATTCTAATCCATCTGTCAAAGAGGGAAGAATTCAAAGGAGGCCCTTCACAAGTCTTAGAGGTCTATATCTTTGTTGCTTCATGGCTGTGTCTTATTTTACCCCATTGGGTTTCCCAAACTCTATGTGACCACTCCTGGTTAAGAGGTGACCCTGGGCTGCTCAGTACTGCTCCTTAAGAGATGTGTATTTTCTCCTGTCTGTCATCTGCTCTTTGTATGAAATGGTTCCAGCTCTGCACACTGACATCATGATAATTGTTGTTTTCTGGTAAATTACACATCAATAAAATAGAATACACAGTAGATTTTCTAGAATTTATGCTTTAAGCAATGATTCTTCACTCTGCTTCAGCCTTTCTAGAATTCAACTAGGTAAAAATTGAACAAAAGGGGTTAAGGAGGAGTGAATATTTTCCTAATCTGAAACATTGGGTGGAGGGTATACTTGAAAAGGCTGATTGATTCTTTAGTAAAGATAGCAAGCACACAATAATACAGCTGTACTTTGATAGCTATAGAAGATTGCTTCTAGCCTCCATGCACACACCTTAATTTGCAGATAATAAAGTCAAACTATAACACCTAATGTACAAAATCTCATAATATCTGCATACAAGTATGCAGCTCTTCCTATATACTCTAAATCACCCTCAGATCACTTGTAAGGCCTTGTGACATGTCAATGCTGTGTGAACAGCGGTTGTGCCACATTGCTTAGGAAGCAATGACAAGAACAAGTAATATGTGTCCTTTACAGACGCAACCCCATAGACACAACTGTTACAGGATATTTGATCATACTGTGAACCCCAGATTGTGATGTTTACTGAAAAACCCATTTCTAGTTGTGGTGTAGCTCAGCCTTAGCACACAGTTTTAATACCTCTGTATGCCTTTAGTACATACTTTTAATCCCAAACAATGAAGGTAAATTTAGTTTGTAGAAGGAAGCACTCATGTTTGAAAGTGATGTCTAATTGAGAGGCAGATAAAGTAACAAATCAGAGAAAGATTTAAAAGAATTGGATATGCCCAATTCTCACAAGAACAGAGAGAAAAGAGAGGCTTTTTAAGAGACAGCAGTTCAGAGAGAGGGGGAGAGAGGGCAATTTTGCTGGAACAGTTGTACAGAGATAGGTTGCAGAGAGAGAACAAGCTAGACACAAAGACAGAACAAGCCAGAGAATGAAGAAGAGCTACAAGGTTAGCACATATTGCCAAAGCTAGTATGAGGCCAAGCAGAGCAATTCAGGAGAAGCCAAGAGAAGCCAGATTGAATCAGAGTAGAGAGGAGTTTTGAGCCAGAACAGCTGAGTTCATTCAGTTAGCCAGAGATCAGAAAGAACAGGAAGCATGAGCTTATTCAGCAGCAAGCCTCAGTGGCTGAAAACATTCTAGGCCTAGATGAGATTGTACAGAGGCTAGAAGTTTCTAGGACTAGGCCTAAGCTAGCAGACGGAGACAGCGAGCCTCTGAGACGACAATTAAATCAGGAGACTAAAAGATATATTTACAGAAAGTCACATGATACAAGTCAGCAATGATTGAACATTATTGATCAATGATTGATCGAACCTCTTCATATGGAACTAGTAGAACCAAAGTGTTGTCTATGGAACAAAGAAATACTACAAACAATGCTTCTACCAAGACTGGTAAACTGTCCACTGCAATCTGAGCTGATGTTTCAAGTGTACGTTGTAATTCATGTTTGTTGAGAATGCCCTAGTAGACTGTCATCCCAGGCTTCCTTCTGTATCTCTTAATGTCCCTCAGCAATGGTGACAAGTGAATAGGATTTTTGTTTCACTTAAAAGTGTCAGGCATCAGGGCTGGTGAGACCCTCATTCAGTGAAGACTTTGTTACACAACTGTGAGCACCCGAGTTTGATCTCCAGGAACATAGTAAAAAGCTGGACCTCATGACACTTGCTTGTAAGCAGAGCTGGGAAGGAAGAGGCAGGGGGATGCCTGTGGAAGGCTCAGTAGTCAGTCTAGTTGAATCAACAAGAGTTCCAGGTTGAAGTGACAAACATTTGTCTCAAAAAATAAGGTTTAGAGCTCCCAAGGTTGACCTCTGACCTCCACACACTGGTGCACACATGTGCACGTATACCACATACCCATGTACACCCATAAACACAATTACATACATGCCTTTATTATATAAGTAAAGAAGCACAAAGTATCAAATATTAATGTGAAATGAACAGATGCATAGAATGCCACTGTAGACTTGAACTAAACACAAAACACAAACACCTATTCAGTACTACTTTTGTGTCTGTTAATATTGTAGTTGACTGACCTGTATCTTTCCATTTTGGGGAATTATTTTCTAATAAGAGGATGAGTGATTTTTCATCTTAATGTATTTTTACTAAAGTTACCACAGAAGGTAAGACTGTAAGATAAACAAGAATATGTTAAATGTCCTGGTATAAAATACTTATTTAGGTTATTAGTTTTCTTCCCAGAAAACCAAATCTATTAATAGTTTGTTTCTTTATTCTGCATGTCTCCCGTAATCCTATGAAATGGCTCAAAATGCTCATAATCTGTCTTAAAAGCACTGAAATGCACACATCTGAATCTCCATAATTCCTGGTTTGACCTAGTAGTCTCCTAGACCAATGGCTCCTAGCTTGCTATGTGGTTGTAGAGGGTTACGGACGGCCTGAGGATGCTGTGGGGGCAGGGTGCCTCCCAGGGATCCAGGGTGATGAAACATTTATATATCAGTGGTCCCATCTTTTGTGTACACCAGTGGTCCCACTTGTCCTTTTCAGAAGAAGAATAGGGAAGGAAGGAGGAAAGTGAGGAACATCTTTAAAAATCTTCATGCTGCTTTGTCCATAATAGTTTATCAGAGCTGCAGAAGGAGGAAACCGGGCTTGTGTTTCAAAACAGCTTATCTGCAAAGTCTTATACAACCACTCCCCTTCCTCTCCCCCCTCTTTTCCTCTCTTCCTCCTCTCCCTCCCATCCCCCCTTCCTCCCTCCTTCCCTCCCTCCTTTCCTCCCTCCCTCCCTCCCTTTCTTCTTCCTTGGCCACCTTCCCCCTCCCCTCCCTCTCCAGCTACCCCTTGCCCCCAGCCAGTGCTATTTGTAGTGTCAGGCCAACTTGGCCCTCTAAGATGACGCATCCCCGCCTCTCTGGGTCTTGCTCCACAGTCTGGTAACACAAAGTATGGTCAAGCTTCTCCTTAGCTCTCTGGCTCCCAGCTGCTCAAGTAAATAACAAAGAATTCAGACTAAAGCACCCAGAGAGCTGTTCTCATCTTTCTGTGTACTGCTCTTCCACAAGACTCTGAATATTTCACACATTGAATGCTGTTACCCATCTGAATGTTTTCTTTTACCCGGTGTGAGACAGAAGGCAGAGCTCTGTGTGCACATGGCATTCCCTTCCTATCCCCGCTGACTTGACAGTGCAGGTATTTAGAAGAAGGCTCTGTAGCTTTGGGGATTTCTGTTCACGCTTATTTATGATCAGCTGTTGGTCTAGGACTCTTTGTCTGATTTGAGAGATCTGTATCTGAGGTGTGGTGGAGACAATGAAGAGTTTTAGTCCCAGTAAGACTCTTTAGATTCTTCAGAGAGGGGGAAAAGACCAGTGAACGATCTTAAAAGCTTATTACCATCTGTGTCCAGGATAGACAGTAAGGAACTACACTGTTGCCACTATTCTTAGAAAACCTGCACTAAAAGAATCCGAGGAGATGGACCACCAGCTAAGTCCATGGACTATCTCACAGTCACTGTGGAGTGACTTCCACATCTCCAGATAGAAGTTTCCTCAGTGCGGCAATCTCTCTCATAAACCGTTCATGATGACTAAGGACAGCCTGGATTTTCAAAGAATCTAGACCGATGAGAAACAGAATCACACAGAGTCACCAGCTCCCAAGTCTTAGCTTAGCACCTTCCAGGCCAGAGATTGTTCTACCTTCCCAAATGCTGTGACACTTTAATACAGTTCCTCATGATGTGGTGACCCCTAACCATAAAATTATTTCGTTACTACTTCATAGCTGAATTTTTTCTGCTGTTGTAATTGTAATGTGAATCTCTGATATTCCGGATGCCTGATATCCAACCCCTGTGAAAAAGGGTCGGGGTTAGCGGCCCACAGGTTGAGATGGTGTTCTATGCTATTTCCACAGACAATGCTACTTGCAAGAGGATGTGGGGAGCAAAAGCAAAAGAGCGCATTAAACAAGAGGAACTTGCCACAGAGATTGCTTCCCTTACTGTTATGCTCTGCCAGCGTAGCTCACCCCATAGAGGCAACCTCTCCCACCAAGCTCATTATCTGGAAACCGCACCCTCCCCTCCTCCTTGCTGGTCATTATTTTGTGTGACTGAACTGGATTTTCTCCGATCCTGGTCTAGTTAATTGTCTCTTTTTTTTTCTATTTAGGGACATTAGTCACAGTAAAAATTTGGAGCAACCTAAATATGTAAAAGTAGGAGGTTTGTTGGTTAAGTAAAGAGCCCCACCCCACGGGAGTGAAGATCAGCCTCTAGAGGAATAGAGGAGGAGCGTCAGTAGAGGGCGGCAAAGAGCGGCGCCTTTATCATTTCCCAGTCTTAGAAAAATACCCAACAAATCAAAGTGTAAACATCCTGGGCCACTGTCATGCAAGCAAACTTGAAAATAGCCATAATCTGATTCCAAAGAACGTATGGCAACGCGTGGAGACGTTTGGAGCAGACCAAGCGCAGGGTCTAGAGCGCTGAGACGTCAAGGGAAACACGGACTGCTCTGAAAGCAAGCATGGTGGTCCTCAGCACTCGTTCCCAAAGAATGAGACTGCAGCTACAGTAGCTGTAGTTCTACAGCAGTACCTGTTACAGCTACAGCCTCTAAACAGAACGTTCTCCCAGTGGTTCAGCATCAGCTAGGGAGGAATGAAGACGGCTGATAAGTTTCTATTCTTTTTGGTATGGAATAGAGAGTAGAAAGCAAACCAATAATGCAAGATGTTGTTAGTAATAACAATAACAATAACAACAACATAGTGTTTAAAACACACACAAGAAGTTTCTTCTAGGAAAGTAAGACTATTTCAATGTTATAAGTTTTATTAACATAACTTAATAATTAACAGAAAGAAAAAAATCATACACCTGTCCATGTATAAAATTAGTCATATGAAATTTAAATTTATATATGTGTTTATATTTTGAGGTAGCAGTATGTAACATCTCTACTTACATATAATAGTCACATGTAAATGAAAGGGTTTGATCCCCAGCAGCACAAAATAATCATAACTACCCTCATAATAGAGACTTTAAAAGAATAACTGTTAACACTGTTAAGAAAAGTTGACCAGATGGCAGGTTTCAGATGTAGAAAATCATTCAAAGAAACATTCGAACGTATGCTTGAGAAAGATGAGAAACGACAATTAAACTGAGAGACATATTTTGCTCTTGGACAGGAAACTCACTAGGGCTACGTCATATTTCCTAGAATTAAGCTGAGATTATAGCCCAGAGATAGATTACTTAGAATTTAGACAATTCTTTGAATTGTCTTTATTTGGCAAAATAAATGTTATGTAACACACAGGAAAGAAGAGTTCTGAGGGAAACTAGATCTGTCAGGAAATGAAATGAATTTGACAGCCCTCATAATTCAAAGGAATTCTTGAGATAGAGTATATAGTCCAAAACAGGCTCCAACTTGAAGGAGATTGATCTGGAAGCATGAGGAAGCACATGTCTTCAGACCTCATTTATGTGAACCCTCATCTTCAGACACAAAGAGAACATCTAAGTGGGACAAAGATACATACAAGCATGTGTATATTCACACACACACACACACACACACACACACACACTGACATTGACATTTTACAGGTGAAAATTACCGACTGATTATTTCACACCTTTTAAACTTACATTTTAAAAGATGAATTGTACGGTCTGGAGTGATGGCTCAGCAGTTAAGAACACATACTTCTTTTGCCAGAGGATAGGAATTCAGTTCCCAACACCCACGAGTGGTCACTCTCAACAGCCTCCAGCTCCAGCGCCAAGGGATTTGGTGACCTCTGCTGGCCTCCACAGGCACTGCACTGACATGTACATACCTGCCCCAGGCATACACAGACACATACCATTAAAGCATTTTTTTTAAAAGAAGATGAATCATAGAATTATTAAAAGAAAATATGGGAGAATGGTCTGTCTCTTATAAACTACTAGAAGAAACTTCCTTTCCCCCCTTAATAAAAGTACAGAACACAGAAGAAAATGATTAGGACATTTGAATACACACATATACCTGTACATGTTCACACGCATAAGCCAACCTATCTAACCAGAGAACATAGCATGCCACTAGAGAGTATAAAGAGGTAAAGGGTGCGGGATAGAGGCAGGCTGGATGCTAAGCATTGAAACATAGGTACAGAAAAAAATTAGCTCAAATGTACAGAAGCATGACTAGAGTTCATAACACTTTACCATGTAGCTTATGAAGAAGAGGAGGAGGAAGAAGAGGAGGAGGAGCAGGAGGACTTGAAGAAGCGTTTGAAGTTTCCTTATATAACAAAATGATAAATACTTAGAAGTTAGAGGTGCTGATGCCTCTGATTCAACCACCAGACAGTGTAGGTATGTACTGAATTACCACACTCCACATAAATAGATGCAATTGTTAGATGCCAGTCAAATGGGTTAAACGGGAATGAAACACGCATGCACTAGAAGTGTTCTGCTGAACAAAGAGCAGATAGAGCCGGGGAAATATATTTGTCAAGGGTAGAATGGTCCCTTTAGCCAGCAAAACTGAGAACCATTGATCTAGAGCATCCCCAGACTAATAAGCGCTCTTCTCCAAGTACCCTCTTCTGTCCAGCCAATAAGTCATTCTCCAAAGGGAAGGCTCTACACAGTTGCTAGATTGAGGGCTGATAGAGGTTATTCAGGGCACAAGAATTTTTAGAACCTATCAATACAGATAGGATCTGTTTGCCAACTTTGAGAGATGGAGAGTTCCCTGCTTCTTTAAGATTTCTGGTTAGACTTTTCAAACAACACACATTGAATCTGTTAGGACAGATGAAAAGTATATATTTCTCATGATTCTCTATAATCCTTAGAAGAACTTTAGGATGCTGGCAGACATATTAGCATCCTCATAAGTAACAGTGGTGCTTAGAGCAGCATGGTAATTTGTTCAAGGGTGCTCAGTTGGTAACCCTAGAGATGGCATTACACATCCATATTCTCAGGGGATATCTGTGGACTGGGCTGTAAGAAAGTAATCCCAATGTGTGATCCAAAGATTGTTCTACCCAAGACATTCTTAATTCTAGCACATACCCCTTGAGGCCAGGTTAAACATCAATTGATTCCTTCATAAAAGGAACTGGCTGAGTAGAATCTAAGTAAAGATCACGCCGAGTATATATTCACATACTTCCTTTGGTGCAAAATAAATCTTATATTACTGAAGGCCAGCTTGTGACTACTCACTGTTAAAATTGATGCAGTCCATATGACTTACGACAATCTAATAGCACTTCATGACAGCAAATGCTACATGTAAGAATCTGATGAAATATTTAAAGTATTAAACCCAGATGTGATGATACATGCCTATAAATCCCAACACTTGGGAGACTGAGGCAGGAGGATTGTAAGTAGGAAGCTAGCCTGAACCCCTTAGGAAGACACAGACTGTCTTCAAACCCAACGCAAGCCAAACAAAAACAACCTAAGGGCTAGATTTAAGAGACTGTCTTGATTAAACTATGACTGAAACTTTCCACAAAGCATTTGAAACTATAAAATGTATTTTCATCGCTCAGCTGTGAGTAGCAGCAGATGTTTAAGAGGCTGTGGTTTGAAGTGATCTGCAGTGACCTAACTGTGAAAATGAAGAACGGAGATCAAATAAAACGCACACTCCGTGACTCACGTTCTACGCAATTACATAAATTATGAGCCATCACTTACTTTGCCCAACCATATAATTTTTTAGAAACAAATATAGAAAGCTACTGAAGATAGATATTTACATTTCAAAAATCTTGTTGAAGCTGGGTATCATTAGAAGAAGGCGCTATAATGTGTTTACTCCTGAGATTCTAATAACTGGGCACTTAGAGCTGGTTAGGAATAATTATTTACTTACTTAGGAAGCAAAATGATAATAATCTTAAAAAGACCTGAGATATCCTTGTTGCTAAATTTGAACCAACAAAGTATTTTAAGTGAGAAGTTGTAGGTAAGTTTCATTGCGTTCACTGAAGCCTTGCATTGTATTTCTCGAGTAGGCCTATGAAATCAAAGGTCTTTTGAGATGATCGACAATATTAGATTACTATCATGTACTGAGATAGTAGATTTTGAAGTAGACAACTTAGAAATAAGCGTTGGCTTTGAAGACAGCCATGGTGGCTCAGGAGTGAGTTCCTTTCTTAGAGCCTGCATCCGGCATCTTTTAAGTGCCAGCGTCAGAGGATCTGATACCCTCTCCTGACCCCCACAACTTTCCATGCACGCCCAAATAAAAGTCAGGTAAGTCTTAAAACACTGTGTGACTCTCACTACTAAAAGTGATACAGACAGGGATCTCAGAGCTATATAAAATGTTAACATTTATCCATATAATAGATATCTGGGTAGAAAACTGAGAGGTCAAAACTCTTCTTTTCCCCATTGATTTGTTTATTCACTTTACATCCCGATTGCTGCCCCTGCTTCTTCCCATTCCCCTCACACAGTCTCTCCCTCCACCTCTGAGAGGATAGACACCCCCACCCCCAGGTATCCCTCTACCCTGGCACATCAAGTCTCTGCACAGCTAGGTATATTCTCTCTCACTGAGGCCAAACAAGGCAGCACAATTAAGGAACAGAGTCTACAAATAGGCAACAGCTTTAGAGACTGCTCCAGCTCCAGTTGTTGTGGGACCTACATGATGCCCCAGCTGCACATGTGTGGGGGGCCTAGTTCCAGCCTGTGTATTCTCTTTGGTTGGTGGTTCAGTCACTGAGATACCTCAAGGGTCTGTATTAGTTGACTCTGTGGGTCTTCCTGGGGAGTTCCTATCCTTTCCAGGTGCCTCAATCTTTCCCCAATTCTTCTATAAAACTCCTTGACACTTTATTCAATGTTTGGTTGTGGGTCTCTGCTCTGTTTCAGTCAGCTGCTGTCAGAGCCTGTCAGAGGATAGCCATGCTAGGCTTCTGCCTGCAAGCATAGCAGAGTATCATTAATAGTGTCAGGGACTGGTGCTTGCCCATAAGATAGGTCTCAAGTTGGGCCAGTTATTGGTTGTCTGTTCCCTCAGCTTCTGCTCCATCTTTGACTCTAGATTTCTTGTAGACAGGACAAATTTTGGGTTGAAAGTTTTGTGAGTAAGGTGGTGTCCGTATCCCTCTGCTGGGGGTTCTGCCTGGTTGCAGGGGGTGATCACTTCATCTGCCGCTGGTGAGGGGATGGGGGGGATCTCTAGATGCCAGAGACCTGGAATAGGAGAAGCTCCCAAGAGTTTATGGGGGTGATATTAGCTGAGATTCATAGCCATGGGAATATGGAACCTGAAGAGGTCAAAGTCTTACACACGGAAACTAGGAGACAACTCTGTAGCACTCACATTGGCCCAAAAGGTTTAATGCCTCTGAAAGTGGACACCTGGATATCAAAGTCAGAATACAGGGCTTAAAGACTATGGAAATCTGAACTGTGTGATTTTCATACACAGTCTCTCCCTTCTTCCTTGTTGTTCCCTGTGCATCACAGAGGAAAACTTTTCTGCCATCTAATTTGCATATTTGGTAGAGACAGTGACACTTACAGATGTCCAGAGCTGTACAGACTACACTCACCTTCCGGGAACCTGAGCCACATTGCAGCAGTATGGGGGTGAGGTAAAAGGAGCTGCTTACTCTGAGAAATGCTGTCTTCTGACTACATAAGGCCTCTTACACATAGTATAAGCCTCTGTAACCAGGCAATATACGATACAACCTAAAGTGTTTTATTAGCACATTACTTAAAAAGCTAAGAAACCAGAACACATATGCAAATAAAGAATACTCTAGCTCATGACAACAAGATGTGAGATCAGTTTAGTGAAACATAAGTTCACTCCAAACCTTGTGCGGAATACATTGTTGCATTGCTTAGAAATATTTCTGATGATAGAAAATGAATTTATGCCTTAACACAGCTATACAGCCTCTTTGGGAGACTGCTAATTATGATTCCCGAGAAAACTCTTCCTAGCACGGAGCCAGTGGTAACCAGTTTATTTTTGGCAAGTAGCAGAATCACTTCAGTAGCTCTAGTGATTAAGAATTGGCTCCCTCTCCAATATTGATTCGATTTAATTCTTAAAAAATATTCACAAAAATCTCCTCTTAAGTATGGAACATTTTTATCATCTGACAGCAAAAGCTGGCATTTTCTGCATGCTTCAGCTTATTCCTAAAAAGCTCTTTTGTATGAAGATAATGACTTCAAATCCTATTTGTTTGGGTTCACAATCTACTTTTTATAGATAGTGGCCAGGGTTCAATCACTAAGTCAAATTGCATCTGCTGCCTGCTTTCAGAGCTATCTACTTTTCTTGAATCTAACTGGACTCTATGTGATTGAGTGTAGGTGAGCTCAGAGACGAAACTGGATTTTTCCAATGATCCTTGACTTTCAGTTTAGGGATGAGGATGAATAAATTAAAGTCTGCATTTCCTCTGATGATTTTATTAGAAAGACTTTTTTTTAAAAAAATCTGTTTGTCCTTCCTTACATCTGCCACAACCCAATATATATTAGTTTGGAAAGCCCTTTGGTTGCTGTATGTCACTCTTAATTGGAAATCCCTTTGTCCTCTGGGGAACGATTCTCCAGTGACCTCTGTCTTAGATATTTATAGAAAAAAATATGATAAACCAGCCCATAAAACAAAACCCAAAAAACAAACAAAACCAAAAATCAAATAGGTTTTGAAAGCTAAACATTGTATCTTGCACTGGGGTTCACGTTAAGACACTTGTATAAGATGCACTCTTGGAAGCTGACTGAAACCAAAGCAATTTGATGCCAAAACAAAACACAATCTTCCACCTCAGATTAAGAGATAATCTACTCTGAACTAAACATGAGTGACCGTTTCCCTGGAACAGATTCAGGTTCCAATGTGGAAGTAGGTATATGCTCGAGAACTACAGGAAGGTTGTAAGCCTAGGCATTGCTCAAATATGTTTGTGAAAGCATCAGACAAGTGGGTCGTAATAACTCTGGCATGGGTGTGTGATATTATCTAATGATATTCTTAGCTTTTGGATTGGTGGAAACTGGTCCTCTGCCAAGATAACACATAGCAACTGTTCTGCCCCCAAACTGGAGGATATTCTGTTTGACACTGGTAGAGGATGGATAGCTAGTAAGGGGACCAGAGATAGCTACTGATAATTTGGCTCTGGATCTGTAGTATTCCTGGTCCCCAGAATCACAAAGTTCTCCCCAGTCATCCAGCCTTGCAAAATCTTTACTGTAAGTGTGGTTTTCTTTCTTGGGTAATTGATATGCATGGGAGTATTGCAAGGTATACATAACAGGACTTACACACTAAGACATTAATGTCAGCTGGTATTTCAGTCGTAAGTGCTCTTGCATCAGCTCCTGAGCTGCCCCTAGCCTTCCTCCTCATCATGCCCCATGGTGAGTTTATTATTCTGTGCTGGAACATTTAGCCTCTGCTGGATCACTGGACAACCTGCTCAGGCAGTTTCCTGTTTACTCTTTGGACTGACCCTTTAGATACAGAGCACGAAACTGCAGGAACAAGCACAGGAAGCAAAGAGTTAATATGGATTACAGTCAGCATTGGTGAAGAAAGATGCCTCTGTACACATTGAAACCAAACACAAACCACAGCAGGAGCGAACAGATACCAGGAAGGCCACCAGAAAAGGCATGCGTGGGCATGCTGACTGATGGTTCAAGGTCTACTCTATCCCTGATTGGCCGATTATGAAGGTTGTTTCTCAAAATGTTACTGATCAGTGTCCAAGAATTATGGGAGAAAGCTCGTTTAAAGTGGATATTTGAACATGGCCATAGCCATAGCAAGCTGCTAAGATGAAGATAGCAATAATAATATGTAGTGTGCACCCAGTGAGAGATGGGGTTCTGATATGTCACTTCAAGGACAACTTAGACCCTCATAATCCTGAAGACAGCTGTGGAGAGTGTTCCCATCTTATTTGATATATTTATTTATTTATTTATTTATTTAATTTATTTATTGCTGTTATGTGTATGTGCCAAAGACGTGGGTGAATACATTGGAGTTGTTCCAGTCTTTCAGAATTAATTGATTAACGACAAACTCACGAAGTTTAGCAGTTTCAATGACAGTGATTTGTCATAAATCCACCTACCTCAGGAGCTTGGAGAAGGTGAACACGAGTTCCGTAGTGTAGTCACAACTGCTAACATTTACTCTCATATCACACACAGTAAATACATTGATATATCTCTACCTACCTATTGGCTACAGAATGAATACAAGTGAAAGACACGGGGGCTGGAGAGATGGCTCAGTGCCAAAGAGCATTGGCTGCTTTTCCAGAGCACCTCAATTCAGTTCCCAGTATCTACATGATGGTTAACAACTGTCTGAAATTCTACTTTCTTAGGATACAAAACTCCTGGCCTCCTAGATCTTGGTATACAAGGCATCCATATAGATAAACACCCATATACAAAAATTAAAAATAAAGTCTAAAATCAAGAAGACACAGCTGTAGAGTTCAAGAACGTTCAGAAGTAGGCTGAGAAAAATCTGTGTTAATAAAATAATGGGCCAGAACAGGGTTGGGGTGCGAAACTGCAGGTGTACAATTTGAAAGTAAATCTGTAAAATTCAGCTGCTAGATAAAAAGATGGAACAGGACCCTGAGCAGGAGAGAGATGCCAGCCGGTCAGGTCCAGGTCCAGATGGCAAACAGGTGGAGCAGCAGGCAGTCCAGGAGGCTGTGTCAACAAGAGGGATGGAGCTGTCTGGGAATCTTCAGCCCTAGAATCATATCAGATGAGAGCTCAGCGTGGAATCATGCCGTCAGAGTCCACCTGAGGTCAGCAGAGTCAAAAGCTGCTTGTGAATTTGACTCTCCAGTGTTTTACACAACAAGGAGAAGCTTGGAGTAAGGCACACTCTGATCTCAACACTGTGTTGTATGTGTGTGTGGGCACACACACGTGTGTGTGTTGTACACACATGCTTGTGGGTAGGTGTGCATGTTCATCTGTGGATGTGTATACAGAGTCCGTGGTAGACATTAGGTGTCTCCCTCATTCTCCGTCTACCTTACTTTAGGGACAGGGTCTCTCTCTCTCTCTCTCTCTCTCTCTCTCTCTCTCTCTCTCTCTCT
>NW_021604601.1:4748572-4835055 GCF_004785775.1 Grammomys surdaster | reverse complement strand
TCTCTCTCTCTCTCTCTCTCTCTCTCTCTCTCTCTCTCTCTCTCTCTCTCTGAACCTGAATCTTATCATTCCATTCTCCTTGAAAACGTCCTTTGGGGACATTTATTGATTTATTTTTTTCATACTGAAAACTATTAGTGTGTATATGGTAGCCACAAGGGAAAAGCTCCAACTCTGCAGGATGCTTGTTTATTTGGGCATAAGATTTACATACCAGGTGAGGAGTTACTATAGATAATGTTCTGATGAACAGTTATTCTACTTATGTTTAAGGAAGCATGGTACCAGGAATTATTCTTTTTCTCTCATTGTTATTATTTTTTTCAGTGTTTTGTAAAATATGTTTTTTTATTATACTCACCTCCCCTGTTCTTCCCAGATGTACCTCTCCTGCCCAACCCACTCAACTGTGACCTGTTTTTCTTTTTTAAATCTATCAAATTATATAAAGTGAGGACATGATCATGTCAACGTATGGTTGAGGGGAAGGTTTTTTAAATTGTAGATTTGATGGAGAGTATGGCCAAAGGAATCTGGAAAAGTTCAGAGAAGGGAGAGAAAGTAGTGGACTGAATATGTTTGTGAGAAGGCATGGGGGAGAAAGAGAGGAAGACAAGAGAGAAAAGCAAGAGAGAGCATAGTCAAAATGGCAGGGTTATATATTGGATCAGAAGATGGAGGAAGGAAAGCCTATGAGCTGGATGAATTTAGGGTAAGGGGCTAAGCCAGAAGAGCTGAAGACAGCCTAGAAGCCAGCACGAGCCCTGAACCTGGTACTTGAGATGCTGGGAGTGTCTGGAGGCCAGCACGTGCTATGGTATGCTAATAGTCACTACCACGGATATCCATACGTCCTGAGATTTGTTTGGACCTGACACAAATAAATCCAGTTTGTGCTGCCCACATATTCTTGATTGTGTGGCCTTCATTGAGGGTTGGTCTACCTACCAAAGTCTTCATCCTTAAAGAGAGCTGATTCTCTATTTCCATGAACAATTATTTGCCAATAGCTCCTTAGCAAGGGATTAGAGTTCCTGCCAACCTCCTCTCTCCGTGATGACACCTTGTCTGGCTTGAGCTTGTATGGGTCTGTCTCAACTGATGTGAATTCACACATGCAACTACCCTGACTTGTACAAAATACAGTTTTCTAAGAGTTATCTACCAACTTTGGCTCTAGTAATCTTCCTCCCTCAACTTCTACAGTGATGCCCTACCCTTGGTAAGAAGGTTGTGATATAGATGTCTCATTTATGGCTGAGTAACCCACAATCTCTTATTCTCTGCACCTTGATCAGCTGTGAGTCTCTAAGTTAATGCAAAAGGAAGCTTTTCTGGTGAAGGTTGACAGGTACACTAACCTATGCGTACAACACCAAGTCATTAGCAGTCTATTTTGGTTGAAGAGTATGTCCACTTGACTGAGTAATAGTAATTAGAGCCTATGACCTATCCAGCCACAGGTTATTAGTGCCTAGAACAGTGTCTGGCATGGGTTTCAATGTGCAGAGTGAGCCTTAAATCCAATCAGGAAGTAGTTGGTTACCTCTATGACAGTTATGCCACTGTGCCAGACCAGTCATGTTTGTACATTTTAGGGTTCACAGCTGGGTAGGACTGGTGATTCTTTTCTCCTCCAGTGGTACACATAAAATAGCACCTTTCTGCATTATGGGAGTTAGTCAGTAGGGATGAAGCTTCCAGTTGAGTGCCAGCCTTATTTCTTCCTGTCTTTCTTCTTTGTTCTTTCACACTGAAGTTCAAGTGTAATCATTAAATGACAACCAAATAGTGTCAATGTCTGGTTCCATGGCTGGATTCAAGAGAGTTTTACACACTTGGGCCTTGCTGTGATTTGCACATCTGGGCCTCTTGTAATTTGTTTTGTGGAATGTACTACTAAGAAGGCTGACTCAGAGCTTGGTGAAATATTTCTAATGCTTTTTCTTTAACAAAAAAATATTTGTTTGTATTTTATGTGTACTGGATGTTTGACTGCATGTTTATATGTGCACTATATGTGTCCCTGGTGTCCCCAGAGGCCAACAAAGGGTATCAGATCCTCTAGAACAAGTGTTATAGACTACTGTGAAATACCATGTGAGATCAGAACCAACAGTCTCTGCAATGGTAATACTAACCACTGAGCTGCTCTTCTATCTCCAGTGTCTTTCACTTTTTCTAAAGGTTTATTTCTGGGCTGGGAAGATGGCTCAGTGGGTAGAACTTCTGCTATGCAAGTAATGAGGGCCAGAGGTCAAATTTCTAGAACCCATGTAAGATGCTGGACGTGGCTACACTCACTCACAGTTTCAGTCTTGAGGAGGTGGGATTGGAGGTAGAGACAGGAGGATTACTAAGGTGAGATTGTCAGCATTTCTTAAGGATGGGTTCTGGAAGCTTCTCTAGCTTTCATCACTGAATCAAAGTTAGAGCCAAATATGGACCAGTGGCAAGAAGTTATAATAAAGAATCAATTCACTTTTCCATCTACTAGGGATGCTTGTCTCGCTCATCTATAGGAATATTCTACCAGGAGTCTGTTTCACAGTGCCTCATCCCTAGAAAATATCCCTCTGTGGTTTACATTTTGTCTTCCATGGCCCCTGGAAATCAGGAGGCATTGCCTAATTAGAGGAATTGGCAGTGTTGTGTGAATGACTCACAGACCTACTCTCTCCACTCAGGGCTGGTTCCTAAAATCTTTATTGGACCAGAGACAGCTTCCAGTCCCAGCACTTGTGACTAAAACAGTTTTTATGCTCCTGTGCCCTCTATCTAGTGACTTAAATGACAGGAAAACACCAAACACATCACCTACTTAGCCAAAAACATCAGTAAGCAAAATCCCTGGAATCAGTTTTAGTCTACATCTTTGGGCTTTACATTAACTGTCTTTACTTCCATCTCTCCCATTCATGTCTCATCTTTCCCTAGCAGAAGATAAGTTCATTTCTGGACAGACTTTTTCCATGGTAAATATTTCCAACTTCAGAGGAAGGAACTTCTGGGTGTGGGCAAGGATGGGATTCGCTTATGGCTTTTGTGACTAACTGGTTTTATGACGTTGGGCAGGTCATGAACCCTGGAATTATTTCTTAATCCACAAAGCAGTATCATTTTTTAATTCAGTGGGGGTAGTTCTTTTGATTTCCCTTGAAGTCCTTCCAATTGGAATCTCTCCTATTAAGAATAGGAAATGAGTATTTGTCACACAAAAAAAGGAGGGTCTCAGGGCTGAGCTTCATAACCGTTAATGGAGCTGTCCTTAAACAAGGATCATGGAATGAACCAAAGAGGATGATGTGGAGAAAAGCAGAAGCATAGTTTCATTTGTAGATGTTTCGATTTGCATAAATCTGTAACAAGCATCAGCTTGGTTGCTATGGTCATGAGATAGTGAGTATTATGTAATAACAGTAGAAATACCAGCCAGGACCTGGGTAACGTTCTTGTGGTGTAAACATGAGGACATAAATTCAGATTTCCAGCATCGACTTAAAAAGCTGGGTGGCGTGGTGCATGTCTATAATTCCAACAGTGGGAACAGAGAGGAGGCTCACTGGGTTTATAGTAAGCTACTCCAGCCAAACAGTGAGCACCAGACTCAAAGAGAAAACCTTTCCCCAAAGTATGGTGGCAGTGGTAGAAGACAAGGTGTTGACTTTCAGCTTCCATGAGTTCATGAGATGAATATCAGCACACATAAAAAATATACGTGTGTGTGTGTGTGTGTGTATTTACACAAATACGCACAAGAAAAGATAGAGAGAATATCAGCCAATACCTTTAGTCATTAGGTGGAGGTGTGACATATAAATAAAGTTTCTACTTATCTTCTCAAATGCTCAAGACAAAAGGACAGGCCCCATATGGTTAGGAAGCTGCACCACCTCTCCCTTAATTGAAAAGGTGACAGGAAAGTTTAGTTCTTATGTCTGCAGGCAGGCTGATCTCTTGACAAACACAGACAACCTTTGGGAGTGAATGAACTAACACCATCAGTTTTTAAAAATCCATACTAAATAGCAAACAAGTTGTATGTAGCCAGAAAACAGGTAACAATTTAAAACTAAATTTAGTCACGTGCTACACTTTCCTTGCTGATAATCTAAGACAATAAAACGATGATATTTCTTCTGCTAGAGAAATGGCCACCTCTCTCGCAGTATTGGCTCCAGTATAAATACAGCCATAGTAAGCCAGTTTTGTTGTTGAGAGCCCCTGCTCTCTGTCTGTGTGGATGGACACTTTATAGCTAGCCATGGGCTTTGCAAAGCAGTCAGGTGTTTGCATCTCATGACAAGAAGGTAAATAAGTGTTCTTCCTTTTGTAAATTTTGTTTATCTATTTAGCATATGTGTATATGCATGTGCCTGCATGTGTTTATGCATTTCATGGCATGCATTCGTAGCTCAGAGGACACGTAGAAGTCAATTCTCTCCTCCTATCTTGTGGGTCCTGAGATCGAACTCATGTGATCAAGCTTGGCAGCAAGTGCCTTTAGCTGCTGAGACAAGTCTCTGGCCAGTGTTACTCTCTTCAGATGGGACTGAAGTATATGCATGTTCTACCCTTCGTCTTGAAATGCCTCCTAAGCATTGTAGGCTCATGGAGCTCAGGGGTGCTGTCACCCTAGGATTCTATATAGATGTTTGGTCACACTCTGTAAGGAATCTCTTAGCTCTTTTGGTTATTGCATGTTATATTTTGTTCCTTGATGTTTTTTTTTTTTAATGAATACCCTAACACAACTGGCGAACAGTGCTTCTCAGTGAGAGGTCAATGCCAAGGTGTTCTTTTTAAAAATCGAGGCTTGTAATGTGTGCTGTGTTTCTTGGCTTTAAACAGCCCCAGAGAACAAAATCAATCAAACAAACAAAGAAAACAAAAAACCAAAGCATCAGGGACTGTTCCTACTTCCTGGGTTTGCAAGGACCCCCAGGGAATACTGTAGGGTCGTGTTTACTGTTGTATTGACTGAAATTAGGTCACTGAGATAGAAAATTGTCAAGTGGAAAAACATCTCTGTATTCCTGTCTGGATTAAAAAAAACAACAGCCAGAGTAAATATTAGATGGGGCAGCAGTTTTGTTGCTGAGCTAAGTCCCTTCCCATCTTGCTTTCCGATGAGAGACATAACTTCTTTTGTGCAACCTCGAACCCTCTTCTTAAATGTCTGCAACGTGGTAGTGTCACATGAGTCCTTCCTTCTACCTTTGGCCCTTTTAAAGGAAAAGGTTCAGGGTGGACGCTCACCTTCCTCCAACACTTGACAATACTGTGGACATAGATTTCATCATTTTCTTCTCTTCACCAAGGGTAGTGACCTTACAAAGCCTTTTGATACTTTTCTGTTTCTCCCTGGACAACTCCTTGTAGGCTTGCAGAAGGAGCAGATCCATTGTTTCAGTTGCTCCTATGGAAGATTACTAGAGCAAGTCTGACTTCCCAGTGGGAGTAGGTGGAGTGCACCCATCCCCTGGTTATTCAGACTACAGGACATGAATGCCCAGCACCATGAGGCTGGAAATCAAAGGTGGTCCCCATGAACCCTATTCCTAGTAAGACATGACTGCTTGGATGGGCTGATATTCTCCAGATGGGCTAAGCTATTCACTTTGGTCCTTGGCAGCCTCTGGTGCCATTCATGGGCCTCAGTGACTTCCTATCTATCAGACTCAAAACGCACAGGTTAAACTGGGTAAGCACTTGGAAATGATACGTGAGGGTGGAAGGAAGCACCTCAGAGGAGTGTTTGAAAGTATATCAAAAAATATTTTGATGTGTTTCAACCACCAAATACTTACACAATGCAGGCAAAGTATCAATACTTTAGCTTCATTATTATTTGGTGTTGAACAGAAGAATAAAGTCAGATGTATGATTGTGTTTTTCCATTTATTTTGCTTTGACTTTATGGTAATTTATTTAGATCTTATTAATGACTTAACCTACTGAAGAATTTCAGGGAAGCTGTCAGACAGTCTAGACAACAGTGAGATAATTTTTGGACTTGTGTTTTTGGTTTTTAAAATCACTTTGCTCTGTAAAGTGAAAATCCAACAGGTAGTTAATTAAACAAAGACAACTAAGACTATGTCTCTCTGACAGGCTAAGATCACATTTGGATCACAGGTTACTTAGTGAGGGGCTGTTTATTTCCTGAAGCTGTCTTCCAGCTGACTTTTTGCTGTTTCTTGTAGATGGTTTATCAGGATAGCTAGGTCAAATAAACACAAGCTTTCTCTCAAAAATTGCTGGCTCCTATTCAAACTCATTTTGGATGACCATAAGAACTACTTCCAGAGTTTTCTCCCCAAAGATCCCTGTGTGAACTGGGTCTGTGGCTCTAAATTGTCAGAATTACTCGAGGATACACTGCATGTGATTTGTGTGTATTTTTTAATCCCACTTTGATTTTTTTCCCTCATCATTTCAATGTAATCAAACCTATTCAGACCTATCTTTCCCTTCCCACTACAGATATATGAAGCCCTTCATTGTTTTTAATAGTTTGCCTTTAATGTCATTAGTAACATGGGGTCTTTGACCTTCTGGATTAAAAGTGGTTGTTGTTTTGTTTAATAATGAACAGGGCTAGACACCTAGCATCAGTTTGTGTGGATTTCAATTATTAACCCCAGGTTTCCGATGACCTTATGAGGCAGACGCTGATAGTATTCACACTTTGCATGAAGAAGCTGAGTCTGTGCTAATGTCCAAGGAGTTGAGGGAAAAATAGAGTTTGATACCTGGTGTTAATTCATAGAACTTTCCATTGTGTATGAAGTGAGCTACAAACTTTATCATGTATAAAATCACTTGAGGTGTATTTGTGTGTGTGTGTGCACGCACATCCAGGTGAACATGCATGTATGTCCATGAGCATTTGGAGGCCAGAAGTTGACATCAGGTACATCAGGTATTCCCAATTGCTGTCCGTTGTAGGTATAGAGTCAGGTCTCTCACTAAACTTAGCTCTAGACTGGTTAGGCAAAGAACATCAGTGATCCTCTTGTCTCTGTCTCCCTCTTTGCACACAGTAGGATTACAGGTGTGCATCCATCACGTCCAGCTTATTTTCATTAGTCCTGGGGATTTGAACTCAGGTTCTAAAGCTTGCAGAACAAGCATTCTTGCATTAGTAGATGCAGCCATCTCCCTAGCTCTTCCCTCTGGGAGTCTGTTCACTGGGGATGGCATGTGTAATGCTGGAGGCTACTCTGGAGCCAGAGATTTCTACAGCAAGTTTTCTGGTGATGCCAATACTGCTGGCCTAAGTATTTTCAGATCTACTGATAGACCAAAAAAATCTAGATTTTAGAAATAGGTACTCTTTGATGTTCAAAACTCTCTATGTCCAAGCATCCTGTGATACTTTGCATATTTCCTATCTCAGTCTCTATTTTTAACTTCAGTAATGTAAAAACTTTACTTCACAAATTTTAAAATTCATTTTGTGAATTGCTGTTTTGTTGTTGTTTTGTTTTTTTAAATACAAGATTCTTATTGATTCTCTGGAACTTTCATACCATTTACCCCATCAGAGATCTTACTTCCCATTCCTTCCATGTCTATACCCCCTCAGCCTCCTCCCAAATAAGGAAAAATAGGAATAATCTTAAACAGTTCATTCTGTATTGTCTATAAACTCACTGGAACATGGGCAAATTCTCAGTGGGCTGCCCCTTAAATAGAACTTAGTTCTTTCTCTCCCTTACCCCCCTACCAAAAGCCATCAGTCATGGAGAGCTACTCCTCTGCATCCCCATCACACCTTTAAAGAGTTCTCCTCAGTGACTTCCTGTATAGGCAGTTACTTTTATGGTTTGGGGTTTGGAATGTGGTTCCCAGACGGGGTCACTGAATCCTTCCATATCCCTCCCCCGTCAACTATGCATCTGGAGTCATCCATATCATAGCAAAAGTCGCCTCCTTGTTCTTCAGAGTCAGTGGGAGTATGGGTCATGGGCCTGTATATTGTCTCTGGTGACAGCATGGGCCGCAAATACACCTCCCGACTCCTTGCTGCAGTAGAACCACTGAGCCAGACAAGACTCCCAGATGCAGCTCTGGACCATGGACATTATATGTCCAGCGCAGGCTCTAGGCACAACAGGGCATGCAGGTGTCAGTATGGCTGTAGCGCAGACTCCACACATCTTCAAGTGTCCCAGTGATAACATGGACCACGGATATTGAAGCGGTCTGCGGAGTGGCCCGGCCAGTAGCTGAATTGCTGGTTTATATATTAGCAATGTAATAGGTTTTCGAGTTTTTCTTATGGACTTTATTTACATTCCTAACTTCTATATTGGTAAATATTTCCCCTGACACACTTGCCTTTGTGTTCATAATATCTTGGGTTTTACAACCGTCCCTGCACACATAGGCTGTGGCTAGCTATTGAAGGCAGCTGAGCAAGCCGAGCAAGCTGAACAGGCCAGTAAGCAGCTTTCCTCTGCTGGTTTCTGCTTCAATATCCGGCCTTGAGCCCCTGCCTTGATTTCCCCCCATGATGAGTTACTACATACAACTCTCTCCAGCACTCTTTTGGTCAGAGTTTTGTCACAGCAATGGAGAAGCAAAGTAGGTCACCCTCTTATGTTACTTCAGGCTCAGAATGTCTCTCTTCATCTAGCAAGCCTTCCTTCTTAGTATGTTTGAGAGCAATTGTTGCAGTCACTTCATTTTCTTTAATTATCCAAACCATTTGGATTGATTCCCAGAACCAATTTTTAATAACCTGCTTCGCTGTTAAGATAGACCAGAATGTCATTCTGGGCTCTGCACCCCATTCCGATCCCTGCCAAGTCTTCCTCTGTTTTCACAAAGTGCCAAGGAATAAATAAACATTTTCAGGTATTTTAAAATATGGTAGAAGCAACGTGGTGTAGCCATTCTCAGTTCATGTTCCAGATCTCAGACAACCATCAAGAGGAGGGGGGTCTTTCCTCTCTTCTTATCTTCAGAGAGCACCAAAAATGATCTCTGTGCTTTAATAATCACATTTGAGTAAGAATGGAGACAAAGGGATTCATAGAAGCTTCCAAATTATCTCCCATGTGCACCAACATCAGACAGAGCGCTGGTAGAGTTATACTCAGTTAAGCTCTTTGCTGTTAGGAGAATAAAAATTATAATAATAATAGGTTAAGATGCTTAACCTATTATTAAATGATGTTTAAATTTAGACTATCTTGAGAAAAGGAATTGTGCTTCATTAAATGCCATGACTAGAAAGTTGATGGCAAACCATCCATCTATATGGGTTAATGAATAAGAGTATCATGATATGTATGCACATATGTGCGTGTGTGTTTGCGCATGTGCACACACACACATACATACTAGTATTAGTCAAGATTCATAAGAGAGAATCATCTACTTTTGAGAACATGTGAACCTGAACACATAATGAAGAACATTATGCTAAGTGATATTGCTTTAAAAAAAGGAAAAATATCACATACCTTTCTGTAGCCTAATTAATAACCAGTTCATAGAAACAATAGGAAAATGGTCACAGGTACATGAGGAGAAAGTAACACAGGAAGACTTGGGCCATACAGTGCTAAGTTGCAATTATGTGGGCCAGTAGGACAGCATGATCTAAAAAGAGAAGGTCCAGTTTGTTGATTATTGCAAATAACATATTAATGCAGCCAGACAGTGGTGGTGCACACCTTTAATGCCCGTACTTTGGAGGGAAAGGCAGGCTGGCTGATCTCTGTGAGTTTGAGGCCAGCCTGGTCTACAGAAAGAGTTCTAGGACAGCCAGACCCAAACAGAGAACATTATCTCAGAAAACTAAAATAATAATAATAATAATAATAATAATATATTAATATACCAAAAATTTTAGATCCCCTTAACATACATAAAAGATAAGTAATGCTTGAGTTTAGAGATTGTTTCACACAATATATATTTGTATGAGTCAAAATGATATGGTGTATATTCTAAAAATAAAATTCAAAACTCAATGTTTAAAATAGTGTGTTGAAAAATTAAAAGATACTTTCTACACACACACACACACACACACACACACACATACACACACACACACACACAGAGTTGGGGTAGTGTTTTTTGACCTCAGAAATTATACCCTTAATTGATGGAAGCCCCTCCTGTGGCCACCATTGTTAGTGAGGTCCATTTTGGAGTGATGCCCCAAAGACACCTTGCTGTAAGCTCATTTGTGGTTTCTCTTCCTGCCTGATGTCCCTTTGGCATCCACACAACCCTGAAGGACTCCACTAAGCCTTATCTGACAGTGTCAAAAACTTGTGATTTGGTGCCAAGATTCTACTTTAACCACGCTTTTATGCCACTTGAAAGGTGGTAGGTTGTACGGAAATTGCTTTGGAATCTATATTCTGCTGCTCCCGAATCTTCCTGTTTCCTCTTGTACCTCCTTCCAGCCCTGCCCACCGTGCTGCTACGTTCTAAGTGGTTCCCGTGTCTTGAAGTTGCTATTATTTCTCACCGTAAAGAAACACCCTTGAAGCCCAGCAAGCAGAAAGTAAAAAGAAAAGACAAGTTGTTTGCTCACTAGAGTTTAATGAGTGAGAGCTAGTTATGAGAAAACAAGCCAGCAGCCTCCTCCAACCCTGTGCCTTTCCAAGTTTTCGCTCTTTTTCGTCATATTTTGAGGGGCTCAGTTTATAGTTAGCAAACATGCCTCAGTGTTCAGTGTCGTGTAGGAAGGCAAGACCACCGGTGAGGGAGTGAGTTCCGTTTATCGCATCATTTACTCCTTCACACTTATTGTACTGTTCTCTGTTGGAATGAAAACAAAACAAACAGAAAACAAAACCAAGACAAATAAAAAAAGACACAAACTAACAAAACCTTTCAAGAGCTTTGGAAAGACTATGCTTTTAAGGATACGGAGTAGATTCTGAATCGTCAATTTTCTCCTTGCCCATTCGTCTCTTCCCACTGGAAAGTTTCCAAAACACCTAGACAGCGATCCTTTTGAACTCCACAGCCCTTACCTAGCCCTGAGTAGCTAGCTCCTTACCAAATGACGATGACGCTGATGAGAAACTTGAAAGGAGTGAAAAATCTCCCAGATGTTGAATCGCTTTCTCAGGCACATCCTTACTGGAGCAACGGCGTGACTATAAAGCAACATAAGAATAATGTAAAGTTCTGCATCCTTTGACTTTGAAGGATGGGACGGGTCTTGGTTATACAAGTGAGACTGAGATGTATAGTAAGGTTGAAGAGCTAGTGTTGATGATGTTGGGTCTGGGCAGGGAGACTCATAGAAGAGAGAAAGGATAAACTAACCTAGTGAACATAGAAGTGTCCCAGGTCCATCTTTTCACTAACTTTAAACTGGCTAGTCCAGAGCACAAATGCTGCCCCCTGGCGGTGAGACGGTGCCTTGCCTATAAGGGTTCAGGATGATTTTATTATGATTACTCTGTTTTGCTGCTCTGAACATACGGAGATAAAAGAAGCATAACGGTCCAAAATTGCTCAGAAAACATATGCTCAAATGTCTAAACCTCCCAAGAAGCCTTGATTCTTGGTGTTATGCAGAAAGTAGAGGAGAAAGGGCCATGTAGATTAAAGCCTGTTTTTTTTCCTGACCTGTAGAAATGGCCGAGCTAGCCTGCCTTTGCTCAAGCTTATTTAGCTAATAAGTTCTGAAAGGCAGGAGTCGGTGCTCCGCTATTGACACAGATGTTAAGTAGATAAACTGAAGTCTAGAATAACAAGGAATAACAATGAATAATGAAAAAAATCAAAGTGCAGAACAGGACAAAGCATTTTTATAAAACATCCAGTGAGGGACTGGAGAGACGGCTCAGCAGTCTCTACAAGAGACTCTACAAGTGCTCTACAAGAGCACTTGCTGCTTGTAGAGGAAGGACCCAAGTTCAATCCCAGCTCACAGATGATGACTGACAACCAGTGGCACTCCAGTTCGAAGGGGATGTGACATACTCATCTGATCTCCCCAAGAACTGCACGCACAGGCTGGACAGATATATATGCAGGCAAATGATCCATATGCATAAAACAAAAAACTAAATAAATCTCCAAAAAGTTAAATGGTTAAATCATCAAAGGAAATCTTTGTAATGGTTCTATGAGGCTTGTGATATCATTTGCCTCTCTTCCATGGATAGTCTTCCTGAAGACTAGATGTTGTTTTCCTGTAAGTCATCAGAATACTCAACATCTTTTTTCTGCCAACATCTTTTTTTCTGAGAACTCCGGGGCACCAACAGCTTTAACATTAACAATAAACATCACTATCATAAGAGGGAAAGGAAAATGAATTGGGTTCATCTTGTTTAGTTTGGCATCAGACTAACAGCCATGGGTATGGCTCCAGTTGAATGCTGTTTTGTGTGGAAGTTTCAGGCCAAGGAATTATTTTATTTGAGTCCTAGAAAGACCAACACGTCTGTGAACATCTCTTGTTTGGTGACCTGACCTTGAACTGCCTTGGCAATCTTATAAAGAACTTTTAAACCAGCCTGTCAGCCTTTTTACTCCATACATGTGCCTCTTATATGAGTTTTTCCTAACCAACACTTTCTATGCTTAAATAATGTAAAAACCTCTCTATTATTGTTCTAATATATTTTAAAACAATATAATATTTTTACCATGCCAATTTTCATAGCAAATATTTTAATTGTAGATTTAATGCATATGTCAATATTAGATGCTTGTAGAAAACTCAGGAAGTTGACTTAACAAATTAAGAACAAACACTGTTATATCCGTGTAAACACAAATCAAACAAACAGCATTGAGATATCGGTCTACAAAAAAATTCATGTGGTTTCTTCTCCTATGGCATACAATTAAAATTGAGAACATATTTCTAAAGTAAGTATTCTGAGTAATGTTTTTAATGATTTCTTAAGCAAACCAAACCTTTAAAAGGTATTGGTGTTTTGTTTTCTCTAGCTTTGTTAGAATTTAATTGACAAAACCTTGTGTTCCAGGGTGAAAAGTGTGGAGATTTGTTGTTTGTACAAACTGTGAAATGACTGCATAATCGAGTTAGAAAGAGCAGAACATAAGAAAACAAAACAAAACAAAAAAAAAAACAAACCCTAGTTCTGAATTATACAATGGAAACTGTTTATTTTTTGTCCTACCCTGAAAATGCCACTAAAGCATTTTTCATAAATTGATGTGCACACAGCTCCTGCAGAAGGGCTGGCACAGGAGCTATGCATTTGGTCTGGACCCAGGGGGTAAGGCTGAGGAACTAGGAACTGGAATGCCTGCACAGATGAGTTGCTATAGCGACCCTTGAAGGAAAGGGCTGCTACGAGCTGACGTTCCCTTAGTGAAAACTGTTTGGTTTAGATAGCAATCGAGTTGGGGCAACTTTCTAAAGTTCATAAAATAAGCGGACTATGAGGAAAGCCATCTACAGGACTCCAGGTGTGATCAAAGGTACTGTTTGCTGCCATTGTTGGGAGGTGTGTGAGTGTGTGTTTCCAACTCCAGTGGGAGCCAGGGTACCAACACCTATAAAGAGTGCCTGGAATAAATTTTAAGATGACTCGGAAAGGTTAGGTATTTTTTTCTTCTTATTATATCTGAATATAAAATGAATAGAAGTGAACGGTATGAATTGTATTTATGGCCTTGGAAAACTTTAAAAAAACTTATATACATATAATGAAAACCTATACAGTAAAAATGTCCATGATTCATTAGTATCTAAAACTTAAGACATGAGTGCATGAAGGTTGGCCATTTAGGTAGCGCTGAGGAATACCTTAAACTTAGTAAAGATGCTATTGGAACCTGAGTCACAGGACAAGAAGTATCATAGTCTCTTCGTGGATCTAGCTTCTTTTTTAATTTCTTATATAATGGCTTTAAAAATTCTAACTCTAAAGTACTTTGCATATTTCATGTCCTCATGTAAATATAACGGAATTAATTTCATTATATCTTTAATTTTTCTGATTTCTTTTTATAGATTTATTGAGTAACAATAGGCAAATAAACTGTATACACTTGATGCAAACGACTTATTGTTTTGATCAGCATGTACAGTCATTATCAACATAATTGATATATCATTACTTTACAAAGGTACTGTGTGTGTGCTACGAATATTTAAAAATCTACTCGTGCCAATTTTGAGCATCTAATATTAATTACTAACTGTGTTTACCATTTGTGCAGTAAATCGGCAAATTTAGTTCATCCTTTGGACACAGGAGCGTATTCTTATTTTCTTGAAACCCCAGTTTTGACAACCGTGTTCATCTCTCTGCTTCTTTCGAATCCAGATCCTTTGCATTCTAAACATAAGTGAATTTATATAGTCCTCGTCTTTTTATATTTGACTTAGTTCACTCACCATGACATGGTTCTCTCGTAAGTCACAAGTGATAGTTTACCCTTTTATGAAGTTGGAATAATAATGAATCTATCTTTCTGTCTGTCTATTTCTCTATTAGCTATCTATTTATATCTATCTATTGATAATATATCTACCATCAATCTAGATCTTTCATCTATCCATTTTTTCCATGATGGGCATTTAAATTGATTTCAACCTTGCATAACATAGGCAATACTGCATGAGCATGGAGAGTAGATACATTTCTTTTTTTTTTTTTTCAAACTGTTGGTTCTGTTTATTCTCCATTTTGTATTGACACAGTGGCTACTCTGCTGTTTTGGTTTGATAGTACAATGCTATCTTAGTTCAGCCAAAAAGCTTCTTTTGTCTTCAGGTAGATTATTAATAAGGATATTTTGTTCACCTTAAAATTCTCAGAACTTCCTTTTCTACATACATCAGACACAAAGGTGCTCTGTTGTCCTCATTTCTGTTGCCTCTGTCCAGGCAGCTAGCAGTGGGGTTGTTATTCTTTAGTTAGTGGTGTCACCAACTTAGAGTTTAGTCTTCTCTCTGTACCAGTTGGCTCCCCCACACCCCCCAATACTTTCTTCTATGAACTGTCGAAGAATGATTCTGAAGCTCTCCTCCTCAACTGATAGCAGTGAAGCCTGCTAGCACTTTCTGTTTGGCCTGATAAATAAATGCCTGTAGTTCAGGATATGTGGTAATTGGTTGAGTGGTGGGAAATTAGTTGGAGGATACAAACTTAGGCAATTCTCTCTCATTGGTAGACCTCAGTTTCCTCATTTACAGAGGAAGGAAAGCTGGGCCTTTAGAGATACTCCCCTAGATGAAGCCTTAAATTCACATTCTTTTTTTTTTTCTGTTCATTTATTAGCACTTACTATGTGCAAAGTATTTTTAAATAAATTATTATGTACCTAAATATATTTCCATAAAATATGCTGTCACTTTTGTTCTTATCAACTGTCCATTTGGTGAATTTCCTGTTCTGAAAATATTTATCAAGTAAAGGTAATTTCTAATCTAGTAAGATTATAGGTAGATTTTTTTTTAACCTTACATTTTCTCTGTGGTGACTATTTTGTTTGTCAATTTGATCATATCTAGAGCTAACTAAAACCCACGTGTGTGGGTATACCTGTGGGAAAAGTTTCTTTTTCTTTCTTTTTTTTTAAAAAAGATTTATTTATTTTATTTATGAGTACACTGTAGCTGTCTTCAGACACACCAGAAGAGGGCATCAGATCTCATTATAGATGGTTGTGAGCCACCATGTGGTTGCTGGAATTTGAACTCAGGACCTCTGGAAGTGCAGTCAGTGCTCTTAACCACTTAGCCATCTCTCCAGCCCCTCTTTTTTTTATTATTGGATGTTTTATTTACATTTCATATGTTGTCCCCTTACCCCATCCCCCACCCACCCAGGAACCCCCTATCCCTTCACCCCTCCTCCTTCTTCTCTGCGGATGTAACCCCTACATACCCCCCCCAACTCTCACCTCTCCACCCTCAAATTCCCACCCCCTGGAGCGTCCAGCCTTCATGAGGTCAAGGATCTCTTCTTCCACCTATGCCCAGCAGGGCCATCCACTCTTATGTATACAGCTGAAGCCATGGATCCCTCCCTAAGTGCTCCCAGGCTGGTGGTTTAGACCCTGGGAGCTGTGGTTGGTTGTTGCTCTCCTCATGGGGCCACAAACCCTTTCAGCTCCAATGGTCTTCACTCTAACTCCTCCATTGGGAACCCCATGATCAGTTCAATGGCTAGTTGTGAGCATCTGCCTCTGAATATGTCAGACTCTTGCAGACCTGAGGAGACATCCATATCAGGCTCTTATCAGCATGCACTTCCTGACTTCCATATTAGCATAGCATCTACCTTTGGCGATTGCACATGGGATGGCTACTCAGGTGGAATGGTCTTCAGATGGCCCCTCCTTCAGTTTCTGTCCCTCACTTTGTCTCCATATTTGCTCCCTTGATTATTTTGTTGCTCCTTCTAAGAAGGACCGAATCACCCCCACTTGGTCTTCCTTCTTCATGAGCCTCATGTGGCCTGTAAGTTGAATCTTGGGCATTTCAAGGTTCTGGGCTAATATCCAATAATCAGTGAGTGAATACCATGTGTGTTCTTTTGTGATTGGCTTACCTCACTCAGGATGATAATTTCTAGTTCCATCCATTTACCTAGGAACCTCTCGAATTCATTGTTTTTAATAGCTGAGTAATACTCCATTGTGTAAATATACCACATTTTTTGAATCCATTCCTCAGTTGAAGGACATCTGGGTTCTTTCCAGCTCCTGGCTATTATAAATAAGGCTACTATGAACATAGTTGAGCATGTGTCCTTGTTATATATTGGAGCATCTCCTGGGTATATGCCCAGGAGTGGTATAGCTGGGTCCTCAGGTAATGCTATGTCCGATTTTCTGAGGAACCCCCAGACTGATTTCCAAAGTGGTTGCAACATCTTGCCGTCCCACCAACAATGGAGGAGTGTTCCTCTTTCTCCACACCCTCGCCAGCATCTACTATCACCTGAGTTTTTTAAACGTAGCCATTCTGACTGGTGTGATGTGGAATCTCAGGGTTGTTTTGATTTGCATTTCCCTGATGACTAAGGATACTGAACATTTCTTTAGTTGCTTCTCAGCCATTCAAGTTTCCTCAGTTGAGAATTCTTTGTTAAGCTCTATACCCCATTTTTTATAGGGTTATTTGGTTGTCTGGAGTCTAATTTCTTGAGTTCTTTGTATATATTGGATATTAGCCCTCTATCAGATGTAGGATTGGTAAAAATATTTTCCCAATTTGTTGGTTGCCATTTTGTCCTATTGACAGTGTCCTTTGCCTTACAGAAACTTTGCAATTTTATGAAGTCCCATTTGTCAATTCTTGATCTTAGAGCATATGCCATTGGTGTTCTGTTCAGGAACTTTTCTCCTGTGCCCAAGTATTCGAGGCTCTTCCCCACCTTCTCTTCTATTAGTTTCAGTGTATCTGGTTTTATGTGGAGGTCCTTTATCCACTTAGACTTGAGCTTTGTACAAGGAGATAAGAATGGATCAATTTTCATTCTTCTACATGTTGTCCTCCAGTTGAACCAGCACCATTTGTTGAAAATGCTGTCCTTTTTCCACTGGACAGTTTTAGCTCCTTTGTCAAAGATCAAGTGACCATAGGTGTGTGGGTTCATTTCTGGGTCTTCAATTTTATTCCATTGATCTTCCTGCCTGTCTCTGTACCAATACCATGTAGTTTTTATCACTATTGCTCTGTAGTACAACTTGAGGTCAGAGATGGTGATTCCTCCAGAAGTTCTTTTATTGTTGAGAATAGTTTTCGCTATCCTGGGTTTTTTGTTATTCCATATGAATTTGAGAATTTCCTTTTCTAACTCTGTGAAGAATTGAGTTGGGATTTTAATGGGGATTGCATTGAATCTGTAGATTGCTTTTGGCAAGATGACCATTTTTATTATATTAATCCTGCCAATCCATGAGCATGGGAGATCTTTCCATCTTCTGAGATCTTCGATTTCTTTCTTCAGGGACTTGAAGTTGTTGTCATATAGGTCTTTCACTTGCTTGGTTAGATTCACACCAAGGTATCTTACATAATTTGCGATTATTGTGAAGGGTGTCATTTCCCTAATTTCTTTTTCAGTCTGTTTATCTTTCATGTAGAGGAAGGCTACTGATTTGTTTGAGTTGATTTTATATCCAGCCACTTTGCTGAAGTTGTTTATCAGGTTTAGGAGTTCTCTGGTGGAAGTTTTGTGGTCACTTAAGTATACTATCATATCATCTGCAAATAGTGATATTTTTACTTCTTCCTTTCCTATTTGTATTCCTTTGACTTCTTTTTGTTGTCTAATTGCTCTGGCTAGGACTTCCAGTACTATATTGAATAGGTAGGGAAAGAGTGGGCAGCCTTGTCTAGTCCCTGATCCTAGTGGGACTACTTGAAGTTTCTCTCCATTTAGTTTGATGTTGGCTACTGTTTGCTGTAAATTGCTTTTACTATGTTTAGGTAGGGGCCTTGAATTCCTGATCTTTTCAAGACTTTTATCATGAAGGGATGTTGAATTTTGTCAAATGCTTTCTCAGCATCTAGTGAGATGATCATGTGGTTTTTTCTCCTTGAGTTTGTTTATATAGTGGATTACATTAATGGATTTCCGAATATTGAACCATCCCTGCATTCCTGGGATAAAACCTACTTGATCATGATGGATAATTGTTTTGATGTGTTCTAGGATTTGGTTTGCCTGAATTTTATTGAGTTTTTTTGCATCGATGTTCATAAGGGAGATTGGTCTGAAGTTCTCTTTCTTTGTTGGGTCTTTGTAGGGTTTGGGTATGAGTGTAATTGTAGCTTCATAGAATGAATTGGGTAGTGTTCCTTCGGTTTCTATTTTGTGGAATAGTTTGAAGAGAATTGGTATTAGGTCTTCCTTGAAGGTCTGATAAAATTCAGCACTAAAACCATCTGGTCCTGGGCTTTTTTAGTGGGGAGACTTTTAATGACTGCTATTTCCCTAGGGGTTATGGGACTATTTAGATGGTTTATCTGCTCCTGGTTTAACTTTGGGACCTGGTATCTGTCTAGGAAATTGTCCATTTCATCCAGGTTTTCCAGTTTTGTTGAGTATAGGCCTTTGTAGTATGATCTGATGATTTTTTGAATTTCTTCAGTTTCTGTTGTTATGTCTCCTTTTTCAGTTCTGATTTTATTAATTTGGATACTGTCTCTGTGCCCTCTGGTTAATCTGGCTAACGGTTTATCTATCTTGTTGATTTTCTCAAAGAACCAGCTCCTGGTTTTATTGATATTTTGTATTGTTCTTTCTGTTTCTATTTGGTTGATTTCACCCCTGAGTTTGATTATTTCCTGCCTTCTACTCCTCCTGGGTGTATTTGCTTCTTTTTGTTCTAGAGCTTTTAGTTGTGCAGTCAAGTTGTTAGTGTGTGCTCTTTCCAGTTTCCTTTTGTAGGCACTTAGAGCTATGAGTTTTCCTCTTAGCACTGCCTTCATGGAGTCCCACAAGTTTTGGTATGATGTGTCCTCATTTTCATTGAATTCTAAAAAGTCTTTAATTTTTTTCTTTATTTCTTCCTTGACCAAGTCATCATTGAGTAGAGAGTTGTTCAGTTTCCATGTGTACGTGGGTTTTCCATTGTTTTTGTCATTATTAAAGACCAGTCTTAGTCCATGGTGATCTGATAAGATGCAAGGGATTATTTCAATCTTTTTGTATCTGTAGAGGCCTGTTTTGTGACCAATTATATGGTCTATTTTGGAGAAGGTACCATGAGGTGCTGAGAAAAAGGTATATTCTTTTGTTTTAGGATGAAATGTTCTATAGATGTCTGTTAAGTCCATTTGGTTCATAACTTCTGTTAATTTCAAAGTGTCTCGGTTTAGTTTCTGTTTCCATGATCTATCCATTGCTTAGAGTGGGGTGTTGAAATCACCCACTATTACTGTGTGAGGTGTAATGTGTGTTTTGAGCTTTAGTAAAGTTTCTTTTATGTATGTAGGTGCCCTTGCATTTGGAGCATAGATGTTCAGAATTGAGAGTTCACTTTGGTAGATTTTTCCTTTGATCAGTACGAAGTGTCCTTCCTTATCTTTCTTGATTAATTTTGGATGAAAGTCGATTTTATTTGATATTAGAATGGCTACTCCAGCTTGTTTCTTGGGACCATTGGCTTGGAAAATTGTTTTCAACCCTTTTATTCTGAGGTAATTTCTGTCTTTGTCACTGAGGTACGTTTCTTGTATGCAGCAAAATTCTGGGTCCTGTTTGTGTATCCAGTCTGATAGTCTGGGTCTTTTTATTGGGGAATTGAGTCCATTGATGTTAAGAGATATTAAGGAAAAATGATTGTGGCTTCCTGTTATTTTTGTTATTAGAGGTAGAATTATGTTTGTATAGTTATCTTCTTTTGAGGTTGTTGGAAGATTACTTCCTTGCTTTTTCTAGGTTGTAGTTTCCCTCCTTGTGTTGGCGTTTTCCATCAATTATCCTTTGAAGTGCTGGGTTTGTGGGAAGATATTGTGCAAATTTGGTTTTGTCATGGAATATCTTGGTTTCACCATCTATAGTGATTGAGAGTTTTGTTGGGTATAGTAGTCTGGGCTGGCAATTGTGTTCTCTTAGGGTCTGTATGATGTCAGTCCAGGCTGTTCTGGCTTTTATAGTTTCTGGTGAGAAGTCTGGTATAATTCTTATAGGTCTACCTTTGTTTGTTACTTGACTTTTTCCCTTACTGCTTTTAGTATTTTTTCTTTGTTTTGTGCATCTGATGTTTTGATTATTATGTGACGGGAGGTATTTCTTTTCTGGTCTAGTCTATTTGGTGTTCTGTAGGCTTCTTGTATGTTTATGGGCATCTTGTTCTTTAGGTTAGGGAAGTTTTCCTCAATAATTTTGTTGAAGATATTTACTGGCCCTTTAATTTGGGAATCTTCATTCTCATCTATACCTATTATTCTTAGGTTTGGTCTTCTCATTGTGTCCTGGATTTCCTGGATGTTTTGAGTTAGGAGTTTTTTGCATTTTGCATTTTCTTTGACAACTGTGTCAATATTTTCCACAGTATCTTCTGCATTTGAGATTCTCTCTTCTATCTCTTATATTTGGTTGGTGATGCTTGCGTCTATGACTCCTGATCTCTTTCTTAGGTTTTCTATCTCCAGGGTTGTCTCCCTTTGAGCTTTCTTTATTGTTTCTATTTCCGTTTTCAGATCCTGAATGTTTTTGTTTAATTCCTTCTTTGTGTTTTCTTGCAGTTCTTTAAGGGATTTCTGTGATTCCTCTTTAAGGGCTTCTACCTGTTTACTTGTACTCTCCTGTATTTCTTTAAGGGAGCTACTTATGTCCTTCTTATAATCCTCTATCATCATCAAGAGAAGTGATTTTAATTCTGAATCCTGCTTTTCCAGTGTGATGGGGTGTCCAGGGCTTGCTATATTGGGAGAACTGGGTACTGATGATGCCAAGAAACTTTGGTTTCTGTTGCTTATGTTCTTGCGCTTGCCTTTCGCCATCTGGTTAACTTTAGTGTTACCTGCCCTCACTGTGTAAGACTGGAGTCTGTATTTCCAGTTACCTTGCTTGTGGCAGAGCTCCTCAGAGTCCAGATGTCTCTGTGGTCTTATGATCCTAATTTCCTGGGTGGAAGAACTCCTGGGACTCAGGCCACCTCTTGGATCTGGAAATCCTTCTGCTCTGGGTGCAGTGGTTCCTCTAGGATGGCTCAGGATACGATGTCTCCCAAGTGCAAACCAGCTTGGTGTCTGCTGCTCTGAGCGCAGTGGCTCCTTGGCTGCTCTGAGTGCAGTGGCTCCTCTAGGATGGCTCAGGATTCAGTATCTCCACAGGAGCAGACCAACTCTGTGTCTGCCCCAGCCCAAAGGACCAGGCAGGGGCAGAAGGGAAGTGCGATCCATTTCTTTAACACACTGATTTCATGATTTTACAGCTGATATTGTTCAATCATATCAAGTTCAGTTATCAACTTCATGAGGAGCCTCTACACTATTCTCCATAAGGGCTGCACTAGCCATATTCCCAGTCACAGGAAAACAGGTGTTTTCTTTCCTCTCCACCTTTCCTGTCCCTTCTCTTCAGTTATTTGGTGACTATCATCATCCCGTGTGTCAGGTCAACAATACTTCGTGTCTTTGATTTGCACCCTTTAACAGTTTGATATTGAATGCTTCTCATTTCCTCATTCTTTACCTCCATGTCCTTTATTGAATAATATTTGTGAAGATTCTTTGCCCCTTTCATGTGAAGTTGTGTGTTTCTTGCTCTGGAGTTCTTTAGTTTCTTGCATCTCTTGGATATTAACCCCTTATCGGTTGTTCAGTTTGTGGGTGTCTTCTCCTTGACCGTATTCTGACTCTTAGGTCAGTGTATTGTTTACTTTGCTGAACACACATTTTAGAAGTTTGCAGTTTGACATCATTTTATTTAGACTTTTCTGTGGGGGAATGGTTTTCAGAAAATTACTGTTCAGACCAATGTCAAAAAGCATTTTACCTTAACTATTTCTCTGGTAGTTTTATGGCTTCAGGATTCAAAATGTTTAAATCCCTGTTCCACTTAAATTTGATTTCTGAGTGTAATTAAATGCACAAGTCAACTTAACTTTCCCAGGGATATACTTTGTTCTCATAGAAACTTTGATTGAAGAGATTTCCTCTCCATTGTGTGTTCTTGGAGCCTTGTCAAAAAAGTAACTCACTGTGTTCTGCATGACTCTTTTTCTCCAGGATTTTTTGTTCTGTCTCTTGTGTGTTTCAGTGTCTATTCAAGTATTATTCAATTTGATTATTGTAGTAAGATACTGTGAAATTAATAAAAATGATTCATCCAGTTTAGTGTTTTTTTCTCAATTGGTATCTATACATGTTTTTTTTTTATTTTTGTTTCAGTTTTTATGGTTTAAGATGTTCTCCAAAGCAGTCATTTCTTTATTTTTTTCTGTCACTGTGACCTGTTTATTTCTGAAAATGAAGTACTGAATTCTACTACTATTGCCATGCTACAATTCTATGTTAACCTTCATTTTTGTTAGTATTCATTGTGTATAGTTAAGCACTCCAAATGTTAAAGTATGTTTACATAGATATATAATATGTTATAGTCTACTAATGAATGGACCCTATTGTCATTATATACTATGGAACTTCTTGCACTTGAAGTATATGTTGCTTGATATTTATATAGTAGCCCTTGATATTTTTTTCATAATTCCCATGAAATCGGTTAATCCATGCCTTCGCTTGAAGCCAATGTGTACTCTTAAGTTCATCTAGTGTAAAATATCTTAATTCTATCCTCAGAAATTTTATGTATTTTATACACACACACACACACACACACACACACACACACACACACACACTGCCATTCCCGATTTCTGTTCTTTCTGTCTCCTCTCTCTTGTGACTTCATGATTGTTTAAAATAGCACACCTGCTTTCACCTTTCCTGCTCATCTTTTCTTTCATGGCTACCACAAGATCCATAGGAAGCATTCTGTAGGTGTGACTCTGCCTGTATTAGAAAACTCACCATGAGATCCATGGGAAACATTCTGTAGTTGTGTCTTTGACTATATTAGAAAATTCTGCTTTAACTTTTCTTCCCACATTTGTTACTGACGTCACGATTCACATCTTTTAACTCTTAACACATTATTATAATCCTAGCTGTCTTGAATAATTTTTTAGTTTTTGCCTCACTTAAAAGTTATTTACCTGGCCATCACAGTACTGACTGTTCTAAATTTGATTTGTATAAACTTTGTAATAAATTTCTTGTTTCAACTTTTCATCCTATTAGACTTTTTCTGTTTCTATTTGAACAACTCCTAGCATTTCTTGTAAGGTAGGCCAAGAAGTGATGACCTCCTGCATCTTTTATTCTGGAAATGTTCTTATCTCTTACTTAAAAACATGTTGAGTTATTTGTCAGTTTGTTCATCTCCATTTAGAGTAGATTACTATTGCTTTATTTTGCTTTTTTGAGTGGTGTCATATGATTATTTGCAAATCTTCTGGGTTTCTCTTGGTGCCTGAGAAATTGAAATCATTGGCACCTCTTTTAGTCTTCACAGACAAAGCCATTCACCCACCAGTCAGCCTTTCCATAGATTACAGGTTGGCTCTGATGCCTTTTCCCCTATTAATTAATTTATTTATTCACTTTACATCCTGATCATAGCCTCCCCCTTTTTCTCCCAGTCCCACCTTTACAAACTCCTAGCCCCATAACCCCCTTCTCTTCTCCTCAGAGAAGGTGAACTGCCCTTGGGGACCACCCTGCCCTGAGACATCAAGTCATAGCAATTTGATGTTCCAGTGTCTTAAAGCAAGATGATTGGGTCACGGAACATATGGACCTGTTGCCTGGGTACCCAGGGATGTTCTCAGCCCCTTATACCTTTGAGATGCGCCTAAACGATTGTCTACTTTGGTGAGTATGGCAATTTGGTCTACAGGAAATATTCTGATGCCTGAGTCCACAGCAGCTGTCCTGGAACTAGGGTGGCCTTTGGCTGAGTCCATGAAAATCTCCCTCAGCGGGAGTGGGACTGGATCTGAGTCCGCTGGAGCAGTTCTGAAGCCTGAATCTGTGACATCACAAGAAACTGTTTAGTATTAATTCACTGTACATAGAAAGGTAGCTGAGCCAGTCCCTCTACCTGGGAAAGAAATTCAGACAGGCTCGTTCTCTGCTGCTCCGATACAGGCTACTGGCCCAAACCTGCTGTTGATGCAGGCTTTAAAATGTTTAAATAAAATGCCCCATGTACTCAAGACTGTCTAAACCTGGAATATGCTGATTGGCTACACACAAAAGTACCAAATTTTCAAAGTCATCTGATTTACCTAGTCTCTGAAAATTTTATTCATGTATACCGTGTACTTTGATCATATTTTATGGTCTTAATCACACATTTATCAAGTGGTATGAGTTTATATCTAGCTGGATTTCAGTGAAGATTTTTTTTTTGTTTCTAGTCATACAGAGTTTCCATGAAATAATGTGCCTTCTTAAATCCATAGTAGTAAAATATTGGGGTAGGGTAAGAATATAACAATATGATTTTTAAAATACTCATGCTTCTTGCAAAGTGAGTAACATAGATATAAATACCATAACAAAAAGTACAGTCAAGTCCCATAACAAAAAAACACAACCCAGTTTCTTTGTTAAGAAGTAACTATTTAGCTAATTACCCCTATCTGTGATTTCTTACTCTGTTGTTTCCATCTCTCCCCTCCTGTCTGCTTTGACGGAATCTCTGTCTTCTAGTCACCTCTCTTAAACTCATCCCCTATGCTCTGGTGATTTTAAAAGTATCTGGTTTAAGACACAGAGAACTATGGTTCTGTAGAAAGCTAGAGAAACAAAGTAGCAGACAAAAATACATGTTCTCATTAAGTGGTCTTCTTAGGGGCCTGAAAGGATTGCTCAGTGGTTAATAGAGACTGTTGCTCTTACAGAGGGTCAGAATTCAGTTCTCAGCACCTGCATGGAAGGAGTGGCTTATAATTATCTATAACGCTAGCTCTAGAATGACCCCTCACCTCTTGCCTTCATGCACCCCCTTACTCATGTCCACAAACCTACATGCAGATAAACTCACATACATGTAATTAAAAATAATAAAAAGTAGGGATGGAGGCTGGGGGTGATGCACATCCTGGCACATGGGACACAGAGACAGGATGGTCTTTATGAGTTGAAGGCCTGCTTGCTTTATGTGGCTAGTTTAGGTCAGCCAAGGCTATACAGTGAGAACCTGTCTCAAAAAAAAAAAAAAAAAAAAAAAAACACCAGCCAAAAAAAAAAAAAAAAGAGAGAGAGAGAGAGAGAGAGAGAGAGAGAGAGAGAGAGAGAGAAAGCAGGCAAGAAGGCAAGAAAGGCCAGAGAGTTGAGATGGCTCACCTATATCTAGGCTCAAAACTGACAATAATTCCAGCTCAAGGGATTCAATATCTCTGACTTCAGCAGGCCACCTGCACTCACACGCACATACCTACACACACACACAAACACACACACACACACATACACACTCTCACAAAACGTTTTTTAGAAATCCATTTCTTTTCTTTATTGCCTACATGTCGCTCCTTGGCAACTCCTCTGTTCTTATTTCTGTGGGCTCCTGGATGACCACATTTATAACCCGAGAGAGTAGCATCACCTGCACAGAAACAAGCATGGATGGGTAGCAACATGGAAGCCAGGAAGAAAGCAAAAGCAGATAGCAGTTGCTGGTGTTTTGTGGCGGGAGCTGTAAGAGGGGAGCACTGGCTGGATCACGGTATGGAAAGACACATCAGGCATGGCTGCTTAGGCTTGGGAAGTGTGTAGACTGACAAGGAAAGATTCCCAGTCGTAAATGAGCCAAAGGACTATTTGGACAACTTACTGTGACTGCCAGCCTCCTGACAGGTGTGGTCCTTCTCTTTTTCTTGCCCTACCGACTGTGTGCGCACTCATTTGGATTCAAGACTCACAGAGATGGCCTTAGACACATTGTTCCCTTTGAAATAAGTGGAGCGGGCAGCACCTCCTGGTGATAAAGGCTTGGATCTGGTGTCAAGGATACCTGGGGCAATGCTCTGAATGTAATGTCTCTAATGACAGGCAGCAAACCAGACCAGAGCTGCATTCCTCTTCGCCCTTTGGATTGTGTGACTTCCACTGGGACTAACAAGCTGGCACTCTGCAGTACAGACTGGGTGCGCCCTTCAGCTGGGAGTCACTAATTCTCCATCTTGACAAAGCTACCAGATTGGTCTTTCCTTTGGACTCACCGTCAGCTTTTGAGGAATCTAGGCCCTCCCAGGGACCACCCATATCCTACAGCTGATCAGTAGTTGCAAACAGCTCTGTTTCTTGCCTCTATTGAGAACATCACTCAAGACTACCCCAGCTTCTGGGACAAAACTGTGTCCCGGTTTGGCATCTCCAGCCACACCAGTGCTGCGTCTCTCATACCCCACCTCGACACTGTTTCCACAGATACACGTGATTATGAAGCGGCAGCAAAGGTGGATTTGTGGAATGGAAATGACACTATAGTCTCCCATGGGAGCCAGCTTCCAAGAACATCTGGTTGCCTTGTGTTTCCCGTTGACGAACCCAGAGCAGCAATGAGATAGCCTGAGAATTAGAATGGAATACCAGAGAGAAAAAAAGTCAGAGGGGTCAAAATGTCACTGGGCGGGGCACTCTGAAGCTCAGAAAGATGGTGGAATATATCTGGCCTAGCTAAGCAGCCAAATCTACCAGCCACTTGACCCATGCATTTACTTGCGGGGACACTATTTTGGACTATCCCCCCACCCCCATCTCTAGGCTTAGAATAGTATCTACCTTGCCTATTTCTGGCTCAAAATATTTTTGGAAACTGCTCTTGTCAATCTGTGCATGAGAATGGAATGAAGCGGTTGGAGACTCAGGCGTGGGTAGTAGACAAAAGCGTCTGCCTTGTCATGTGCCAGCAGAAGCGGCATAGGGTCCTGGGAATCTGCGCATCTTCCTTACTGACAGGGTCAGGATGTCACCAAAATCCTGAAGCAGCTAGGAGCTACAGTGCCCTCTGGTGGTGCCACCTTATAGTCACAGTATCTTAAAGTAACTCAGTTCGGCTGGGGATAGGAAGGGCTTGGTTGTCCTCACAATGTCTTTAAACATGTTCCTTTACTCAGAATCTAGTAGGAAAAGGCTTAAATGCAAGGGGTGCCATTTTCTCCCAGCAACCTGTGGGTAGTTGATTGGGAGAGCCTGATGTGGATATAGCCTCGCGGAGTTGTTACAATGTTTAAATTGGATAACGGAAGTGACAAGTATCTGCAACGTTACACCAGCTACATGAAATCTCACTAGACCATACAATTATATTAAAAAATAAACATAAGTGCGTTACAAATAAGCTCACTTAAGCTCGTTGTTGGGTTGGGACCCATTAGTGATAGCAGATGCTATCTGCCATGGAAATCCCTGCAAGTGGAAGTGGCATAGGGTCCTGGGAATCTGTGGATCTTATCTATTGACAAGGTCAGGATGTCACTGCAATCCTGAAGTAGCTGGGAGCTACAGTGCCCTCTGGTGGCCATTATATAACTGGTCAACCAGGGAAGTCCTGAGCATACAATCTGGGATGGAATAGTTATCGAAATTTCCAATATCGCTCTTTAAGCCACAGTTTGGCTATATATTTTAATTTTACTATTCTTGACTTTTAACGTTTTTCACCTCATCTCATCCTCAGTTTGTGTTAAGACTCTAATTTATTTTGTATATTAATCGGATGGGTACCGTAATATAAAAGTCAAATTGTATCAAGTTATTGTAGAATAGTAACAGCATTAAAATGTCTACAGTTAAGTTTGGCACAAGGTGAGAACAAGAAATAATATTAGCAATAACATAAAATATAAAGTCTTAAAAGATGAAAATGTGGGGTTTCCATCTTGAATCTGATCAAGATAAAAGACTAAGTTTAATGAAAAAATAATAAAAGCCAAATATTAAGCATACCCAGTAGAGAAAAGCTGTACTCACCTTGGACAATGCCATTTGTTTTTTAAAAATTACACTGATTTTGAGGTACTAAGTTTCTTGACAGTGTGATCCACTACTTCCCCTGTCTTGCCTACACACTGCATTCTGATTCTCTGATAGTTTCTCTCATATACTATTTATTTTGTGTGTTTGGGTGTATGTACGTATGGGGACACCTATAGCACTACACACGTGTAGAAACTATTCTCCTCAAGATTGAACTTGGCAGCAAGTGTTTTTCACCCACTGAGCCATCTCACTAGCCCAAATTGTAGCATGTTAGTGTACTAATGTTGATATAAGTGATAATATGAAGATATTTTAGTAAACCGTCAGTAGTCCATAGCCTTCTACTGTACTGCTCTATCTGAGTAACCAGAAATGCACCAGATCAGATGGTTGTCTTCATGGCAGTCTTGTTTGAATTTGACAGGAAAAGCCTCAGCTGTAAGGGTAACACTCCCCATAGTTTCCATATTAGCTTATCATGGAGCTGGCTGGGAGGTTCCTCATTCACATTGTCCATAACCCCAGGAATAGACACTTTTTTTAAAACCTGGTAATGCATTTCATGCTGCTGTTAATTTATATTTTTGCATACAAAACTTGGACTTTTGACTTCTGTCTCCCATCTTAAATTTCAAGAACCCAAACCCATCCTTTCAGTTTGATCCACGCAGGAAATTTTTCAGTTAAGGAAGCCAAAGGATCAGTTTATGGATCTAGTTAAAATTGACTCAGCACCCGAATACTGATTTCTCTAAATCCAATTAGTCTCTAGATTTCATTGCACATTATAAATATCTGTATTTATAATTTTCTTTTTATCTATAATATTTACCTAAAGATTCCTCTTTTAAAGTTCATTTTATTTTTGATTGGTATATGATTTTTGCATATTTACGAGGCAATGTTTTTGGTGTTTGCATATATTGGGTACCGGCTAATTTGGGTTAATTAGCATATATATCACTTTAGACTTCAGTCATTTTCTTACATTCAAATATACCACTGAGCTACCTTAGGACATAGTACATTATTATAAAGTATGTTACCTTATAGTGCCATAGAATACCAGAACTCATTCATACTATCTATGAACTACGGACCTGCTAACCCCTGACCCCTTTTTTACAATGACATTTCCTAGCCTGGGGTAACCACCATTCTACTCTGTAGTTCTATGAAGCCAACTTGTTTATATCCCCATGTGACTAAGCTCACATGTGGTCTTGTTTCTTATGTCATTCATCAGAGTCCCTTCAGGTTCCTGGTGGTATCTCTGTTGCTTACCCTCCACAGCACCTGCTCTGCTGTGCTCAGCAGTTTTCTTGTTAGATTAAATGATATTACATTCAGGAATCTGTCACTTCACTTGTCCTATAGATACAAAGTACCTAATTGCCATACTGTGTGGCCATTTTTCTTTATAAAAGGTACAGCACAACTATTATATCTATAAATAAAGGATATCCAAAGTATAAAAATTTTGCTGAAACAACTTCAATTTTTTATTATGAGACCTAAAGGAAATTAAAGAAGCTGCCCAGCAGGGATGACCACAGAAGACACTGCTGTCTGTCTCTCCCTATGTGTTTTAGTTCTGTCTCTGTACTATGACGGTCTCCTCTGTGCAAACATTTCTACCACTGTTCTGTACATAGTCCTTTGTGAAGACATCTAAGAAAGCAGCTTTGTTTTTAATGCCAGAATCATTAGGATTTTGGAATTGTCACATGGTACCTTGACACTTATTATGTATAGCCCTCAACCAGAGTCTGTGGCAGCCTTTGGCAATCAAAGATACTTAGGCTTCTGAGTAAAGTATCCACATTAAATCAGATAAAAATAAGTTTACACTTAGTTTTGATTCAGGTTCAAGCTATTGTGCCTCCTCAAGAGCTGCCATGTAAAATTTCAATTAGATTGGATTAAGTTTTGTAAGTTCTATATAACTACCAGCAATGTTCTTAGGCTCACTGAATTTTGGCATTTTACAAACAACTTATTATAAGATCACTACCCCAAATAAGCAAATTTATTGTAGAAATACCCCAATATGATAGTTTGAAGATAAATGAAACTAAACTGAAAAATTTACACAATGAGTCTCTGTCTTAAAAATATATCCTAACAAACCACAATCAGGATTCATGCTGGTCCATGCCCAGGTAGATGTGCAGGGCATAGTTTAGATTATGGTTGTCAGCTGGGATGATTCTGACATCCAGTTGGAGTTGTCAGTACTTATAGACATCTTTAATTACCAGGATGGAGTTGGCGTGCTTCTGACATCTGAAGGGTAGAAAGCAGGGATGCCACCAACATCTTTAATGAGAAGAATGACCTGCCGTAACAATTCTATCTGGCTCATAAGGTCCACTGTGCTGAGGCTAAGGAGTCTTATCTTAGAAACTCAGATGATTGTATCTTCCTCATCCTTTGAACCTTACGTTTAACGTGATGGGTACTAATATATTATGCAATGTGATTTAAATATAACAGGCTCTTTTGATCTAGTAGCAGGCTTTATATATATCAAATAAACACAACTCTAATTCCCAAAGTCTTAAGAAAGTCTGCCTTTACTGACATTTATTTGAAAAAGAATAGCAGCAGTAACCAGCCACAGTGTCTTATAAATGTATTTGATCCCTTTCCCTGCAAGGGCGCCACTCTTTCTGAAAGTCTATTGATCTTTATTCCCTCTCTCTTCTGTCTGACTTTGCCACCAGCTTGTGCTGGTGCCAACTTTGATGTCCTGTTCCTTGGCACATTTTCCTTCATTTTTAATTCACCACAACACCAAAATCCCAAAGGATAAACCAAAGCAAGTAAACAAGTAAACCTGGAATCTTTCACCACGGAAAGAACACACACACACACACACACACACACACACACACACACACACATTAATAGGTCTGTCACATAAGTAAAATTTTTCAGTTAATCTTTGTTGTATATAAAATTCTTTCACAACTCTATGGCTTAAAACAGTGGCCAGCTGGACCTGGAGGCACAAGCCTTTAAGGATAGCACTTAGCAGGCAGAGGCAGGCAGATCTCTGAGTCTGAGGCCAATCTAGTCTACATAATGAGTTTCAAGCCAGTTGGGTAGGGCTATACAATGAGTCTCTATCTCAAAAATAAAGATACAAGTAAACAAGTTAAATTTTTAAAAAAAAAAATTCACTCACAGCTGGATCAGAGTATACTTGGCTGGTTAATTATAAGCCAGTATGGATAAACCTATAAAGAATACCTATGTGATACAGTGTGATAAAAAGCGAGCTAGTTGCCTAGGAAACAACTCCAGGAGAAGTCTTTCTTCTCATGAGGACCATGCACTCAAGTTTGTCAGGGTGTGGGAGAGAGTAACTATCAGATGCCTAGGCCTGCTGGCTTCTCTGGGTTCCCATGAGGCTAAATTGACCGGAACTCTAGCATACAAGGTGACTCATCCAACAGTTGGCTCTGACTCTGAGATGTGACATTTAGTTCTCAGTGCTTTGCAGTAGAATCCTTTTCTTATACAGGAATTCTTCCACAGTGATCCTGGACACTAATGTGGAAAGGCTGATCTCTTAATGGCTGGAGAAGTCAGAACATAAATTCGCTTTTACTGCATTATTAATCCTATCAAGACAACATGAGATCAACTTAAGGGAAGGAAAAATCAATTCTACCTGTTGGTGGGAGGAAGTACAATTTCACAAGATGTGGATGGATACAGGAGCCAGGGGACGTTGTGGCTTAAAATTTTAGCTCTATCTTTGAGTTACTATTATTTGTATTTTTTTCTACATGAAAAATACAAGATATTTTCCCAAGATGCCAAAGGTCTCATCTATCACTAGTCTTGGTTGACATCAAGCTTTAAGTTTTAGATTATGGCATCTATATCTGGACAGGTACAGACAAGGCTATGTGCCAATTCCTTCCCTTCCATAGACCTGGGAGCTAAAAAAAAAAAGATAATCTGTCTCCTACCTGTCTCATGTGCAATGAGGGAACAAGATGCTGCAATGTATGTTTCTATTCTAGATTGGACAGAGTAGAGAGAAGGTAGACATCAAGTCCTTTTGAACTCCACCAAGATGCATGTGATCACTGTAATCGATGGGCAAGGATATTTCTCATGTTCTTGCTTAGGTGTGGCTCTTGGCTGTAACTCATGTCTTCTTAGACTTCATCCTAGCACGAAGTCATGAATCTGTTGTCTTCTGTTCATTTGAACTGTCCTGTCTCTTCAATGTAAGTTGGTGTACTAAAAATATATTTGCAAATCATTACATATCCCTCCCAAATGTAAAGTTTGAAAGAAACTTTGGTCATATGCGTGTCTGCTTGAGAGAATACCTTGAAGATTCCCAGAAACTGGTTTGTCTGGTGAGGTCATGGCCAAATCAGTGGTACCTAAAAAAATCTTTTGAATTCTCTCTTTTGTTTTCCAGTATTGTTAAAATATTATTTGTGTTTGTGGTGTGGTGACTTGATAAAATTATATGTGAAATCATATCAAAATAAAAAGAAATACATTCATGAATGCCAGTATGCTGGCTAGTTTTATGACAACTTGACACAGGCTAGAGTCATTTGAGAGATGGGACCCTCAAGTGAGAAGTAGAGCATTGTCTTAATTAGTGATTGATGGAGGGGGGCTGAGCCCATTGTGGGTGATGTTTTCCCTGGGCTAGTGGCCCTAGGTTCTATAATAAAGTAGGCTGAGAAGCAATTCATGAGAAGCAAGACTCTAAGCAGCACCCCTCCATGGCCTCTGCATGAGCTCTAGCCCTCAAATTTTTGCCTATTTGAATTTCTGTCTTCTTTGTTAATGAACTGTGATGTGGAAACATAAGCCAAAGATACCGTTTGCTACCCAAGTTACTCTGGTCGTGGTGTTTCACCACAGAAATAGTAACCTTAACTAGTAAGACAACTAGGGAATATTTTTTTGCCATAAAATAAAGAAATTCTGCTATTTGCTACAAAGATAATCCTAAAGGACAACACATCAAATGAAATGAACCAGACACAGAAAGAAAGAACCTGTGAGATCTCATTTACGAGGAGTCTAAAAACCTCAGACTCTAAGTTCTTAGCCACGGGACATATAGATGCATTCTTGTTTTGTCACACCTGAAGCTCTTTCTTTGCTCATTCTTTTCCCAGAAAGAGTAAGAATAATTAACTATTGATTTCCACAACCAGCTATAGCTTGGGTCTTCTTCGTTTCTAGCCCGTGCTTGCAAACAAAACAGTTCATTCTTAGGTTCATCTCTTTTTCTTCTAATGTTTTGTAAAACAAAGCCAGAAAAAGCCACCTGGCATTTCCAGAGTTTCTTTGGGAACTGTAGCTTGACAAACCAATCAGAGACTCTATGAGTAACAGAACATATACACAGGGCACATCTCTCTCCAGCAGTGCCCCATCTCAGTCCTGCCAGGCTCCTTCCCTCCTCTGGTCCCAACACCAATGCCACATGCTTTAGAATTGTGTCACAGTCGCTCTATGCACTCTTTGCTGCGTTTTCCACTTCAGGTAGTGCCATCATCCAATTCTAGAATCTTAGAGAAGCAAGCGTTTATGGTTCCTCAGGGTTGGCTGTGTCTTCTGCCGTATGCACCTGTATTCAATCATATGGCTACCGTCAGCTAGGAAATGGCTCATAAGTACAAGAGGGCCCACACACCTGTCTTACTGTTATAGTGAGACATCACCTGGATGTCTTCATTCTTCTTTAAGTTAAATCCTATTTGGTGGCTCTTAGACAGGTGCCCATGTGTGCTTGCCTGAGGGTAGAGTTTTAAGAGAGCTGCAGTGGAAGTTGAAGATCTCTCAAAGTTTGGTCTCAGAAATCACATTGAATCACTGCAGTCGTCCTGTTCTTATAACATTTATTTATTTATTTATTTATTTATTTATTTATTTATTTATTTATTGTGTATATGTATGAGAGATAGAGATAGATAGATAGATAGATAGATAGATAGATAGATAGATAGATAGATAGATACTGTGGCCATAGGTTCTTTTCTTCTACCATGTGGGTTCCAGGAATTGAGCTCTGGCCAAAAGTCTTGGTATCAAGGACCTTCGCCTGCTGAGCTATCTCGCTGTCCCATTATGCTATTGGTGAATGTAAGCATTAAGACCAACTCATCTCTAAGATGTCTGGAAATAAAACCTACCTCCTGAAAGTAGCAGCAACAGTAAACTCACCTTGTCAGTGGGTGTTTTAAAGTGATAGAAACAATGTATACACATATTTGCAATTTTGCTACAGCCTGGTTCTGTGAATGCTTCTTTTTCCAATTATGTTTTAAATTAAAAAAAAATATTGATTCATTGCAAGCAGTTGTCAGTTATCTATTTTTACTCTATTGGATCTGAGATCCTTCCCTTAAATAGCAAAGTGATTAATTTAATTGTAGGTCCTTATTTGAACCAATACAGTTCTGACCTGGAAAGAAATCCTTTGCCTTGTGTCTTAGTTACTGTTTCATTGCTGTGAAGAGACACCATGACCAATGTGACTTATACAATGAAACATTTGACTAGGGTTGCGTACAGCTTCAGAGGGTTAGTCCGGGCCAATGTGGAACATGACAGTAGGCACGTAGGCTGATACAGCAACGGAGCAGTGGCTGAGAGCTTACATTTGGATCTGAAGGCAGGAAGCAGAGTGAGTGTGAGATAGGGACTGGCGCTGGCTTTTGAAACGGCAAAGCCCACCCCTATGACACACCTCCTCCAAAAGATCACGCAACCTAATCCAGAAGTTCTCAATCTATAGGTCATGACCCATTTGGGACTTGCATATTGGATATTCTACATAGCAGATGTTTACATTCTGATTCATAACAGTAGCAAAATTATAGTTATGAAGCTGCAACAAAATAGTTTTAAGGTTAGAGGTCACCACAACATGAGGAACTGTATTAAAGAGTCACAGCTTAGGAAGGTTGAGAACCTCTGTCCTATCCTTCCTTAGCAGTCAGTCCGCCAACTTGTGAAAGCAAGCATTCAAAGTATGAATTTATAGAGGCCATTCTCATTCAAACTACCATACCTTGGATTGTTCAGTGGTGGCTGTGACCATCATCACCTCAGATCTGATGATTTTGTTGCTGTTTTTTCTTCCGTTGTAGCTAGGGGTTTGTTGTTGTTGTTGTTATGAGAAATTCAATCTGCATATTTTAATTAAAAAAATTCACTCTAAGGTTTTTGCCACACCAAATCCGTCATTGTGGAAAATGATGCAAGGGCTGGTGAGATGGCTCAACAGGTATAGCGGCTTGCTACCAAGCCTGGTGATCTGAGTTCAATTCCCAGAACCCATGTGGTGAAAGAAGAGAACCAATAACAGCAAGTTGTCCTCTGATTTCTACGCAGGCACTGTGGTGTGCATGCGCACAAAAACATATACAATAAATCAATGTAGATTAAATGAGCCCAAACATTAATTAGATGTGGTAGGAATGATGTTCCTTGATTTTTAAAAGGAGTGTGTGTGTGTGTGTGTGTGTGTGTGTCTGACTATAAGTGTGTGCATATGAATGTAGTATGCATGGGGGTAGGGTTTATAACTGTTTATACATGGGGGTAGAGCAGGATGCCTGCTTACTACATCTGTTCTGAAACAAAACTCTAGCCCTCATGACTGTGCATCAAGCATTAAGTGTTGAGCCACTTCTCAACCTACAACATGACTTCAAATATGTCCTTTTCTCTAAACCAGCATGTCTGTTTTCAGGTAAATAAAATGCCTATGTGTGTTATATAAATATCTTCATATTAAAGATACTTGCAGGACATCGTAACAGCCATCAAATGTAAATGCTATGACTCTTTATCTAAGGCAAGCCCCTCTGAGTGCACCAATATTTGATCTTTTGAATATTCTTTAATATTCTTAATATAGTATTGTTTTTATGAAGCATGACAATTTCAACCCAAAATACGTCTGTCTACTTATGTAATACTTTTTCTTTTTGGTGCTCTCAGTGTTAACTGTGACAGTGGTTAAAGCTGGATCCACTTAGAAATTTACTATTTAGCTTCTTATAATTTTTATGATTCTGCTAAACTTTGTGTGCCTACTATGCTTATGCACACGGTAAGTTCTTTAAGACTCAGAAATATGTCCTTAAAGAATTTGTTCAACATGTTACAATTATAATAAATATGTAAGCATTATAAAATATACGGTTAAGATATAACACTGTCTATACACTTTATGCTTCCCGAGAAGTTGTTGGGAGTTCTTGTGCTTTGTCTGTCTATCCCACTAAACTGCCAGGCTGTCTCAAGGGGAAGAAAAATCTTTCTTGCAAATCTGCTGGGTTTTGTTTGTTTGTTTGTTTGTTTTTTTCCTTTTTTGGTTTGGGGTAATGGAGAGGTAGAGATGGAACCCAGGGAATGTTGAGTAAGCCTCAGCTATATCCCCAGCTCATTCATTTATTTAAGTGCCTATTTTTTGGATCACATAATGGCTAATTAGTCAGATTTAACCTACAGTTGGAGATAGGGAGTTAAAATGGTTAGAAATTATTTACAGATTCATGCTGGAGTGTAGAGGAGCCAAGAACCAAGGTCGACCTCCGAGCAGTGGGCTGAATGATGGGGGAGCCATCCGCTTTGCTGGAAGGAATTAAGATCCATACATGATGGAAGTCATGTAGTTTTTGTCTTTCTCAGTTTGCAGCACTTAATATCAGAGGTTCCAGATCCATTTGTTTCCCTATAAATTGGTTTTACTTTTCTCCATAGCTGAGCAATGTTTTGTCGTGTATGTGTGAGTGTAGATGCTAGCTTATGTGTACCTATACATGTGTAAGGGGGAGCAAAGCCTAAACATCTAGAAAGGAGATGGAGAGGGAAATACTGAGTGAGGAGAGGGCTAGAGGGTCCAAAGGACATGTCGGACATGAAAGTACAAGAGTCTGTGGTGAGGGAGGCCGTGGGGGGGGGAGGGGGAATAGGGGATGATCAGTGGGAACGGACAAAATACTCTGTCCAAAATGTTCTAATGGTATCAAACACATTAAGCTTTAGTTTCAAACACACAAAAATACTGTGATAAAGGAACAAGAGCTATGTCCAATTTTCTGAGGAACGGCCAGACTGGTTTTCAGAGTGGTTGCAGTCCCACCAACAATGGAGGAGTGTTCCTCTTTCTCCACATCCTCGACAGCATCTGCTATCACCTGAGTTTTTGATCTTAGCCATTCTGTTGATGTGAGGTGGAATCTCAGGATTGTTTTGATTTGCATTTTCCTGATGGCTAAGGATGTTGAACATTTCTTTAGGTGCTTCTCGGCCACTCGAGTTTCCTCAGTTGAGAATTCTTTGTTTAGCTCTGTACCCCATTTTTTAATAGGGTTATTTGATTCTCTGGAGAAACTGGGAAAGGGGATAACATTTGAAATGTAAATAAAGAAAATAATTTAAAAAAGAGAGAAAAAGAGCAAAAAGAAAGAAAGAAAGAAAGAAAGAGAGAGAGAGAGAGAGAGAGAAAGAAAGAAAGAAAGAAAGAAAGAAAGAAAGAAAGAAAGAAGTGCTGATGCTAAAAAGAAAAAAATAGGGAAAAACTGAAGTAGGGAGTGGGATTTAGTTATGGGGTAAAGTTCGCTGTGTTCAGAACTCACAGAAGCTGAGCACAACATGCAGAAGGCATCTTTGTGAGGTGCACGTATGTACAGTAACACTGGAGACCACACCATGTGTTCTGAAGTGTAAACAACAGAACAATGTCACCCACTGTATTCTACCAAACACAGTTAAGCAGTGCACGCAGGGACCTTACCAACTTTGTCACAGGTTGTTTAGTGTGGCTCCTTGTCAAGAGCAATATAGAAACGTCTTATAATTATTTTTTGGATAGGCTTGAGTTTCTGCAGGCTTGTATCTCTTCTGCAATTTAAACCTTTTAGGTTGTTACTAGGAGATTATTAATAACCAAGTCTGGAAGTGACTATATTCTATTTCGTTTTTATGTTTAAAACAGAATTTGATGAAAGAGATAGGTTTAAATGTTTTTTTTTTTCTTTTTGGAAAATGGAAATAAAATTAGAAATTATTTACTTAGAATTCTGCTGGTTGTGTGCTACACATAATTGTGGATTTTGGGGACTCAGTAGTGTCTGTCTTTGTGTGCACAAGGTAAAAGGGAGCTTGCAGATAGTTTGGTAATTGGGTATATACCAGGATCAAAAAAAAAAAATCTGTGCCCAAAACACCTCTGCCTAGTGACACAAGCCTAGTGACTTAGCGTCCTATGAGATTGATACAACCCAGGATTGCATCACTAGTGGGCATCTCTCAATTTATGATGCCCTACACAAGGAGATTATGCTTTCTTTGGAACAACATTTTAAAACAATGCCATCCTGGTTTATAAAATGCTACATACTCTCAGCTAAATGAAAAAAATTGTCACACATGTTTTAAATGTATAGTCATAGATTTAGAATAGTAGTTTATGTATTATGAAGCTCTAAATTCTATCAATCTTTTATGTTAAGGTGACTTTTCTGTAACATATATCTGTTTGTAGAGTCCAAAGTTTGGAAGTCAGACTAAAAGCTACTCGACCACTGTGGGAAAAAACTCGCGTGGTGGGAGGGTCTCAGGACCACAACAGCGACCCGTGTGGGGGGCAGGCGGTGGAGTCCTGGGTGGCTTTCTCCGAAGGCGGATCCCACATACACGAGAAGGTCTAAGGTTCCAGAGGCTGGAATCTTTGGCGACAGCAGGCCCCAATTATACGAGAAGTCTGTGGACTTCCAAAGAAGTTTATTGTTCATGGTGTGGTAGTTGGGTCTAGATGTGTGCGCCCCCCTCCCTTGTAAAAGCCAGGGAGAGCTGGCTTAAATAGGGGAGGAGGAAGGAGGAACTAGGGGGGAATAACTTAATCAGCTATGCCTCTCACCCCCACCCCCCACCCTCTCCCCTGCCTTAGGTAACTCATGAATATGGAAATCTCTTTTAGTCAGTCACATGCTCTACCTGGACGGTGACCAAAACCTCTCTGGGAGGAGCTACTTTGAGCCAAATGCATCTGCAAGATTCAGGCTAATGGAGGTGTAGGCCATATTTGGGAGTCAGGAATCCAGGAACATGGGGAGATATATGTGGTCCCTCATCAGGCAATAGTCCACTTGTTGGGTCTCAGGCTATCTCAAACCCAGTGCTCTACTGGGGAGATCAAACCATTCCTTTGCGGCCCCACAAACCACAAATTTATCTTTCAGGTGACCACACTGGTTAAAATTAATAGTATAGTTTTTACATTATTCTTGAGTAGCTATGTGATGTTGCAGGATCTGACTTCTCTGGAATCTAAAACATGACTTTGCTGTGGAGTGACTTGGTTAAAAATACTTCACATCATGTGCTTCAACTTTCTTTTCTGTAAACTAAGAATTATGATGAGTTTTGGTAACATGCTAGCTGTAAGAACTGATTGAGCTGGAGGTGGGGAGATGACTCAGAGCTCTTGTGGGCAAGCAGGAGGACTTGAATTCTAGTCCCCAGCACCCATGTAAAAGTCACGCATGGCCATGTGCCCCTGTAACCCAGTATCAGGAAACAGTGGCATCCCAGGAGTTTGCTGGCCAGCCAGCCCAGCCAAAATGGAGAACTTCATGTTTACCATTATGAACCTTGTCTCCACCTCTCCATTTCCCACCATGCTCTTCTTCTTCCATGTCTTTCTATCCTTTTCCTCCTCGCCTTGCTTTGACTGTATCCTCTAGCAGAGAATTTGGTGCTGAATTGATCTTATTGGATTTTACTTGTAACAGATTTGTTGAAGGTAAATTATTCATACTTTCCATGAGTGAATGGAGGCTGAACGTAGGGCTAGCCTACACACATTTAAGGCTTTTGCTAATAATTTTTAAAATAATATTTTAGTGGTTATTTGAGAATTTCATGCGAAGTACTTTATATATGCCTCTTTCAAGTCTTCCCAGATTTGCCCCACCTCCCTCAGTTCATTTGGTATTGTTCAGATTCTCTTAGGGAAGGGCTGCCCTAGAGCAACACCAACCTAGTAGGGAATTTAAAGGAAACAGACTCTTTCCCTGCATCTGTCAAATGCCAATAGCTCTTTAGCTAAGGCATGAGACTTCATGTTCACTGCTTCAACTCCATGCTGGAATTTTTTCTGGCTTGAGATTTTTATTAACTTTTAAATGATGTGTTTAGTTGTTTATATAGAATTGTGTTGATCCTTCAAGACAATAATCTACATTGAGTTAGAAGATAAAATAGTTTTATGATCTCTTCTAGAGGTATATAACCAACATTTTGGTGACATAACTTTGTGATCTATCAGATTATCTAACCAAAACACATTTTTTTTTTTTTGCCTTCTAGATGAACAAGAGATTGTACAGAAACGCACCTTCACAAAATGGATCAATTCCCACCTGGCCAAGGTAAGAAAAAATGACCTTGAGTTAGAGGTTCCTATTATTGGAGTCAATGGCCATATGGAGTTCCGTCTTAGTGAGGCTCCCAAAGACCTCAGTATAAAGGAAAGTGGCAGCTAGCACTACTGATCAGTGGTGTTGGTGGTATTATGGGTTGGCTAGATGCTCCCTAATTATGGTGTTTGATTACCACCGCTGGAAGGAAATGGGTTGACAGCTGGTCAAGAGATGTTACTTTATATAGTTTCTGTGAACCTTGACAAAATGATCCACTCATTTTGTAGAAGTCGTTGCTTCTACAGTACTGTCACTTAGTACAGACAGGAGCAAGGAATGAGCACTGTGCAAGGACATTTATCTGAGTAAATCTAACTCTGCTTCTCCCTGGGGGATTTGATAGAAATGTCACCTAGGTCTCAGGACATTAGAAACATTGAAATCATCCATGAATGTCTACATTAGGTGACCATGAGTCCATACTGTCTTTGAATATAAATGTTAATATAAAATGACTTTCAACCTTAGCATGTCACAGTAAAATTATTTCCCTATGCTGACAGACTATATATGTATATATGAGTGTGTGTATAATATATATGTATATATTATATATTATATACATAATATATATGTATATATATTATACACACACACACACATGTATGCACACATACTCAATTGTTAGGAAAATTGTCTAAATTCAGCTAATGATCTTCTGTGGAGAGTGGTGCCTGGAATACATAAGGAAATACTTCCTCGGGGACTTCACTTGTTGTAGTTTAAGCCTCAAACATTTCTCAAAGGTCCAGTGGCTTCAACAGTAAGTATTACTGTCCCACAGTTATCAAAGTCAGAAAATTCAGTTTTTGTGGGTTTTTTTTGTTTTGCTTTTGTTTTTTGGGGTTTTTTGGTTTGTTTTGTTTGTTTGTTTTTGTTTTCATAAATGTCTTATGGGCTTGCTGTCTGCTGGCTTCTTCTGGTGTCCTCACATGAATGAAAGGGAAAGAGCTCTGGTCTCTCTTCTTCCTAGAAGGACCTGTTAGTGTCATCACGGAGACCTACCTTATGACTCTGTGTGTGTGTGTGTGTTGTCTGTGGTGTGTCTGTGGGGTTTGTGTGTGTCTCTGTGCATGTCTGTATATGTATGGTATGTGGTGTGTGTATGTGTGTGTGTGTGTGTTTTGTCATCTGTGGTATGTCTGTAGGGTGTATGTGTATCTGTGTGTGTATGTGTGGTGTGTGTGGGTGTATGTACAGTGTGTATATGTGTATGTGGTGTGTCTGTATGTATATATGTGTCAATGTGTGTGGTATGTGGTATGTGTAATGTGTGTTATATGTATACTGTGTGTATGTGTTATATCTGTATATACATATGTGTCTGTATGTAAATCTGGAGGTCAGAAGCTGATGTGTCCTTTCTCCATCATTCTTCCTTTTATTTTTCAGACAGGACCTCTCACTAATCCTGGAGTTCACTGGTTCAGACAATGTGAAGGACCTAAGCTTTATTTTATTCCTGGCTGACCTGTGAACTCCAGGAACCCCTGTTTCTGTTTAAAGGTGTACGCACCCATGCCTGCTAAGGATTCAACTCAGGTTCTCGTGATTATGTGGCCAGCACCTTACATGCTGAGTCCCTCTGTACCAGGGGGAGGGTTTTCAATGGAAATAGTTTATTTGTGTTTCTGACTGCTTTCTTCAGTTGCAACCCTAGAAATGACTTATAATTAAATAATCAATTCTGGTATTGATGACAGGCATTCCATTCTGCTGTGACAAGTTCCTATCGGTATTATGACATGAGTTATGAAGACATGGCATGTACACAAGGGTGCAGTATGGCTTTTGAATATATACTTTTACTAACCCATATATCTTAATGAAATAGAGAAAAACCTAAGAATTTTCTGTGTATAATTTTATGCCATTTTAAGAACATAGCTATAAATTATTCAAATTTTATGCATAGTTATACATTTCTTATGTTAGCTTTGGGATCTATGCTTCTGCAATTGTCTGAACCATTGGAAATTACAAATGGTCAGTGTCATGTCATATCGTCTTAAGATACACTAGCAAGTGGTTTTATGAAACTGATTGTTTCTTTCCATGGTGAGACTCCTCTTTTCTGTGAGAAAACTGTAATTCTCTTTATAGATAAGATAAAAATAGATGTATCAGTCTATTCTCTAATTCAGCTAATTAAAGGAAGTGGGTTTTGTGATCATTACACAGATAGAGATTTCTACAGATAAGATGTTTAAGCCTAGGTTCCAGATTTGCACTTAGCTTGTTAGCACACATTGTGAATTCTGATTTCACATTGTAGAAATGCTGCTTGCTGAGCACACACTGATGATAATGGAGCCTCAGCCAATTTATATTTTATCGTATTTTATTCTCACAGCAACCAAGTGTGCCATTTCCATTAATTTACAGGTGAAGTACTTGAAGCTTAGCATTAATTAATAATCTTAGCAACTCAGCAAATTACAAAGTTGGAATTTGTCCCATGACTCCTAAACAAGAACGTTGTTTATCAGGTTAGCTCTGGTATGGAAATGCCATAGGCAGAATGGCTTGCCCAATAGCTACTACCCAGTTCTGAATCCCCAAAATCCCAAGGTCAAGTCGCTGGGGAACTTGGTCTCCAAGACTGCCATCTTCCTAGCTTATGGGGCTGCTGTTCTTTCTGTCTTCATTGGGCAGAGAATGAGCTTTGATTCCTCTTCCTTTTGTTCTAATGATGCTCATCAATCTCCTCCAAGGGCTTCTACTTCCATGATCTCATCTTCATTATCTCCTAAAACTCCATGCCACCTGCTTCCACACAACAGAGTCAACCTGTAGCAAAGACGTTTAGTCTTTGACAAACAGTGACTACTGTGCTGTGTTTTAATCCTCTACTTACCTATCCATCCAGTGTGTATTAGGCATCAACTAAGACTAAGAATTATAAATACGGTGATATGGGCCTAATAACAGGATGGACGGATAGCTGCCATCAAATGTGTACAGGATCTATGGACATGTGAGGGCTCTCAGTAAGGTCATATGAAGATCACCCAATATGAAGACCCTCACCCAGAACCCACGTTAAAAAGCTGGTTATACTAAATGTCTGTACCATCAATCAGGCAGATCCCTAGAACTCACTGGCTTACCATCTACCTGATTCAGTGAGCTTCAGATTTATCAAGAAACCAGACTCAAGAATTAGGAAGATGGAGAGTGAGCAAGGAGACTGGTATCAACCTCTGGTATACACACACATACCTGCATGCACCTAGGCACACATGCACGCACACGCACACACACACACACACACATGCTTTTTCACAGAACAAATGAGAAATGCACTGTGTTACACTCTGGATCCAAAAGGCCAGCACTCCTCTAGACTCTGGACTCTGGGAAGAGTCGTCCTTGCCCCTGTCTAATGTTTGATGATGAATGTCAGGACTTGCAACACTGCAGTCTCTGCCTCTGTACTTAGCATGGTCTATGAAGCAATTCTCTCTTCATCTGAAGATACTGGTCACACTGGATGTAAGACCCATGCTAATGACTGCATTTTGACTTGATGAGCTCCGTTCCGTAAAGACCATATTTCCAAATACAGCAGCATTCTAAGGTAGCAGGCGTTAAGGTTTTGAATTGTAAGGAACAGCAATGGCACGCAGAGGGGATCTATTAAGAGCACACTTTTGTTGTACACCAAGTTCAACTCAGTTACTACTTTGAAGGAAGCATTTAGGATTTCCAGGTTAAAGATCTACAGATTTATGCTAATTAAGCTAAGTGATATTTTCACTCTATGAAAATCACTTTAATGTTCGCTGCTTTAATTTTCCCAGTTACCTTTGAGCCAACAGCATATTGCCTGAAAACACTTTCCTAAATGAGTCTCACTCTCATCCCTTTCCTTGCATACACCCTTGTGGAGTTGAATTGATACAAGAAACTGACAAAGGAAAGGGGTCAAGGGAATGCCAAAATTCACCCCACTCTTCCCTTGTGTTCTTAAAGCTACAGTAGTTACATGAGTCATGAATATGTCAAGAAGCCTGTTTTCTCATACTTCTGCAATGTTTGCACAAATCAAAATATCACCTTATATACTGTAAATATATCCAACCTTTAGCTCTTAATTATACCTTCATGAATCTAGGGGAGTTGAATTGATATTAGTTATTTTCTAATATGCAATTAAATGATTTAAAAAAAGACCCATTTTAAGCTGCGTCACGTTGATTACCTTGAGAACTGTTGGGTGTGGATAATGAGGGTGCAGAGCTCACAAGGTTTATGGAGATTAGTAAACACTTGGATAAAATTTGTCATGGCCTCTTCTTCTTTAAATCGGTGTCATGTTCACATATTGGCAGCATTTGGGGATGTTATTTAACAGCCTAGATGATATTCTAGGTCCTGAAAATGAAACCATGAATGAAAGAGAAAAATAATTTCTGGTTGAAGTGTGGGAAGCTACAGGTGACTGGATTCTGGATGAGTTTTTAAAATTAAGCCAGGACAACTTGTGAACGGATCAGCAGCCAAATATGTACAGTAAAGAGGTGTCAAGTACAACACTATATACTACAGAGAGGCAATAAACAAGGGTGTGTGCTGGCTCCATGCCACATGGTAGAAAACATTTTGTTGTACCAAAAAAAAAAAAAATCATTATTTGGCGGAGCTTTCTCTGGCACACATGAAACTGGGCAGTAGGGGGATATTGCCTTTGGGACCTTTGATGTTGAACTAAATAATCAAGGAAGTGGAAATGGTTATGCTCTCCATCAGAGGAAATGAAATAGAATGGAAGTAGTTTCCCACTTGTGCCAAAGATTGGTGGGAAATAACAGCAGGAACCTTTCCGTAAAAACACTGAATGAGAAGCAGATGTGTACAAAGTATTTGAATTACTTCACCTTGTTTGTGGAGCTATTGGGAATGTCTATTTTCTTTTCAGAGTGAAATGGCGAGGTCATTTAGATAGTATGTTGATTTCAGTCAGCACTGCCTGTGAGGGATCATCACAGTCTTGGTTAATCTGACTAGCTTGGCACTTTGTTAAATTTTAGTGGGCTCTTGGCTGACTCTTCCAGAGGTAGCTCACCAGACATCTGCTGGTCAACCTCTCTTCCCTTTCCTCCCTTTCTCTCTGTTCCTGTTGTTTTAGTTGTTGTTCCATCCTGCAGATAACCATCAGGAAACAAGAGCTCCCTATGCTGACCCTGGGATGGGAAACATCCTCGATATGCTGCCTTAGTTTATACCCCTACCTAAGCCACCGCATCCAAAACAATGCTTCAAGGTCAAGAGAACAAAATTGATCTTTGAAGATGTGCCCCAAAGGAGATGTCATTGAAAGGATTCCCGGTGTCTCCATCTAAGAAGGAAATATGCTGACTGGGCAGGAAAGGGTTAACTCGGCACTCCTCAGGCTTATTTTGCCCTAGCCCTGCTCAGGATTAAAAAAAAGAAAAAAAAAAGTCTTCTGGGACTTTTCCTTGTCTTCTGGGAGAAAAGTCCTGGAAACATAGGCTGTATGAGAGTCTGTGAGCTAAGACCTTGTACTGAGACCTTGTACTTTATATTATTTGTGTATCAGGGCCTCAGCCATGATGTCCTGCTTTGGTCAAGTCATTGAATAGAAACAGTATGATTTGGGGAAACACCATTTTTCTTCGTGAAATTGAAGAGGGAAGGAAGGGTAGATTCTGAAGATCTAGAGTCAGTCATGGTGGCACCCAGACTCAACCCCTAGACACTTGGGTGGCTTTTCCAGACTGTAGATACTTATGTATGTTGTCACAGGTCATTAGTAAAATACTGACGTGTGTGCACATGCCCACAAGACTCCATTTTGGGAGAGGCCAGTGAAGTCTGTGACCTCACTCTGGAAGTCTGTGACTTCCCTCCGGGTGCCTCTCCCCTGCACTGATCTAATTCTCACATGTCATCTGTCACTGTGGAACAGCTTTCCATTGTTTTATGAATCCCCCACTCTTCCTGAGAATGGCTTTGAGGACTCTATGCTGTGACTTACTCAACATGGAGAAGGGCACAGAGTAGAGTAGCATTGCAGCCTCAGCAACAGGAGCACGGTGATGCATCCTTATGTGGCTAGCATGAGGCAGTTTAGCCCCAGGCATAATCTCTACTAAGGCAGAGAATGTGGAAGTACTCAGGGTGGGTTGTGGCATGGTGCTTGTTAGGGACAGACTAGGATCCGGGCTGACTTGTATCTATGCAAACATGGTAAATACACACGATGCTCTTGTTACTATAATTCAGTCTTTCACAAATCCAAATGGAACAGTGGAGTTATTTAATAAAGTCATCATTTCTAGTAGCGTAAGCTGATAGTCATGATCCGATCATCTTTCAATATATTTTGTAGTGATATTAAATAAGTCACATCTATAGGCTCATGTACTCTGAAAATTAATGCTAATACCTTCCCTTTTTTCCTAAGCTTGATGCCTAACAAGGTAGTCCCTGTGACAACCAATCTAGGCTCTGGTCTCTCTTGGCCAGGAACTTGGTCTTGTGTTCAAACTCCTTGTTAAATACAAGAGAAAGATAAATGTAGAGTCCATAACAGAGTTCTGAACATATTTGGGTGTCCAACAATATCTTACTAATTCTTCCATCTCCATTATACTCTGTTGTCTTCCTTATCAAAAATTCTAGTAGGTTTAAGTGTATAAATGTCTAAGTTGTAGATGCTAAACCCTGGGCATCAAGTACACACTCTCTATGGCTACCTTGTGATATTTTCTTTATGCACCAACATTTCTCATTTTATATATAATTTTAAAATGTGACAGTTTTTTACATTTTCATGCCATCCAAATGGTTATTTCTGATATGTTTTTCTTCAAATTCTTCTCTTATACCTTTCCCCTCATAAAGTAATTTCCTTTTGGGACCTAAAATTGATATGATATAACAAATATGACCATCCTATCATGAAAAACATTCCAAAGAAAAAGGTAGTTAAGAGATGGATATATACTGGTGCCTACAGACTAGACGAAATTCAAGTTATTCACACACACACACACACACAAACACATAGACAGCACCATACACAAACTCATCACACCCTCCCACACTCACACTAGCACATACACCTGACACATACACTTGTATAAATAAAAACAAATCTTTTTAAAAGGTAGGAGACACTTGATCTCCTTGCAGTCCAAAGAAAAAGGCAGTGGTCCTCCTTACAAAGCCTCTCAGGCTATTGTGGCTGAACAAAGGCAGACACACAGGAATAGAGAACCACACCCTGGCTCACCCTCTTCAGTGAGCGGCCTGCTCCTCAGCCACAGAGATCTCAGCATGGTCTCTGAGTTTCTGTAAATGTCAGAGGGCAGGCAATCCTTTTAGGACCACATCATAGGGCATAGATCTTATGCGAGAAAGCTTCTAGAAGGAACGGCACAGAAGGAAAGCACCTCATTTTTGGTACAATGAAGAGGTGCAACTGTGAACACCTCGGACTTGGCAGAAAACTGTCCTGTTTCCACTAAATATGTTAAGACCAAAGGGGACTCTGATGAGTAAGATTTCTAAATATTCTACAAAAAAAGAGAGAGCTTAACATAACTATGGACACGAAAGGTACTTGGCACATTCTATCCAGTTTTGAAAGGCAGTGGGAGCAAAACCCAGTCTTTACTTTCTGCTAAGTCGGGCTCCAGTCAATTATCCTCATTGCTATCTGCCTTTTGGCTTATAGCCCTAGGATCCAAGTCTGGCCAAAGAAGTCATAGTTGCATGCCATATCTGTACATGTAACTGCAGAGATGCTTCAGCTACAAGATTTCACATCTGAGTGTCTCCTGAAAAAAAAAATGAATGTGCTGTGCTTATTAAAGTTATCATGTGCTGTATGGAAATAATACTTGATACTAAATGGTATTTCTTCTTTAATACTTGGGTGATTTTTGATAAATGGCTATATTTTATTAGTTTCACACAACACTTATCTTCGTTCACTGAGTCATCCAAATAGACAGTCAGAAACAGACATGAAGTGTCCGTCATGTTCTTGATAGTACTTAAGGGAGCTCTCTCCTGGAAGGAAGGATTCAAGAGTCATATCTATGCACACAATTTTGTGAAGAGCAAGGTGCCCAGTTGAGTTTGGCCACAGCTAGGAAGGGAAGGAGAGAAAGGAAGACAGGGAGAAGGCAAGGGAGAGAAATGAAAAGGAAAAGAGGAAGAAGAGGAAGAGCAAGAAAAGAAGGAAAAGAGGGGAAGGAGAGGAGGGAGGAAGGCTGTCAATCCCTCTGGCCAGTCTCAGAGGTTGGGGGGAACCAGTCAAGGGTAGGATGGTGTCAGCAAGGCCAGGCAGAGGCCAGTGGCCCAGAACCTGTCCAGAAGCCACTGTCAATTATTGCAAAGGCCAGTTTCAGGTGCATCATGGAGTACTGTGCTGCAAAGAAGCAGAGAGCGGTGTGTGTTTAGTGACAGAGTATGTGTTCATGCATGTTATGATCTACACATGATATCATGCATACATGTTATCATCCATATATGCAGTCACTCACACATGTGAGGGACAACTCAGGTATGTTATCCCTCATACATGTTACCACCCAGGCATGTTATCACCTATGTACGGCATCATCTATACATACTGGCATCCATGCATGTCATCTATCATTCATGCATGTTATCACCTGTCCATACTGTCATACATGTATGTAATCACTCATACATGATACCACCCAGGCATGTTATCACCCATGTATGCCATCATCTATACATACTAGCATCCATGCATGTCATCCATCATTCATGCATATTATCACCCATGTACATTGTCATACAGGTATGTAATCACTCATACATGTTACAACCCAGGCATGTTATCACCCTTGTATGTTATCATCTACACTTAATACCATCCTTGCATGTCATTTATCATTCAAGCTTGTTGTCATGTGTGCATACTATCATACATGTATAAAATCACCCATACATGTTACTCCCAGGCATGTTACCACCCATGCATATTGTCACCCTTGCGTGTTAGTACCTGATTGCATTGCTATTGCCCATGTATGCTGTCATCTTTGCATGTTGTCATGCATACACATATCATCCATGTATATCATCATCCACATAGTATCATAGATTTGATGCCAAAGTTCTTGGGCTTTTTTCTTTTTTATTTTCTTAATTATTATTCTTTAATCTATTTTACAGTCAAGTGGTTATCCCCCTCCAAGTCTGCCCTCTGACTTTTTCTCATCTCATACCTCCTTCCCCAGCTCCAAGAGGATGTCCCCAAGCCCACCCTACCAGACCTCCCCACTCCCTGGGGCCTCAAGTCTCTTGAGGGTTAGGTGCATCTTCTCTCACTGAGGCAAGACCAGGCAGTTTTCTGTTGTATATGTGTCAGGGGCTCATATCAGCTGGTATATGCTGCCTGGTTGGTGGCTCAGTGTCTGAGAGATCTCAGGATCCAGGTTAATTGAGACTACTGGTCTTCCCATGGGGTCACCCTCCTCCTCAGCTTCTTCCAGCTTTTCTCTAATTCAATCACAGGGGCCCGGGCTTCTGTCCATTGATTGGGTGTAAATATCTGCATCTGACTCTTTCAGCTGCTTGTTGGGCCTCTTGGAGGGCAGCCATGCTAGGCTCCTGACTGTAAGCCCATCATAGAATCAGTGTCAGGCCTTGGAGCCTCCCCTTGAGCTGGATCCCAAGTTGGGCCTGTCACTGGACCTCCTTTCCCTCAGACTCATCTCCATTTTTGTCCCTGCAGATCTTTCAGACAGGAACAATTGTGGGCCAGAGTTTTTGACTGTGGGATGGCAACCCTATCCCTACACTTGATGCCCTGTCTTTCTACTGGAGGTGGACTCTACACATTCCCTCTTCTCACTGTAGGGCATTTCATCTAAAGTCCCTCCCTTTGAGTCCTGAGCAGCTCTCACCTCCCAGTTCTCTGATACATTTTAGAAGGTCCCCCCCCCATCTCCTACCTCCTCAGGGGTTGCCTGTTTCCATTCTTTCTGCTGGCCCTCAAGGCTTCAGTCCTGTTCCCCCCTCATACCTGACCATGTTCCCCTTTTCTCCTCCCTGTCCCCTCTCCCAAGCAGATCCCTCCCTCCCTCTGCTCCCCTCCCCCACCCCCTGCCATGTCATTGCTTTCTTCTCTCTCCCAAGTGGAAATGAGGTATCCTCACTTGGGCCCGTCTGCTTGTTAACCTTCTTGAGTTCTGTGGATTGTATCCTGAGTATTCTGTATTTTTTCGGCTAATATCCACTTATTAGTGAGTATATACCATGCATGTCCTTTTGGGTCTGAGTTACCTCACTCAGAATGATATTTTCTTTCTTTTTTTAAAAGATTTATTTATTTATTTTATTATGAGTACACTGTAGCTGTCTTCGGACACACCAGAAGAGGGCATCCAATCTCACTATGGATGGTTGTGAGCCACCATGTGGTTGCTGGGATTTGAACTCAGGACCTCTGGAAGAGCAGTAAGTGCTCTTAACCGCTGAGCCATCTCTCCAGCCCAGGATGACATTTTCTAGTTCCATTCATGTGCCTACAAAACTCATGATGTTTTTGTTGTAGAAGTTCTTGTAATGTTTACTAGTTTGTGGGGATTTCCAGTTTTCCTAATGTATTCAGGTAAAAATTTGTGTCTTCTCACTCAAGTTTGTTTTTCATTTAAGTTAGTAAGATAGAAGTTGGTACTTTGAATGATGCCTGTGTTCCATTTATAATGATGATAAATGGGTAATGCTATAATTTGCTTTATATCATGTTGGTTTTTATTATAATGGCTTTTCTATTCTAAATAATTTTATTTATGTGCTTAGGATGTAAAGCCAATATTAATTTTTTGCTATATAATTAAGAAGCAGCATGAATGGTGGGATCCTACAAGGAGTGACTGCAAATGCAAACGCCGTTATTTTTGAACATGCATTTCACAGCAGGAGGACAAAATGTGTTCAGCTGTTCACTTTGTAAAGAAAGAGAAATATATTTAAAATTAGAACTATAGCATTCAGCCTCCATAATTCATGCAGTCAGTGGGAGAAATATAAATACTTCCTGTCGGCGGGCAGAGAAGAAAGTGGACCTCAGAAGACCACTATGAGTCTCAGTACCTCTGCATAGAACACAAATTGAAAAGAAAAGCAGTTGAAAGGGGTAGCATTGGGCCTTTAACAAAGTTCAGTAGGAATCAGAAAACCATGGAGCTTGAACTCTGACAAAGGGGCAGAGTTTTATTTGGGAGACTCATGGAGAGGGACTCACGGCGAGCACGTCTCTCACTCTTTATGGGGCGTTATTTCCTCATCTACTGCTGACTTCTCCCAAGACCTCTGATGAATTCCAGCCTGCCTAGCATTTCAATAAACTCAAGAATGTTCATGATAACATTAAAGACATTGGGGACTTGAACTGGCCTTTCCTTTCTTTACACACAGGATTAGTGAGGGTTCAGCTGACTGTGTGCACTGTTGGGCTTATGGCTCCTGATTCAGGCTCCTCTGAGAGGAGGTGTGGTGCGAATCACAGCACAGCCTGCCTACTACTGGAGCATTTTGTGTGTTCCTATAGCCTCAGGGAGATGTTCTCAAACTCTGAAGCTCCTTGGGTCCCATAAGATGCCTTGTTCACGGTAAAGTACATTGCTCCCTTCTGTCTGGAGAAAGACCGGGTGTTTTGTCAGCAGCTTCTTTAATCTCTGTTAGTTTTTACTTTCCTCTCTTATCTGACACCATCTCACCCTTTGTTACAAACTCTTTTTCTAGAAAGGAGCTGGTATACAAATCAGAACCTGAACATTAAATACAATGACGTTCTGATTTTTTTACCTTATGGAAAATAGATTTTTTCATACGAAATATTCTGATTATAGTTTCCCCTTTGCCAACTTCTTCCAGATTCTCCACACTTCCTTACCCACTCAAATCTACACCTTTTCTTTCTTTCTCTTTCATTAAAATATAAACAGACATATAAGTAATAATAATAAATAATAATAATTAAGAAAAGAGAAGAAAAGAGAAAAGAAACAACAACAACAACAAAAAACAAACAAAATAAACAAATAAACCATAATAGGACAAAATAAACAGAAGAAAAGATACAGAAAAAAAACAAGAAGCACAGACACTGAGACACACAAATTTGCACACATAGAAAGCACATAAAAATAAAATTGCAAGCAATAGTAGATAAACAGAAGATCTGTAAGAGGGGCAAAGCCCAGATAAAGCAATGTGAGAGACTCAAATCTCTCCCAACTCCATAAAGGCTGTTTTATGTTAACAACCCTCAGTGAGACTCCACTGGAAAAAACTAATTTTTCCCATGTGAGTAGTTATCAGTTGCAGGTATTTCTGAGTTAGGGATTGGGGCTTTGCCATCTTCCTCTCTCAGCACTGGGACCGCATCTCTCCCTGAGCTGTGTATGTCCTTGTATGCTGCCAAAGACTCTGTGAGCACCTACCTGCATCCATCCTGTTGTGTCTCAAAGGCCTTGTTTCCTTGGTATCTTCCACCCACCCCCCTGACTCTTAAGATCTTTCTGCCTCCTCTGCTGCAGAGTTCCCTGAGTCCTGAGGAGTTCTGAGAGGAGGTATATGACAGAAACATCCCATTTATGGATGAGTGTTCCATGATCTCTTACAGTCTGCACACTGTCCAGTAGTGGGTCTCTGTATTTATCCCATCTACTGCAGGAAGAAGTTTCTCTGATGACGGCAGAACAAAACCCTGATGGTATGCGTATAGCAGAATGTCATTGGGGTACATTTTATTTCTATGTTCTTTCGACAAAACAATAGCATGTTACCTACTATAGGTCCATGGTCTATCTTGTTTCAGGCTCTTGGATACCTGGTTACTGTCAGGCATGCATTCCATCTCATAGAGTAAGCCTTAATTCTTGTCAGGTAGCAGTTGGTTACTCCTATAACAATTCTGCCACTACTGTACCTGGCAGGCAGACCACCATCATAGATCTCAGGACTTTTAGCTGGGTTAGTGTTTATCTCTTCTGCTAGTTTGTAGATTACTTTCCAGTATCCTGAACAGTAGTAAGTAGTGGTGAAGGCTGTAGGTAGGCACCAGCTCTACTCTCTGCGTTCAGTAATAGCATATAATGAGGTTTTTAGATGTCCACCTTTATTTGCGCTGGCTTAATTTTCTTCTGGAAGCTTTCATCATTGGTAATTGCATTAAAAAAAATAACCAAGAGGTATGGAATATAGCTTAGTAGTAAAGTATATATCTCGTGTAAATATGGCATTGGTTCAACTCATAACACAAATAAGAAATGAATGGATGGACAGACAGATGGATGGAGGATGAGGTGTACAAATTTCCCCCCAGTGAATGGCATTTTGTCTTGCAGCGGAAGCCTCCCATGGTGGTGGATGACCTTTTTGAAGACATGAAAGATGGCACCAAGCTGCTTGCTCTACTGGAGGTCCTGTCTGGGCAGAAACTGGTAAGGATCTCTCCTGACCCCAATACCTACTCAATAGTGTCCATCTGGAACAACCAAATTGTGTGCCTAAGGGGTACAACCATCAGGAGAGAAACTTCTTCCTTAGTCATTATAAATTATCTGGAAACGTTGGCCTATCTCTTCCTTTAAGAAGTAAAGAGTACATTAGCATTCTTCTCGTTCCTGTGAAAAGAAGCACTATGACAGAAGTCACATTATGTAAGAGGGATGAAGTTATCAGTATCCTGATATTGTGAACAATGTATCTCTAAGATTTCTAGAACGATCGCCTGGATTATAAATTACAAATCACCAACCACTTCACTTTAAGTGTTTTTCATCCTTTGCTTTCTATTACAGTGATAAAACTCTGGTAAAAACCACTTAGGGGAAGAAAGAGTTAATTTTATTTTCAAACTCTCAGGTCATAGTCCGTCACTGAAGGGCAGTCAGTGTAAGAACTTACAGCAGGAACCTGGAGGCAGGAGCTGAAGCAGAGGGCATGGAGGAGTGTTGCTTATTGGCTTTCTTTCTAAGTCTTGCTCAGCCTGCTTTGTTGTACAACCAGGATCTCCTGGATCCTACCCAGGGTTGGCATCACCTACAGTGAGCTGGGCATGTCCACGCCAATCATTAATCAAGAAAATGTCCTACAGACATGTCCACAGGCTGATCTGGTAGAGGAATTTTCTCAGTCAAAACTTCCTGTTCCTAGATGACTCCAGCTTAGTGTCAAATTGACAGAAATAAACCATAACAGTGTTTGTTTCCTATTTGAAGGAACTGTTGGCTTCTCTCTGTGTATTTATATAGCTGCCTGCTGAATACTAAGTTTGAAAGCAGTGTGGCACTTGCCTTGTTCTTGTGACATCCTCTATCAACAATCCCTTGGGACAAGAACAGAGCGTTCAGAGAGACATTATTACATCCCATAGAACTAACAGAGTGCAAACAGCAGTACCAGTACCAGTGAGAAGTGAAATGTATTTTCACTACATTGTTGAAACTAAAACATGTATAAAATATGGAGTTTTTCAATGTTAGAGTATGTCTTTTCCATATCAGAGTAGAAGAGTAAGTAGCTTATAGATATAAAGTATTTATAAATAAATACTTGCTATAATTGGGAAACAGAGTTCAAGAGATATATGAAGTCTGAGATTGACAGAGCTCCCCTTTCTTTTATTATGATCTTTTTGACAAAAACTGTGTACTTGTGAGAGAAAATAAATGTCAGTAAATGTAATTTCTTGGAGGCAGAGGGTGGCACAGCAAGGCCTCCGTGCATTGACCAGACTGACTTGTAACTCATGTTCAAGTGATCCTCAGGCTCAGAGTCTAGGATTATCTGAGACAACACCACTCTGTGTATGCTATCTATCTGGTAGATGAATATACTGGTTTAGCCGCCATCCCCCTAAGTTGCTCACACAGATAATGCAGAGAACATCAAAATCCTTGGGATCTGCCACACTTCAGATGAAGGTCATCCTTTGTAGTGGTAAAATCCAAGCTCTATTCGTGAACTCTGAAGAATGGGCAGGAGCCATCACCTAGGCATTTGGCCCACTCCAATTTCCTCCAAAAAGAGGGAGTCAAAATCTCCCTTGAAGACTTCTGTCCTTCGGTTAGTGTAAAGTCTAGATGAAGGACTCTTTTTCTGTTCATTCCAGAGTTCATTCTAGAAAAATGAAAATGGGACAGCCAATAAAAACAAGCAGAGTCAGGAGATTAACAGCAGCCATAGAGACCTAACCTTGGGTTCTGTTTCCTCCAGGACAAGAAAGACTGTATCTAGAACAAGCAGTGTTACGTTCCTTCAAGATACCCAAGGGCTTGGGCTCTCTCAGCTTATCTCTTATATCTTTGTAACCATTGCCACAGAGGCTGTTGAGTTTTTTATTTACTTGTTTCTGAACATAGTCAGTGGTAAGAGCTTGTTGGAAAATACAAGCTGGTGAGAATTCTGTGCAAATAATTCTGGTTGTACAAATCGGGCAGCAGATACTTAGGGACAGGTTTTCATCACCTCAGCTCACTGTTGGTTTCTGCTTTTGCTGATGGGAGATATCTCCTTGCATACTGACAGAACACTGTTGCTGCTCAGGCTTGAAAACAGCCGCACAGTTGATCTGTCAGTCCGAAGTGTGGGAGAATTCAGGTCACAAATAAACAAAAAAAACAACAAAAAAAATAATCAGGATTTTCATGTAATGAATAGAGGAGTCTGGGAATTGGTGCTTGTTTTTGAAGTTTTAGGAAGTACACTTCTAAGATTTGTACGGGGGAGGGAGGAGTGTCTCAGAAGCATGCCAGTAAAGTCCCCGTGGGACCTAGCTCCAGTTGCCCTCAGTAGAAAGTTCCAGTAGCACACCATTGGTTAGCTTTCCTCCTTTGCAATCTTACTCCCAATACGCTCTTCCTCCTTAGCTACCTGAGAAGCTAATGCCTCCTCAATCAGCCAAACGCTTGTCTATGCTGTAATGTGGGATGAGCCCAACAGATCACATGTGAACAGCCACATAGCCATATAAATCAGCTAAATAAACCAGACAAGCGCTAGCATAAGAGACTATCATACTGAAAGTGTACTCCCCTGGATTTCTGGGTCCAAATCCTCCTAAATTTACCTGCAGACTGAAGGAGCCTTCACATGAATGTTGGAAGAGTACACTTGTCTTTCTAAATGTCAAATATAACTCGGCCATTGTATTTGACCAATCATCTATGAGAATGTTTCATGGGCATTTAAATTCTGCATTAAATTATTCTGTACTTTTGATAGAACATTCCTCTGTGTATGTGTCCTACTTATTCATGTATAAATGAATGCACCTAAACTGAACTTACTCAGAGTTTATAAATGTGTGATTTCCGTTTTGCACATGCCTGTGTGCTGTGGTTTAGCATCATGGAGGTAGATATGAGCATGGTGCAAAGGAATGAAGGCCTTGGGTATTCTTGCAGAGCCCTTTCAAAGCAAGACTGTTGTCCTTAGGAAGATCAGCACAGCAGGGAATTCCGTAATTACCCCAAGGTGGAGGTAGCTCTGTGGGGATCATTGCCCTGAGCATCTCTGTAGCAAAACCTAGGCTTCTGGCTCTGATATGCATTCAGGAAATGTGGCCAAAAGGCTTAGCATTCTCTCTAAGGCTAGCATCCCAGGATAAGGTCTCTGTATTCTAGTTCCATTTAATAACCTGCTGTGGTTCCCTTGGCTTTGATTTTATATAAGAAAATGATAAACCTAATAATCCACTCTGAACCGAATGTGAACAGTAGATATTTGGAGGCCTTGGGCACCAAAAGCCCTTCGGGTTCACTAAAGATACTTCAATTCTGCCATGTCTGTTGCCTACTGGCAAGCTAACATGTCTCAGATCTGGACTCTGTTTATGACACTACCTTACGCCTCTGGCAAAGCACAGGTGAGAGAAATATGTCTGATACTCCCAAAGAGGTTACAACCAGCACTGAAAAGAGCTATTCGCTAGGGCTGATTATTGTATGAAAATCAAATGAAAATATGAACCAGGATAATACACAGATAGTTATCTCTTCCTTACCGATCCAGTGTACGTCTGAAGAAAAAAGGCAGAAAGAAGGCATTTGTTGACTAGACATCAGATTCTACGAGGATACCTATTTGTAGATGTACTTAGAATGTGTGCTGTTGGCATTGGGTATTCATAGTGACAAATTTAATAGAGTTGAGAATAGAAAGAACATAGTGGAATTTTACAATATAATTTAGACATCCATGTCAGATATGAGAGAGAGCAGAGATTACTCAATAAATAGAATGGAGAAACACTTATATTTAAAAAATAAATCATGAAATTATTCTTTACAGCCTAAAAATATGCACAATTCATATCGGTATGCTGATAGGGCACAAGGTCTTGCCATACTTAAAGAAGATAAGTGAATATCTTTTAGATAATAGAGCTTAAAAATGATACATGATAAAAAGTTCTGGGTGTGATTTTTTTTATTTAATGTGATTAAAATTAAATTAAGAACAAAGAAAAATAAAGCGACATAAGAAGCTGTCTAAGGCAGACATAGTTTACAGTATGAGAGACTTAAAACAGGATTGTAACAAGGATATCTGAAGTACATTATTTAATCAATAAGATAGCAATGACCCAAAAGAAAACTTGGACAGGAGATGTGGAAAGGAATTTGACAACAGAAATCTGCAGGTCAGAGGAAGAGATGTTTCTGCCAGTGCTGATCAGGGATATTTGGATGTACACCGGAGTGCATACAGTACATAAGCTGAATTGAAAATTTGGAAAAACCATCTGTCAAATCAAGTGCTAAAGGGGGTATATACCAATTATCCTTGCAATGCTTACAAAAGGGAACATAGCACAGCCCACTGAGGAAGTGTGGCATTAAACACTGAAAGTCCTATTGCCTCTGACTTGGCAAATCTAGGGGAAGTAAGCCCAGGAGGAGCTGTACTTGTACAAAAGCTGAGAAGTAATGTCCTGGAAAGAATCTAACTCCTATCAGAAAAGTGTAGACATGTCCATGCATATATGGATGACTATGAAGGAGGAACCTTTGGGGAAACAGGGAAGTGAATATTTGTTAATGAAATGGTATGCAGGAAAGACTCAAGGGGTGGGTACAGAGACTCCCTTTAAATAAAGACGACAGTTCAACAACAATTAGTGTGTCTCTTTTTCTTGAGATACGGTCTCAGTCTTTAACCCAGGCTGGCCTTGAGTTCATGGTAGGTCTCCTGTACTAGCCAACTTTGAACTAGGATGACAGATGTGAGTGAGCTGTTGCGCCTGCCTTAAAAGAAGTACTTTTAGCACTGCATGTAAATGAATTGAATCTCTCTAGAAAGGCAAGTGTTGGGCTGGATTTAAAATGTTTGCCAAGGATGTAGGAAGACTAAGAATGCATCTGGGTGGGATGAGAGAACATGGTGTTGGTGCTTAGGAGTCTTGACTGTCTTAAGTGATGGATTCACAATGCTTTTGCCATGGTAAAGCAGTTAATTATATAAGCTACACCCGTGTTCCATGCATGGAACAGTAATGAGACAGTCATACATTGATATGAGTAAGTTCCTCGGAAAGAGCAATAACAACCGTATAAAATATCTCCTATCGACTATCTTTTTTAAAATTACAATCTAAAATTATCACCCAGTGGAAACAAAAAGCTTGTTTTTGAGATTTCTGGTATGTTATCTAGAGCTCTAGGTTCACACGGAAGAGGGCAATTCTACCAGATGAGAACCTTGAGAAAAACCGACCTCTTCTCATTAATGCTGGTTGCCCCAGTAAACAAAACATCTGCTTCGTTGAAATTCATTTGGGTTTTCATGCTAAGTGTGGTAGATGATACACACAATGACTTTCATCATGTAAACATAGCATTGAACTTTCACATGTAAAAAAATGGGAAAAGAAAAGAGAAGAAAAGAAAAGAAAAAAAGAAATGAGAAGAAAAAAGCATTCTCCCAATCTAATTTTTACTCTTGGTTCATTTGCTCCAAATTTTTGGTCATTCAGACCAAGAAAGGTCACTAGTAATGGTCAATATCCTTGCATGCCCTCATAGCTAAAGGAAAGGGTATGACTGACCAAAAGTACTTTTCATAGAATTATGTCTTACCATGAAAGAGTGACTGTCTCTATAGACAGCATGAGAATTTGTTGAACTTTAACTCTTGGAAATCAGCCAGGAAAACACACTGCAGGGAAATAATTTGCAGGACTTGAACTTCTATTGAGAAGCGTATGTCTGGCAAGTACTTCTGGGATGGCAGGCCTTTGTATACTTGCTTACCTCCCTGGAGTGGAGTCATGGTGGTTGCTCTTCAAGTCTCTTCAATATATATGTTAGCACATTTGAGTGGAATTTGAAGCCTTTTAATGGTCATACTTGTCCTTAGTGCTATGTGTTTCTTTCCCCAGCCTTGTGAACAAGGACACCGGGTGAAGCGCATTCATGCCGTGGCTAACATTGGCACTGCACTCAAGTTCCTTGAAGGAAGGAAGGTAAGAAAGAAAATGGAAACCCTGGAGAGAAATATTGGCTCTACTGTCTTTCACACTGTTGTCTGTGGGGCTATAACTGCATGCTGTCTGTACCACATAGACATGTTGCAGTGGACTAACATAATTTAGATTTACAGAAATGTTGCAAAAAGGAGACCACAGCTCACTCACTCACCTCCCTCCATGTTAAGAACACATGAAATGAGCCTGGCCCATGCCTTTAATCTCAGCAATCAGGAGGCAGAGGTAGGCAGTTCTCTGAGTTCAAGGCCAGCCTTGTCTATAGAGTGAGTTCTAGAAGCCAGGGCTACACAGAGAAAACCTATCTCAAAAACACAATAACAACAAACATAAAGAACATATGTAATGATGGAACTGTTATCAAAATAAGAAAATTTAAACTAGTGCAACATCATTAATGAAAGTATAGACCATGGTCTATGTATGATTGCCCCAGGATTCAAACCAACACCACACCATGCATCTCACTGTCTTTTACTCTACAAGTCTCGACGCACTCCTAGTCTTTCATGACCTTAGACACTTTTAACACTACTAGACTGCTAGTTACTCATTTTTAGGAACTCTGTTTGAGTTTATGTGTTGTGTTCTGATTATAGTTCCACATTGTTGGCAAGAATTCCAGAGAAGCAATGTTACATTCTTCCCAGTACATTTCGTGGATGAATCTAGGCTTCTGTTTTAATTCTCATGGTTTAGACATCTATCACTTGATAAGTTAGTCTCCTAGTCTGTTTTTGTGTGTGTGTGTGTGTGTGGCTATCACAAAATAAATACCAGATAACTCATAAAGACTAGAACATCACTTTTTCATGGTTCCGGAAGCTGGTGCATCCAAGATCCTGATGTGAGCACCCACCTTCTGGCTGTATCACAATGTATTGTTGAACATTGCGTACTGAGACAGAGTAACCCTGTGTCTGCCCAGGTCTATTCTTCCTGCCCTTGGAAGCCCCACATTAATACCCCAATCTGACCCTAGTAACCTATCTGAGACGGATTCAACAAATACTATTGACATGAATTTAGGGATTATATTTTCACATGAAAAGCCAGTGACACATTGAAATCACAGCAGGTTGTGTCTGAATGGTTTCATGTGATGATGTTGCTTCTTTCTCACGTAGAGTTGAGAAGTAATTTCGAGGAGATAATTGAGACTATGCTATTATTTAATTCTTAAATTTTAACACCCACTGCCTTCAAATAGTTATTGTTCCACTTGCCTACTGGTGACTTTGTGTTCTTCTTATTGCGTGCATATGCATATGTGTGTGTGTGTGTGTGTGTGTGTGTGTGTGTGTAATTCTTACTTCTTTTGGTATTAATTCTGCATGTTTGTTTTATTTTCTGCTGATAGTTGATTATACTTATGTGCTTTGTTTTATTACTTTAGCTTTGGCTGTTGAGAGTTCTTCAGCTGGTGTTTGCATCTTATAGACCTGCCCTCATCTCTCTTGTATCGTATGGCCACATATGTTCTGTATTACCTGACATTTTCCCTTCCAAAGGTCCGAAATTGACTCCTTCTCCAGGGAGGCTTTCTCATTTTTAGTTGTGAATGGTATCCATGAGCCAGATCTGTGTGCTGGAATGTGGTTGGCTGCAGGCATGCCATTGCAGCGAGGCTCTGAAACAGATCTAGAAAATGTGTGGGTTTTCTAATCCATGTGTGGTGTGCACACCTATGTAAACTTCTCCCTCCCTTTCTCCCTTCCTCTCTTCATTACCCACCACATATACACACACATACACACACACACACGCACACACACACAGAGAAAGAGAGAGAGAGAGAGAGAGAGAGAGCTGTGTGTCTTTGTGTGTGTTTGTTTGTGTGTATATAAAATACTATTCGCACTGATACATCTGATTCCAGGCCAGCAGCAAACTGTTTCCTCTGGCCTTTCATACACATTTGTTTCAGCTTCATCTGATAATGAGAAACCTAGACTTCATGAGCAATGTATTCTCCTCTCTCAACTCTAATCTAAATGCAAACTAGTTTCAGAATTGCTAATCCATGCAGCAGTGGGAACAATGTTGAGCAACTAGAGAGAGGTATCGGCACACATCTTCCTGTGTTTAACGTTACAGTTGGTATCTATCAAAAAAATTTTTCCTGTGGCCTAGGTTAGTTTTGTTCTTACCTATCCACTGAAACATATTTAAATTTCTCTATGTAAAAGACTCATGCTCATTTGTTACTGTTTATATTCCATTCTGCAACACACACGCACACACGCACACGCACACACACACACAAACACGTTGCCTTCAGTTTCTTCCTTATTGGGAGAAGTTAGTCATCATCCTTGCTCTTAGAGTAAACGCTTACCAATACTGTCTGTTCTCTCTGCTCCTCCCACCATTCTTCCATGTATATTTCCCGTATTCCCAGCCTTCAGGTAACCAGTCTCTAGTTTCTGACTTCCTTTCTGTATCTCTTTTCACAATCAAGGTGTGTTTTGGTGCACCTCTTTTTTTTCTTACGTGAAGTTAGAATACTGTAGATAATATTTTGCTTTCTTATTTAGCGGTGTATTTAAGAAATCACCCTAAATCAATTTTTATAGATTTCCTTGTTCATTTCTTACAGTTGCATGATATTCTTCTGCCTGGGCATGACATAGTTTTTAAACCATTCTCAGTTCTGATTAATTTTCAATTAAAAATAATAATGCAGCTTATAACAGTGAACAAAAGTGTGTGTACAGCAATGAAGGTGTATATCCAGGTAGTTCCCTGAATGTGGCTACTAGGTCAGAAGGTATGTATGCAAGCATTAGATATTGACACATTTCCTTCCCAACAGGCCGTATCTCTCAGATTTAGCCCTATCTAATGTGTGGGAGCAGGGAATGTCGGCAAAAAGCAATATCCAACCAGCTATAAATACATGGCCACAGACTTCTAGACATCAGGATGTTTGAATTATTTTCTCCCCAATCTATATTCTCTGAATAAATTCAATGTTCCAAAAATGTGTAATTGAATATTTTCTTGAACTTGCAAACCTGAAGTAAAATTAACTTGTGTTCTTTAAACAATTTATATTTTGGTGTAGTGCTGTATTTCATTCTGAGGAATATTGAGCTATCAGTATTAAGAACAAGGTTCCTCTTGTTAATAATGTCTGAGTGAAAACCTTAATGACACATTACAAAAGGTATCATTTATATAGATAAGACTTCCTTTGCCAGTGTCTGATTCGCAGACCAACTCTACATCACTTTAAAAAAAATACAGAAATCATGTATGAAATATTGAATTGACTAAGCATAGAAAGTAATATAATTCTGTTTCTGTCAAACTTTTATTGAAGAAAATTATTTACAAACTTCTGAACTTTGTTAGTGATACATTCTTTGAAAACCCTGGCTGAGAGTTACTGAGCAAGGAGTCTGAAATGCTGTGGATAGCCTTTTCCTGTCTTTGGTAGGGATTGTGGGAAGAATAATGAGCAACACCCTTTGCATGCTGGGTGACTGACAGAGCAACTCACCCTCTAAACTCATAGTACTCCATAGAAAATAGCTTTCGGGCTGGAGAGATGGCTCAGTGGTTAAGAGCAGTGACTGCTCTTCCAGAAGTCCTGAGTTCAATTCCCAGCAACCACATGGTGGCTCAAAACCATCTATAATAGGATCTGGTGCCCTCTTCTGGTGTGTCTGAACACAGCTGCAGTGTACTCATATACATAAAATAAATAAATAAATCTAAGAAAAGAAAAAAGAGAAAAGAACTTTCAATAGTTGGGAAAGCATTCCTGTGGACAATTGGGAACGATTATGGGCACACAACTCTAATCTCAAAGCTCTCTATTTTCACCCCAGAGAGCTAATGATCTCTGTCCCGCAGCCTGGTTTTCCTCTGTTTCTCCTTAAATCCCAGCCCTGGCGATGTGCTAACTGGTCTACCCTTTGTTCCCACTGACAGCTGAACGATGTTGTAGTTTGTTTCTGTGCGTACATTATCTTCTCTTTTTGTTTTTCACGTCAGTCCATGTACAGAGGATCCCCGGTTAGTACACATTTTAGAGTTTTCAACTGCTGACTTTTATAGGTAAAGGAGAACTAAAACTTCTACGCTATTTGGTAAAAAGCATCAAAGTAAATGTATATTTTAATGCTACCTGCCATGATTTCTTTTGCTTTAGTCAACTTCTAAATATATAAAGAATAAGTGGGTTGGTTTTTTTTGTTTTTGTTTGTTTTTGTTTTTTTTTGGTTTGACTTTTTTGTTGGCAGTTCCCTGCATGGTGCTATGCTGTTATGTTTTTCTAACTTTAAAGGAAATAAAAATTTGAGGTCAACTTTATATGTGTTTTCAGTTTGTAAGTTTAACAAATGCCCCTGAATTTTTCATAAACCCATGTGCTCCTTTGTCTGTATGGCTTGCCTTTTTCTTTTTGTGTGCCAGTACATAGGCATGACCAAATACTATTGTTATCTAAGTATTACATGGGTAAATGAGTCACAATATTCTGGTAAATTATGAGCACAGCTTTTCTTTTTAAACAGATTAAATTAGTCAACATTAATGCTACTGATATTGCTGATGGCCGACCGTCAATCGTTCTTGGGCTGATGTGGACCATTATCCTGTATTTCCAGGTATTGTATTATATTTGGTCTTTTGCCTGATATGACATCAAAGAGGGAGGGGTGGCAGATGAACCTTGACCCAGCAGATATGTGACCCCTCCCCACATTCATATTCTAAGGCAGAATTTTCTGTTTCTCCTACTCAAGAGTGTCATGTGTGAGCCCTCTACCCTTAGAACAGCAGAGGTGCCAATCTGAAATGTAGACATGTCACAGTGGAGATGTGAGAGGCATACAAAGAGCTCAGGAAAATGTTGTTTTATATTTACCTGGGTAGGGGAACAGTTCTAATTTCTATTAAACATTGTTGGGAGAAATTAACCTGCCTTTGTCTTTAGAGTAAGTAATCACTAGATTTTACTTTATTACTTATACCGATCTCTTTTTCATTGATATAATAAAACAACTGAGGCAGCTCTGTTTATAACGAACAGAACAGCATGTGGCAACTTTGTGTAGGAGTCCTTGGCTTCATCACACCATGGCCAGTGACATCATGGCAGGAGCATGAACAGGAAAGAGAATTGACATGATGATGAGAGAAGCCATAGAGACAAGAGAGGCACAAGGCTTACACTCCTGAGAACTAACCCTAAGTCTCACCAGCTCCTTCCCAATGTGGCTCCCCCAGAGGTTCCTTCAAGTATCTACCATTGAATACACTAGTCCCTCTCATTATCACCACACAGGGGACAAATCTTTTAGCCTTAAGGAAACAGCTCAACTACAGCATTAATTTATCCACTCAGCTAGTCAATATTTATAGAAATAAACATTGAATAAATATAGAAAAATAAGTACCCTACACAGAGAAGTGTGTAAGATACACACAGCAAGACAACAGGAGGGACAAGGAAGACTAGAAGGGTTGGAGAGAAGGCTCAGTGGTTAAGAGCACTTGCTGCTCCTCTAGAGGACCAGGGCTCAGCTCCCAGCTCCCACATGGCTGGTTCACAACCTTCTATAACTCCAATTTCAGGAGATCTGATGGCCTCCTCTGTCCTCCACAGGCATATATGGTACATATACATACATGCAGACAAAATGCTCATACATCCAAAATAAAGTAAATAGGTGTTGTAGTAATTAATTAAAATTGGCCTCTGGCTCAAGCCAACTATCTAAGCTGTGCCGGCTCGCCATATTTCTTGGCCAGAGGCCACATGCGCGCTGCAGCTAGAACCAGCCCGCCAGAAACACCAGCCCTGCCACCCATGAGACTTCAGCGTGGGAGATGGCTCTGCCAATCTTCCATGATGTCTCAACAAGGCTGGGCATCGCCCAGACCATTCCACCATTCACGTGGGCCCAGTAAGAGAATGAGACTCTAATTCTTATAGATTAATCAAAGGCTTTATATGTTTGGTAATGATTAATAACAAGATGCCCATACAAAGAGTTGTATCCCAATTAGCTAACCTAATTATAAGTTTATAAGTTGTTCCCCACGAGTGCTCTCCATACCTGTGTGGTTCTCCATCCTCCTCTAGCTCCTCCTCTTCCTTTTTACTCTTCCTCTCCCAACTCCTCCTCTTCCTCTCCTTACTCCTCCCACCTTAGCCTCTCCTATAAATAGGTCTTTAAAAGTATTTTTTCTTTCTTTCTTTCTTTCTTTCTTTCTTTCTTTCTTTCTTTCTTTCATTCTTTCTTTTTTTTCTTAAAGGCTAAGATACTAACCATAGCCTACAAGAACTAATTTTTTTCTGGGGTATATAGGATGCTAAGATTGATCATTCTCCACTGGGACATAAGTTCTGAGAAAAGACGAGGAAGAGCAAGGGTCACCTGGACTGTTTTCTGCTTGCTCACAAACACAGATAGAAGAGTTGACCAGCAACCTACCACAGCTGCAGTCTCTGTCGAGCAGTGCTTCCTCTGTGGACAGCATGGTCAGCAGCGAGACTGCCAGCCCACCAACCAAACGTAAAGTGGCCACCAAGATCCAGGGAAATGCCAAGAAGACTCTGTTAAAGTGGGTCCAACACACAGCAGGCAAGTAAGTGCCAATGGTTTGCTTAACTGAAACACAGTAATGGTCTTGATGCCAATTTAATGCTCTTATCGCTTTTCATGGTTGTGAAATTGGAAGAGACATTTGTATGAGCATCCTTGCTTCAAGCCTTGTTTCATTCAAACACACCGTGATGCCCAAATGGCTCAACCAATAAAATCACTTGCTTGGAAGCCTGGTGACCTGAGTTAGATTCTGGGAGAATAAGAAGGAGAGAAACACTCGAAATTGTCTTTGGACTTCCACATGCATACCAGGGTGCACTCTGAGTGTAGTAAAAACTGAATACAAACATAAAATCACCACTCATACTCCAGAAAAACACTGTAATAAAATTAATTCCTTCTTCATTTATGCGATTAAGCCTGATGAATAAAGTTGATTTATCATCCACTTTTGATTCATAGCATGAAGGCTAATTCTAATTAGGCCATTGTTCTGAATTTCTACTCTCATTTAAAAGATTGCAAAAGGTTCATATGTGGTTCTCCATTCATTAAATAACTGTGATCTAGTTAATGGCAATGTAAGCTTAGGGTCAGATCCTGGGGGGAAAACTTAGTATTTTCAGAAACATCCTAGACACTTCCCTCCCCGTTTTGCTACTTTGGTGTTTATCTGGAGCATGGAATTCTCTATCGACTCTAGCATTATTATATGCAACCTAAATTTACCTAAAGGTCTACATTTTGATTAGCATGGATATAAATTAAGTATTCTTAGGATCTTCTTTTAGCAGATTTCATGGGGTTTGATGGTCGTGACTGTTTTGTGGTCTGATGATATTGGGTATAGGTTTCTTCACATAAAAATGATATTTTCATTTTTTCTTCCTCAATGACACAGAAAACTATTTCATTTTCTCCCAAGTTTGCTTGCATAAAGGCCAATTTGAATCCAGTTATCTACTTCTGGAACATAGTTATAAACAAGACCTTATTCTGAAATATTGAGGCATTAAATATAGGAAACTCATTTTATTTAAATGTTCAAAGAAGAAAATTCAGCAGGGAAAGACTGAACAGAGAGGATGTAATTAATATTAGCAATGTATGCGGGTTTGGTTATCTTTTGAAGTGTGTTGGTGGTTTTCTAATTTGGGAGTCTATGACTCAAGATGTCGTTAGAAATATTTCCCAAAGCAAAGTTTTGCTTCTCTTTATAGACTACAGTAGAAATTAAATTTGGAAGCCCTCCAGCATGACTTATGCATTGCTTAATTGGAACCATATTAGGTACCCTTGCATCTATTGCAGTCTTACTGGACAGGGAGGAGACACAGCCTAGGCAGGCTGGTGGTCTCCTGCTTGTATTCACCATGATCTGCTTGTATAATGGATGCTGGCATGAATACGGATGTTGTGGCACCTCAAGGTTATGTCTACAACTTGTGTACTGATATCAATGAAAATTTTATTTTTTTTGGCTTGTCTTTAAACACACACACACACACACACACACACACGTATATATGCATATATACACATATGCAGATGAAACTGGGGGCCTGAGATGTCTCTTCTCATTAACATATTACTAAGGTTTATCTCACGTGTCTGCATGAACTGTATAGGGATGGAAAGTGACTCTTCTGTGCTATGAAAATTCTTTAAGAACATATGTTACCAATACGCTACCCAATTGCCAATAGTTTTTAATAATTTCCTTTTATACTCTCCCAGCATGTGCTTCTACATTTCTTACCAGACATAGACTTGTGACTTTAGATTACTCCGTGCCCATTTCAGCATATGAATGACAATTTCCCTAAAGTTATCAACTAAGTAATTGCTGATCTAATTGTGATCTCTGTCTTCACACAAACTTTAAAAGTATACAAAAGTAAATAGCAAAAGTCTTCTAGAATGCGAGGCAGCTAAGCCCTTCAGGTTTTTAACAAGTTTCACAAGTATTTTCATAAATAAAAGCATTGAGTCATAGCATTGGTGTGTTACTGCCAACTAAGATTGGGGCTGAAATTAATAATAAAATAAAATAAAATAAAATAAAATAAAATAAAGATGTGTGCATCCAGATGAACATAAAGTAGTTCCAAGAAAATTTATGGTACAGATAAAAAAAAACCCTTTGAACTAGACACATTTGTCCCTTCTTTGAGTGTGTATCTAAGTTTTCTTTGTGTTTTTGTATAAAATTCATAAGTGATAAAGTTGAGGTGAAACCAAAATTATTTTAAAGAGACAAGATAATAGTTCTGACTAATGAAAAATGATGTACATACCTTTTTATGCACACATGCATTTTCCATATATTTTTCAACAAACAGAAGAAAATACACTGATATTTTCAATTACTCTAAGACAGTAAATATTTAAGGAAATCATACATGTTTCATTTGAATAATGTAAGCCCAAGAAAGTCAGAAAAAGTTAATCATATGGTGAAAATTCTTTAGCTTGCTTACATATTCTGTTATTGCAAACGTACTCTGTTAAAGACTAATTTGTAGTTGCCTAAAGAGTCAAACACTTCACATTAGAAATATGAGCCAAGGCAGAATGTAAGGAGGAAGAGAAGATGGAGAGGTATATTCAAATGAACAGATACAGTGATAGAGTGTAGGGGGTATGAGATGTCTGCTGAAAAACATCACATATACACTGGGAAGGTAGAAACCCCTAATTAGTTAAGAGACTATTCAAATCTGCTTTATATTTACAAAAGCCTTAGCAGATAGTTTTACCATATTTAGTTTGTAGTAAACAGTTGATTAAGGTGGTACTTTTAGCACTTAAATTTTTTAAGATTTATTTATTTTATGTGAGTACACTGTTGCTGTCTTCAATCACACCAGAAGAGTGCATCAAATCCCATTACAGATGGTTGTGAGCCACTATGTAGTTGCCTGGAATTGAACTCAGGACCTCTGGAAGAGCAGTCAGTGCTCTTAACTGCTGAGCCATCTTTCCAGCCCCTAGCACTTACAGTTTTACAGTGTACACTGACTCAGTAAGTTTGAGAACCAAGTTTGTATTTTTCAGGCTGTGATTGTACTTACCAACTTTTATCAAGTTACCCGTGAGTGTTTCACAGTATATTTTTCATGGAAACTCGAGAACCTGCTAAAAACTAAATGATGTTTCTGTTTCATTTCAAAACACCTATAAAGTTAATAGGACAATTTTAAAAAAATCAAATTTATTAAGTGTGTGTGTGTGTGTGTGTGTGTGTGTGTGTGTGTTTGAGACAGAGAGGAGTTGGTTATGGCACTGCATGCATATGAAAACCTGAGAATAACCCTTGGCATCATGTGAATCTCTCCCTCGTGGGATCAAACTCAGCTCCGTGGTCTGGCTTTCACTGCAAGCGCTCTTACCAGCTTAGCCATTTCACTGGCCTGCTGAGATTAATCTTTCAGAAAAGAAACTATGGAAGATTTTATTTGCTCAGTGTGACCTAAGCACTGATGTCTGTAGCTTTTACCCTGAGCCACAGGGTTCTGCCCATGCTCAGTATCATCTCTGACGTTCTCTTTCTGAACTCCCCTTATTCTTGATAAGTTACACACAGGCAGAGGTTCTCACTGCAAACTTGTGCTGCTTCTATTTTCAATAAGAAAATGTTATCACCAGCCTGAATGACTGCATTAATCAGATCTGGTTTTGCATCAAATTTACCACCAAAGAAAAAAGATTCACCACTAGGACATTTCAAGAAAATTAAAAAAAAAAAAGGCATCTGTAAATCATTTGATAAGTAAAGTAAATGCTATATAATGTAGTCAATGTGACTGCGTTGTGTTGATTTGCATATGCAAATGCACGATTTGTACATGTGCTACACTGATTTGCATATGTGACTGCATTGCTTTGTCTGTGCATCTCAATCTGTTAAAACCTGGGCTCCCAGGACAAAGTGAGACTTTCTATTTTACATCTTAATATTTTTCCCTTTTAGAAATTCTTTTCACACATATTAATATAATTCTGTTTGCATTGCAAAAGCAAGCATAAAATGTGTTTTAAATGTCTATAACAATAATGGAAAAATATTGTTAAAAATACAGCAATACCTCCAATCCAGCCTTTTGGAAGAAAATCGGCAGGTCCAAACTGGACTACTTAGTAAGACTCTCTCAAGAAAAATTAAGAAAAAAAAGAAAGGAAAAGAGGGAAGGAAAGGAAAGAAAAAATATCATTAAAATTTGTTCATCTTAATAACTTTAAAATTTTTTGATTGATATACCATGTCTTTGATTGACATAATACATCTCTGGTTTAAATGACTGGGTTTTGTTCAAAATCATAAAGTGCTGGGCAGGTGTTCTCAGTTCAGACTGTGACATTGTTTTCTGTGTTTCTCACAATAAGGCAGATGGGAATAGAAGTGAAAGACTTTGGGAAGAGTTGGAGAACTGGCCTGGCCTTTCATTCCGTCATTCATGCTATCCGGCCTGAGCTGGTGGACCTGGAGAAGGTGAAAAGAAGATCTAACAGAGAGAACCTGGAGGATGCCTTCATGATTGCTGAAACACAACTGGGCATCCCTAGACTGCTTGATCCTGAAGGTACACACACGGATCAATCCTACTGGTATATGTAGGGTGTAGCATGTTTGCTTGTACCAGACCCACACATTTCAAGACCTTTGAGATTCCATTAAGAAATAGGGCATGTAGAGTGCCCAGTGGAATAATGGAATGATAAGTTCCCAAAGTCTATTTGTCACCCTATTGGGGAATAGACTATGATATCAATACGCCAAATGCCTCTTTGCCATTGGCATACCAGCCTCGTGAACAGAACTTAAAATATCCTGTTGATGGCTCTAAATTCATGTTTCTCAGATACTCAAAGATCAGGCAGCTCTGAAGCCTCACCATAGTTTCTTTGAGAAGTGGAAGGTGGTTAATGCGAAACACAGATGATCAAAATGCCAAGAATCAACGTTAGTAAAGCCCGCCCCCCCAACCCCATCACCACACAAATGGGGCATCTGTATCCTTCCCACCTCTGTAAGAATCAGTCATTGGGGAGAATAGGAGTGACCAGTGCCTTTTAGAATGAGAACCACTGTACTCATAACTTGCTTGGGTTGTCTGTGCAAGATCAGAGCAGTCACCGTTGTAGCATTGAGAAGGATGGAGTTCATGAATGTCATCCAAAGCTGAGAAGTTATGAACAATTGATGGCTTCTGGAGATGGGAGAATCACTTTTTTTTTTACTCTTTCACAACAGATTTTATTGGAGCAGAGTACACAGACATTCCAATTCTTATCACACGTACCCAAAAAGAGCCATATACTGTGTTCACGTACCCAAACTCTGAAAAGTCACATTGTGTTCATGTACTCAAATGAAGAACTACACATTGTTTTGTTTTTTAACTTATTCCAGTGATGTTCCAGCCTCAAACTTGGCAAGTTTCCCTAAGACCTCTCATAACAACCAAATGCTCAGAATTCTCAGTTCCACCAATTCACAATTTTATGCCACACACAAAACATACTCAAAATTTCCATCTTTCACAGCGTATTATCACAACTGTTAAGAAAATGGACTGCCATGACCACAGACATCACAGTTTTGACAGGGCAAAGACCAAAGACTGGCTTTCTTACGAAACGGATCTACTACAAACACGGGACCAGATATAACTGAAAATATTCCAGGCACAAATGAATGACTGAGACTCCAAATTGCCATTTAGTATGCTTTGTATTGAAGGATATAAAACTAGCCCCCTCTACGTAATGTTCTGGTGACCCCCGAGACAGTCACAGCCTCTCCTGATTCAGTATCCTGCTATTTTCTGGTCATACCAAAAAATAAACAACCAGCAAATGATTTAACCTCTTAAAAAAATCATTTACACTTAAAAAATGGAGTGAAGTGGGATTCCCTCACCTTGTAAAAATGTTTCTAGAGCTACTAAAAAACTCGCATTTACAAAACAGTTGATGAAAATATTTCTCCGGATTGTACAAGAAGGGAGGCAGGGACCACCGACAGATATGATGGATGCTTAGTCGAACTTGGCTTCTTTCTCTTCTTCAGAGGCTGGACTCTGATTTTCCATCTCTCCATTTTCTGCAGATAGACCTGTAGTTTGCTGGTTAACCACTTCAGCCCGTTTGCCCCTCGCGCCCCTCTTCCCTTTTATCTGCACTTTTTTGTCTGCTGCTTTATCCTTTCCCTTGGCCTTTTTTGGCTTCCTGTCCACCTTGGCAGGGGCGGGCTTTGCCGACAGTCTCGGGGAGCCGCACTTGGGCTCTGCTTTCGCAGCTCCATCCGTGCTAATTTTCCTCTTGGGCATCATGGCAGTGCCGGGTGGGAGACGTGTGCGATGCCAGATCTTCTGGTAGGTCAATCATGCTACTGTAGATAGCTCTACACTAGGATTACATGAGCAGTCAAAATTGATTTGGTAGGTTTAATTTTATTGTATAAAATTCTCAAACATTATTTTTTAAAAAAGATATTCTGGCGAGCTGTGACAGATTAAAAGAATTGCCTATAAACCACCAAAGCCTTGAAGAAATGGAAGTTCAGAAAAGAAAAATCAGAAAAGAAGGGGTAGCACTTAGAAGAACTAAGTCCCCGCTGATCAGCAAAGTTCACGAGGGGGACCCATATTCATCATTCCAGCTGTTTGGTACATGATTGGAAAGCCTGGCCATTCAAATATATTTTAAAAATAGACTTGGTTCTTTCAAGCCTCCAAAGACAATTGACACTCATGGATGCATTAAATAAATGTTAATAAAAAAGTAACTTGTTTATTACAGTGAATTAAAAACATCAAAGTAGGTTATCCAACTGCTATAGATCATTTCTTATTTGGCTGGGCAATTATGAACTTTCTACTAATTAATGTATAAATGTAAACAGTCAATACAAATTTGTTACAAATGAGATTTCAGAATGAGCTCCTGTCTCTACAACACAGACGATTTCCTCTCATTTCCGAGAAAAATTCACAGAGACCTGTATGTGCTCCTTCTGAGATGAGAGGCCCAGAAAAATCCTTGATTGAGTGAAGGAGCTAGATTAAAATAGAATAATACCCATGATAGTAGTTTGCATACACACACACACACAATGAATGGAATATTAATTATCAATAAATACACATTACATGTTAACACAGAATCATCAAAATGTATTAAATCACAGCATACGTCATATATTACATATAGATTTTCTTTCTCTTTTCATATTTCTTGAAGTAATTTTACTCTTTCTTCACATTGCATCTTCTACCTAAGGGATCTTGACATTGCAAAATTTATATTTAAGGCATCTCGGGGATTCCAAATCTTTCGATCCTTTAGTAACTCATGGGAGTTGTGTCACTCTTAGATCCTATATCGATGGTCCCTAGAAATGATATCTCAAATCTAAAGGGGTCTTTGAAAATAATGAGTTAGTTTTGTATTTGATTGTGGCATCTGTAGCTTGTTCTGTTTGCTTCTGGCTGCATACATTGCTTTTCAATACAAACCTAGTTACATTTGAATGATTTATGGAGCTCCGCTACCCCATTTATAATTACTGAATATGTAAAATTGTTTGCCTGACTTATGCTGGTTTTGCATAAATATCAGTAGCTTCAGTAACCATGATGATTGAAATGCTTTAAGGCTGTCTCTTGTCTAAGTCACTGTAATTTGGAGCATCCCCCAGTGAAGAAGCTGGCTGAGAAATCAGGTACAATAAAATGTATCAGGATAGGTTATTTGTTATGGGCAAGAATATTTATGACTGCAAGCCATCACGAGTGTTACATATGTGCACATTTTGATTCCACATGCTCACTCAAATACTCACCTTGACATGTCACTGCATGCTTATTAACTAACACCGTGCCTAAGTAATCATGCAGAACTTTTGATGAATGATTGACTTGTCTTGAAATGACCTACAAAGAGCATGTGCTGTTTTTCCAAAAGTTCTCTCTCAAAAAATGTCACTTCTAGGTGTGATGAAATTTCCACTCAGTATCATCCAGACTAACCAGTTCTTACTAGTAGTTTTGTTTTCTGCCTGGTTCAGGATGGGAGTTTGAGGCACAACAGCTACATTTCAAAACGTATATTAATAAACATCTGAAGGGTGAATTAACTCATATTTGAGTTTTATTTTTACAGATGTGGATGTGGACAAGCCAGATGAGAAGTCTATTATGACTTACGTGGCCCAGTTCCTAACACAATACCCCGATGTTCATGGCGCAGGCTGCGATGTGCAGGAAAATGATGTAGGTATTTGTTGTCTCTGAATTGAGGGTCTCTCCATGATGAGCGCACATACTGATGCATGCATACTGTTTTTAAGAAGCTAAGCAGACTGAACTGTAGTCTGAGTCTAAGGCTATAAAGATAGCTGCAACTAAGTAAGGAATAGATATTGTATATGGGATAGGATTGGCAAAGATTTCTCATGTTCTTATAACAGACACATCAGAGAGAACATTGCCAGTAATAAACATTGAAATTAAATTGAAATTAAGGAGAGGCATCAGTTTAGGAATCTAATAATTAGATCAAGTGTATACCTAGTCTGCAAGCTCCTTCTACTTAATCTGCTGCAATTCAGTTGAGAATTTCAAAGTTTATGTATCTAATCATAGCAAACACAGAAGTAAGGCATAATTCACACAAATTCTAATTTCTCATTGTGATTAGAGTTTTTCAGCCTTCAATAGTTTAAATGACATTTTCACCTCTCAACATGCTCAGATGACCTATGGTCACTGTCATAAAATTTAAAATCTTGGACAAAAAGAAAATGTATTTAACCTTTTAGATACAATCAGTTCTAGAAATTGCAAACCAAGTAATATATTGTTATTAATTCCAAACATATTTATGTCATGCCATTTTAGAAAAAAGTCACAGTTCCCATACAACTTTAGTTATTTTTCTGTAAATATATAAAAAAAATCTGTGCAGGTCATTGTGTGCGTGCTCAATAATCTAATTTTATAAATGTAAACATTGCAAATTTCCAATTAACTATGACAAATAACAGAATGAAATTTTCTTATAAGATGTTTCTTAGGAGTGCAATTCCTATTCTCATTTGAATTTCAAATTGTCAGTGGAGTTTGAAGTCTTGTTCAAGCTTCTGGGAAGAATGCCTATTCCAGTTGGCATTCTAATCAACACAGCAGATGCCTCCTTTCTGAGGAGATAAACAGAGATGGACACAATGTTCTAATGTTCTGATACTTGAAATCTGTATTGCATTCATTAAACTACAGCTTAATGAATTTGCTACAGTTTCAATTTTAAGGCTAAATGCTTCAGGGCAAAAAATGAATGCATTTCCAAGATGCCTTGGTCTCTGTTTCCCAGATCTCAATTGCAGTTTGGGAATTGTTGGGGAATATAAAGAAAAATTTTTTAAGCAAGTAAACAATGAATTTATTTTTCACAATAAATAAATAAATAATCAAATAATCAATCAATCAACCAAAGCTTATAAACAGGTCCAAGAAAGAAACAATAAGAGAGCAGAAGTTACGTTTGCAACAACAACAGGTATTGTGCTGAAAGATCAAGTCAGTGATTCAGGATAGGATGGAGAGAAGCTGCAGTTTGTTTCAGGATGCTCTTGGGCCATGTTAATAGAGTGGTTGGTAGAATTGTGCTGTCTAGAACTATAGATTAGGGAACCTTTTGTTCTTGTTTCCAGCATCCAGGAAGAGACTGATTACTAGAGTTTATTGCGATTATAAAGCAAATGTTCCCGAGAAGCACAGGAAAGACTCAAATGAAGGCTGTGCACTTGCTAGGGTAGCCCCTCTAGATTTTGATGGTAAACCTGGGCTTGCAAGTTGCTGTGTGGGTGAGGAATTTTATTTAAAGTACTGAATTCTCACACAGCACAGGTTTCCAGTTTGCTTTGGTATGTTCCCCAGGTGCACTTATGAGTGATCTGGGTTTTCAATTTTTCCCTTGGGTATGCCTCTGATAAGAACTGTGTTTTGGGTCATGAGATGAGGAGGATTGCAACTCCATAGGAAGAACAACAATATCAACTAGCTGGTCATCCCCCCACCCCCAGAGCTACCAGGGACTAAACCACCAATCAAAGAGTACATATGGAGGGACCCATGGCTCCAGCAGCATATGTAGCAGAGAATTGCCTTATCTGGCATCAGTAGGAAGGGAGGCCCTTGCTTCTGTGGAGGCTCGATGCCTCAGCCTAGGGGGATGCTAAGGCAGTGAGGCAGGAGTGGGTGGGTAAGTAGGGGAGCACCCTCATAGAGGCAGAGGGAAGGGGGTTGGGATAGGAGGTTTGCAGAGAGGAAACTGGGAATGGGTATAACATTTGAAATGTAAATAAAATAACCAATTTTAAAAAAAAAAACTGTCTTTTTAGATAGAATGGCAAGATAAATGTGTACTTCTCATTAGAAAATTTATAAATAAATTTTATTTACAGAACATATATTAGTATTATATATGTTATATGTATTGTATGTGTGTGGGCATTTATGTGTATGGGAATGTTTATGCCTATGTTTACATTTTACCTATTTCATGGTATTCCATGGGCTAGAGACATCTGATGATCAAAAGATGATGCCCCTGAGCAAGAGCATAAGGCAAAAAATTTTTAGAGACAAGAAAACACGTACACACACACACACACACACACGTTCACAGGACATACACACATAGAAAACACACACAAAGGACACACAGACACAGAAAACCCACAAGGAAGACACACACAGAAGTTACACACATTTTTAATACGCTTCACTAAAGAAGCCTCAGTATTGAGAGATTAGCAATAATGTAGCAAATAAATTTAATTTATTTAATTTATTTAAAAATATTTTCCTCGAGCCGGGCAGTGGTGGTGCTCGCCTTTAATCCCAGCACTTGGGAGGCAGAGGCAGGTGGATTTCTGAGTTCAAGGCTAGCCTGGTCTACAGAGTGAGTTCCAGGACAGCCAGGGCTATACAGAGAAACCCTGTCTCGAAAAACCAAAATATATATATATATATATTCCTCATTTCTTTTATAATAGGAAGACTTGGATGGCATCTTCCAGGTCATCTTAAAATTAATTTTAAGAAAATGTTTTTATAAATGTTTTAGAAAATGTTTTATAAACTTTGCCCTTTGCTGTGGGATTTTATATGTAGAAAATAAGCATATAATGCTGAATATTTTAGTAATTAAAATGTATTTTAGCGCTTGTATTTGTCAATGACGTTAAGGTGCATAATGAAGTGAAGAAGCTTCGCAGAGTTTTACTGGTGTCTGTATTAGAGTAACATGTGCAGCCCCTTCAGAGCCTTTGGTATTAGTTTACTTGGGTCTTAGCAAATTTCTTAGTCTGTTTTTAAATAATACCAGATCATTTCTCTCTATTTGATTTCTATGTTCCCTCCATGATGCTATTTAAATGAAATAAGTTATGGATACATTTAAAGTATGATTTTCTTTTTGGTCCAGCGGCTTGGCACAGTGGTAAAGAAGCCAGCCAAGCCTGATGATCTGAGCTCAGATCCCTGGACCCACAGGGTAGGAGAGAACTGACTCCTGCAAATTGTCGTCTGACCTCCACACATGCCCTGGAAGCATCCACTCCTCACCTAATGCTTACACAGGCACTAAGTAGGTAAAATGTAAATATATGCATATGCATATACACACATGCTCACATACATAGATATCATACATAATATTAATATATTATATACATATAATTGATTTATATATAAAGTTTCTGACTGGAAGTATTCATTTCCATTCTTCGGCCAATAACACCAATGAAGAAATTTTTCTATGCAAGATATTCCTTGGGCAATTTGTACTCAGTCATAACTGAGTAAAATAGGCTGGTTGACTAAGTCAACTGCCTAATAAGCTTCATCATTTTTTCTTCCATTCAAATATTACTGACTTCTCTCAAAAGGTAAGCACGGTCTTAACCATGGTCCCAACAGACAGATGCATATCCTGTCAGTGTATGAACAGGGAAAAATAAGTGTCTACATAATCTTTCCTTATATATTTCATCTACAGTATTTAAAATTATTTTAAAGCAAGTTTATAAATTATATGTATTGCCACACATGAATATTTTAAGTTCAAATAAAATGTCATTGTTCAGCGAATTTCACTGGCTTGGTAGACGCTATCAAAGCATAAAAAGTCACTTTATGTCTTGAATAATTGTCTACCAATGGAACAGATGCCTGTCCAATGAGTTTCATCTTTTCATATATAATTTTGCTCCTGATTTACATTAAGTGTCTATATATTTTCATATTGTTAGGAAATATTTCCAGTTTATCCATCTTTTGCAAATTATATACAAAACTCTAAGGTAAGATTTAAGGAGTCTCAAATACTCTTCGCTCCTTAACTTCTGCATCATTCATTTGCGTGTATTTTTTTCATGCCCACATTCCTTTTAACATCTTCGTGTCAATTCCTTTACTGTCTAACATGACAAATAATATTGTCTGTGCCACTAAACATCAGTGCTAACCTAAGCCCACTAACAGTTAATTGCAACATGGTATCAGATGCCGGACATAATAGCACTACTAGAGGGAGACGTATAATGACCATGTTAGGTTTTTCTCAATGTGATGTAGACACGTAGAAGTCAAGCGAGATGACTATTTCGATATCTTAAGCTAGTTGGCAGAAAACTACTGAAAAGGGAAAGTTCCAGTGTGTCCGTGGTCTACATTTCCTCATATGTTCTTGGACCAATACTGGGTCACGGGGCTCAGCAAAGTCCATATATGTAGTAAATGCTTGGAAGTATTGCAGAATGAATGTTTTAAATTCTTGCTCGTGTGAAAGTTGTTGAGTGCTTAGCCTACCTTTTAACTTTCCTTTATCTTTATATAACGCCTAGGTCCTGGACTTATACCACCACACATTAGAAAGCTATAAGTAGTTAATCTTTCATCAAATATTCAATTACTTTGAATGCCTGATCCATGCAACATAACTTTTTGCCTATGTAAACATGACACAAAAATATAAACGTGTCTTTGTGTTTGAAAGATGGATAGAGAGGAAGGGAATTCTCAGTTTACCTGGTTGGTATGATGTATTGGGTGTGAAGTACCACCCTCAGTAGGCAAACAGACCTCCGTGTCTTTTAAAAGCATGCTAAAATGACCATTTGAAGAAAAGCCACCCAGCCAATAGTTTCTGAGACTCCTGGTATTTTATTGAGCTTCATTTCCCTCTTACAATGGGAAATGTTGAGTGTAAACATGTTTGCATCTCTCTTTGTGGGTGGTTTGTCTCTTCCCTGCCACCATCAGGGGGCTGCCGGAGAGCCCCTAATGCAGTTATTTCTGAGCATAATCCTCAGATGATTCGTGAAGTAATTTCAATTAGTAACCTGCAGCTGCTCTTAGGCCCAGTTCCCAGTGTGTGTTAGAAGCAGAGAGGTTGACAAGATACCTGCTACAGAAGGCGGATAATGGCATTCACAGCTCACTGTGGCAAAGGCCAGGGAAGATGAGTGGTCACTCTGACCTCCCCTTCCCAGGAGACAAGAGTAGGAACATTTTCCCTGTGAGGCCACGACTGTGCAGTCATCACTAGTTCATTTGTGAGCATGAAAACTACCCAATAAGAAATGGTGACCTTTTTGATTGCATTCACCTGCTCTTTCAAAAGAACATCATGGTGAAGAGATGAGGCCTTATAGTCTGGTCCCTGTCTCAATCTTTTCATAATAAATATACTACCAAGTAGTCATTATTCCATACTCATCTGTTGAAAGACAGAGTGCCAAGCCCCACATTAGTTGCTAGAAACAAAAAACAATGTCAGACATCCGGATGGATGGATGTAGGGGCTGAGGTTGCTACAGGCTTTTAGAGGAGAGTCCTTTGTGTGGCTCTGCAGGTTGCTAACCAGCAGCCTTAGGCCCACCTGAACATCTGTTTGTGATAACAGTTCCTTGGTCTTTCCCACATCTATTGAGCCAGGAAATGTGTATTGAGTATTGAGCCAGTTGGGTGTGTTATCCATCCAGGTTATCCCAATCCCTCCAGGTGAGTGTAAGACCGTTTACATGTTAAGATGAACTAGCATAGGCAACGCCTAGCTCACAGTTGTATGCCAGGAAAAACTTGTCAGAGAAGCTCTCAGAAAAGGGAGAAGTAAGTATTTAGGAAAAAGATAGCCTCATCTCCAAGACCTGATGATGAACCAAGTCGTGAATCATACCAATGCTGTGTGTTTTTCCCTGCCCTGGGTGTGCAACAGTAGGTAACCTCAAGTTATTTCCCAAACCATAGAAAGGGTGTAAAATGGTCCAGTCAAGCCAGGGAGATGTTGTAGTTGAAAGCCATGTACAAGAGAGCAGAAAAAAAAATCATGTGAAATCTGTTCCTATTTACCTTGGCATTCATATAAGTAATAAGATCCAAGGAAAATTACAGTTTTCACTTCATGGGTACTGGGATGTTTCTGCTTTTAGTTTTGGATCTGAGTAAGTGAGTGAAAACTGGAAATTTAATTGTGAAGATGAATTGGTAAATCTGTAGTAGGTGTCATACAGCAAGGAAAACAATATTGAACAGTCTAAGTGTGTTTCCTATGTATAAAGTAGATATAGTATTAGCATACTTAAAAGAGCGATATGCATGATTTGTCTAATGTTACCATGACGACAGACAACCCTTGACAACCAAAATTTACCCCATCCACAGTAGACCCTTGGGTTATCTACACCCATGCTTTATTTTTAAAGAATCATTCATTTATTTTATGTATACTGTAGCTGTCTTCAGACACACCAAAAGAGAGCATCAGATCCCATTACGGATGGTTGTGAGCCACTATGTGGTTGCTGGGAATTGAACTCAGGACCTCTGGAAGAATAGTCAGTGCTTTTAACCACTGAGCCATCTTTCCAGCCCAACATTCAAATTTTGGGGAGCAACACTCAGGCTTATATTTCTGCTCCAGATATCACTGTATTTTAGTGTAGTTTGGATTCAGGTGTTCTGTCTTGAGCATGTTTTTCCTTATTAATAAGTTAACGCGGTAACTTAAGCTAACACTAACTTTCCTTAAGGTTGATGAGGAAACAGAAGGAAGATAATCTTAGTATTTAAAAAGGTTTTATCTAGAATAAGTTTTGTTTCTTATACTGAGGAAAGATGTGCAATAAGGGAGGAGGGGCTTTTCAGAAACACCTGGTGTGTACTAAATACTACTAATAAGCAGGGATTAATTTTACAGTTATCAATAACATTCCATTGCTTCTTGGCTTCCAGAGGGATGACAGACTAATTTTGAAGGAAACAAAAGTTTGGATAGAACAATTTGAGAGAGATTTGACAAGGGCACAGATGACAGAGTCAAATCTGCAGGACAAATATCAGGTAAGTGTGGAACAGAGATTTAGATTTTCTGAAGTTTTTCATGGACGAGATGAAGATATGTTATATAATATATGTCTAATCTTCCGAATTATATTAGTGAGGAAATTCTTTAAATAAGTAACACACATCATTTTAAGTTTGAAAAGAACAGTACTATGGCAGCAGGTAGTCTTAAGTTACACTATGTCCTCAGTACAGAGGACTGAGGTGTCATCATTGTTGACAGCTCAGTCTTTTCCACAGCACAGAACAAACACACAGAGCCATTGTTTACAAAGGTCTTTGGGCTCATAGATGTCAGCTGACATAACAATCCACTAAAATAAGTAGCTGACTTGACACCAGGCAAAACCACTGAAATAAATGGAATTTAAGAAAGAATTGCAACATGTGTATTTGCCAAGAGTCCGTGGAGGGAAAGAGTTTTAACTGTGACCTGTCCTGCCTAAGACAGTTGCTCTTGAGCTGAGGTCAGAGAGCTGTGTCCAGTCTCCTTACAACTCCATGAGCTGAATTTCTGTTTTTAATTTACACTTCCCAGAAGATCTTGTAACAGAAGGTTTTTCCCATTAAAAAGTTGTGACTTCTTGCCTGGGGAGTTGCCATTTTCCTCCTGTTTCAGATTCCACTTCATTTTAGTGGGCAAGCTAGATGTAACACATTTCAAGAAACAATCTGTCACCTACTCCACCCTGTTACATTACAGTCATTTTTCTTCCCCCCCACCTTATTTTCCTACCAAAAAGTTACAGTGTTACAGTGACCTGAGCCATCCAACATGGTAGATGATAAAGTACTTAATGATGAGAATAAACTCATATAAATATACCTAAATTCAGATGATCACGCCATCTTTTTTTTTAACTTGGAAAAACAATAAATTTGTGCCTAGTTTCCATGGATTCCTTTGCTTTGAAATTCAATATAATCTTCTTATTCCTCCACTCCACAAAATTTGCAGTGATGCCCTTTGTTGTAAAACAATTAGGCCAGGAAACTGATAACAAAGTGCAGAAACAGGGGAGATGTATTTGTTTTGTTTGTTGGTAAGTTTTAGCTGTAGTACAAGTCATTAAGGTTAAATTGCAAGAAATAAAGCTTCCTATAGGAGCAGGTGTTATTCTATGAGAAGAAAAGAGTAAATCAGAAAAACAAAACAAAATAAAACAACGAGCCATGAGGAGAAAGTGTCCTGCACACAGGAGCAGCAGCATGCAGGGAAAACTTTCCCAGCCACATTATGTAATCCGTATTTTCTTCATTCGGCTCATCAGAGGTAACACAGCTCCAGTTTTCCCACACACAGAATTCCGTGGGACAAACTTGAAGATTTCTTGTACATTTTTGTTTCTTCAGCATTTCACAAGTTTATGGTCAAATATGAGTTCAACTCCCCCCAGTGTTCTTCAAGGGAATTTGCATGTTTATAACTGAAATTCTTTTCAGAATCTGCTGAACTCTGTATGGCTTTTCCCTGCTCTGTAATCTAACTGTGCATCTTAATGGCATTTTCGATTCAAAACTGGATGTGGAGTCCTGTTTGAGATGTGCAAATTTACAGTGAACCGTTATTTTCAATTCATATATAGGAATAGAATTACTTTGTAGATGTGCTAGTTTATTATAAGAAAAAGTGCAACTTCAGAGTGACTATTTTTATGGTTGTATCAAGTCTATGGTTAGGTCTAAATGAAGAGTTTTCAATATTCTGTGGGATACTTAATCTTATGGCATAAAATTAAGTGATTATTATATAAATAATAAGGCCTCAAAGTAAGCCTCTTCAGACAGAATTGCTTAAATGTTAATCTAGGTATGTTTAATTAAGAATTAGTTGACATGTAAGATAAATGATAACATTATGATATATAACATGATGTACTGTAATAACATTTATTGAAAATCACCTATTTTGGTTATTAGTATATATACACTCATAATTATATTTGACTATGCTTTCCTAACAAACTCGAACCGGTTCATAAATTATTTCACTAGTATTAGTCCTTTTTAATGTTTTAAAATTACTTTTAAGTAACAGTTTTACTCTTTAAAAGTTTTGTGCATCACACAATATATATTCATCCACCACTCCCTTCCCTCAACTTTTCCTAGTGCCCTGTACTCCATTGCACTCCACCTTCGTGTCCTCTTTTATTCGTTACGGTTGTTATTACTGCTAACCCCTTGACTCCAGTTATTGCTAACTCTAGGTGTGTGTGTGTGTGTGTGTGTGTGTGTGTGTGTGTGTGTGACCACAAACTGGAGCAAAAGCAACTACCAGCTGCCAGTCACAAGTAAGATGACTCTCCCTCCCCTAGTAGCTATTACTGGTCACTAGTTCTTCAGCTAAAGTTGGGGCTCAGGTGCCCATCTCCCATCCATGCTGGAAGTCTGATTGGCTTGATGTTTGTGCAGGTAACCATAGCTACAGAGAGTCAGTAAGTACAACAGAATGCCATGTCCAGACATGAACACTCCCCAGACTTCTTTTCACATCCACCAGCTATATTCCGTGCTCCTGCCCTCTTTGGTGAAATTCCTTGGTCCTTGGATGGTTGACATAGATGATAAAGATGTTCATGGAGATGACCCATGCACAGCAGAACACTCATAATTCCTTATACCCTTGACTGTAATCAGTAATGAATCTCTCCATTAGCCACAATCCACTGGAAAAAGAAGCTTCTCTGTAAAATTGAGAGCAGCCCAGAGCTACAGGCAAAAGTGTAGAACATTTAGAACTCAGTTTGATAGCATGTCCATTTAGCAGAAATCTACCCAACCAGGTCTATAATCTCCACAGTCATAGGAATTTGACTATTTTTATGGTAACAGACATGAGATCACTCCTGTAGAGTGGACACAATCAGGAAGCACTTAGTTAACCCTCATGACCACAGTATGCCACTGCCACACCAGTGGGCACATCAGTGAGCACACCAGTGGGCCAGTATTGCAGAGTGCAGCATTCAGCAATGGATAAGGCCTCTGACATCTTTTCTCTCAGCAGCCTTCATAATACACGTTAGCACAGTGTAAGCGGGACAGTAGAGTTTCCTGATCAGTGTCAGGTTGACTTCTGTATGTCCTGTAGCCAAAGTTAGTGGTGTCTTCAGCAATAGGGTCTTACCATCTAGTTATGACGAACAAACAAAACATTGGGTATAGCCTGTGTTGGTTTGAGTACCATAACTCATGGGTATGTACCTTATGCATGACAAACTTAGACATTCATTTTGCAACCCATGCCTTCTGAGTACAGCATTGTCTACATACGCAGGGTAATTCTGGTCAAAATCTCTATATGTGTGTGTATAATATATCTATATATTATATATGTTTATATATGCATGTATATATGTTTACATATACTACTTCAAACTAGGTGATTTTCATAAGACTTCATCATGTATCTTTAGTTTTGGGTAAACCACCCCCTACTTTCTCTTCTCCCCAAAACCTCTATCCCAACATAGCCCTTTAACTCTGAGTATATTCATTTAGAGAGTACTGCCTCTAATTGAATTGGAGGTGTTTGGAAGATCATAGACTTCTACATAGCTTTTGCACATACCTTTCATTTTAGTTAAGTCTTCCTCTAATACTTCATTGTCTTGTTCCACACCCTCTTCCATGCTTGATCAACTCCCAGTACTTCCCCTCTCTGCATTCATTCTACACATGCTATACTACTCCCACCCATCAGGCTTCTGCCTTCAGTGGCTGATTTCTAGGTCCCAGGCTTCCACATGGACTTTAGGTTAAATATACAAAACCAAATATTTAAATGGAAGATCCATATATGCAAGAGATTTCTCTACATTTGCTTTTCTGGGTCTGGTGAGCTCAATCAGTATTGATTTATGTTTTGCCAGTTTCATCTATTTCTATGCAGACTCCATAATTTCTAGGCATTAGTCCTGCTTTTGCTTTTTATCTCGGTCAAATCACTTCTGGGATGCCTAATTGTGTGTGTGTGTGTGTGTGTGTGTGTGTGTGTGTGTGTGTGTGTGT